>NW_006159859.1:7024979-7036631 GCF_000334495.1 Tupaia belangeri chinensis
TGAAAGTCCAGCTATGTAACCATTATGCCATCTGCTAATCCCTCATTGTATTTTTAATACTTGTACTAGACACTGCTCACTTCCTATGCAATGCTTAATCATTCTAATAGTATCTTTCTAAGTTCCTTTACTAATAATTGCCTGTGCTACAAAATACAACTTTGACCAGTTAGATTTTCTTTTGTAAATTAATAAAATAATAAATACTTCTATAAATAAGTAATACAAAATTTTAGAGGGACACTTGCTGCATAAATGAATTGATTGGGTCCAGCTCTGATGGTTCAGGGGTAGTGCAATTCTCTGCAGTGCTGGAGGCTTTTTGGAAGCTCAGCGTTGGGTTCCCGGGTCCATCCGTACATGCTGAGTGCACAGTTGCATGCTTGTGATCTTGGCTGGCTACAATGAGCTGAGGACAGATTATGGCATGAGACCATGTTTAGGATGCTTGTCTTTCTTTCTTTCTCCTTAGAAATAAATAAATAATGTAAAAGACTAACTGGTTGGTCTTTCACTATTCCATAGAACACAGAATAAAATCATTTAATTACTCAGAAATGTATGTTTCTTATAATTAAATATAGGGCATCTGTAAAAGTTTAATAAAGATGAGCAATTTTGAATATTTATGATTTTCTTTTCAATTTGCTACATTTTAACCCCCTGCTTTTAAAACAAATGATTGGTTTTGGACATAGAGTAATTTAAGACCTCAGAACGATACGAAAAATAGTATCAGGAACTAGCACCTTCTAAATAACTCTTGCAAATAAATAAGGTATTTTGTTTTAATATGGCATTTGCCAAAGTTTAAAGTATATTATAGGCACATTTTTGTTTGATTTTTTTGTTTTGAGAGAGATTTTTGCTATAGGGTGCATGCACTCACCAGAAAGACAGAGAGACAGAGAGAGAGAGACAAAAAGGAAGAAATCACCACCATCACCCCCCAGGGAGGATGACCACATGAAAATTCCTTTTTCTCCATTCTCCTCTTGGGATTTCGGGCATGCACATGCACACACACACACACACACACACACATTGGCATGAGCTCTAATCCACATGGTCCAGGACTTGCACTGTGGTCATCTGTGTGGAAGTACAATGACACAACCAGGATACCATCTACCAGTCCCCAGGCACATGATTTAAAAAAAAAAATTCTATTATTAAGAAAAAATTCTACTATGGGGATCAGAAAGATGGCGTATTGATGGGTTGCTGGACTACCAATGACCATCCACGGTTCGAGTCCTGGACCCAGAGTCTTGAAATTCACACCAGAAGCATGTGTGTATGTGTGCAAAATCCTGAGAAGAGAATGGAGAAGAAGGGATTCCGGCATGGCCATTCCTTCTGGGAAAAGGGGTTATGACTTCTTGGTTTCTGCCTCTCTCTCTCTGTGTGTGTCTCTCTGGCAATGGCATATGCCCCATAGCAAAAATCTCTCTTAAAAAAAAAAAAGAAAGAAAAATTCTATGATGCGATAGTTGCATTTGCACTGAATTATTAGATCCAAAGATCAACATTTCATTCAACATGAATGAGGCAGAGACTTGGAAAACAGAAACATGAATATGTATACTAGCAGGTTTCTTGGTTTTCTCATGTCTGGCCTCTAAAGTTCTCACAGTGGGCCTTGGCCTCTGGCTCAGAACGTTCCTATAGCCTGATACAAAATGGCTTCAAAAAATTTATGACCAAACAGAGTTAAAGTACAGGTTTATTTTGGTGTAAAAAAAAGAAAAAAGATTGAAATCCACGCATCGCATTTTTCTGAAGACCTCTTGAATACCAGGTCAACATTTGCCACTTCAACCCACTCTTGGCAAACTGTTATATATTTTCAGATAACTAGTGGATATTTCTATTTTAAAAAATGATCATAAATAAAATCTGTAACATTCACCTTATTATCTCTCTCCTGGCAACACAAATCAATCTCACCATTACCTACATTTCAAAAAAATAATTCTAATACATATTTATAGAGTCTTACTCCCTTGGTGCAGGTAAATTTGAAAATAGCAATCTGCCTACCGTACAGCTGTAGGACTTCGTATGCAAAATAAATAAATAAATAAATAAATAAGCACATAATTATGGCCTGGCATGAGGTGGGAAGAAAATGGAAACCCATGCCCTAGAGACAAAAATGTCACTGGATGGTCTGCCTGCAGAAAGGAAGAAATACACAGTTTTCAGCTAAATAATACAACTAGTGCATTACTTTTATTTTAGAAACTAGCAACAGAAGACCCTATAAAAAAATTGCTGAAGGCACTGTTTCCATGGTAAGAATAAATATATATAAATAACTCTTCTGTGGAAGGAAAAAATCTAAATAAGCAGCCAAAAATTAACAAAATGTTATGTTTCTATTTTCATAGTATTTCATGTCAGGAAAGTCCCAGACTGTCACTACTGGGGATTATCTACTTTTTAAATTGTCATTTAATAGCAGAAGAAATGCCTTTTGTGGGTTCTTGATTTTTAGGAAGAGATCTCATAACCAATCCTTTAAAAACAACCTCAGATCTAGAGTCATGCAAATGTGCCACCAGAGAAGTCTTGCAAAACAGAGATGTGAGGACCAGCAGATGGTGTCATGATTATGTCCTTGGATTTACATATACTCAACCATGGTCAGAGTCTTGGAGCCAGTGGGTTAAAACTCATGCCGAGCACCTGTGCATGAGTGCCCAAAATTCTGAGAGGAGAATGGAGGAGAAGGGATTGTCCTAAGGCCAAACCCCCTGGGGGTGTGTGATTTCTTGCTTTTTGTCTCTCTGGCAAACACACACTCCTTATAACAAAAAAAAAATCTCTCTCTTTAAAAAAAAAAAAACCAGAGATGAAAATATGTTTATAGTTTATTCTGACATAAATGACATGTCAAATATCATTGCATATTTTTATCTGATTTGATGAGGCATTTCTTTTCTAATATTGAAGATATTAAAATATGAATTAATGTGTTTTTTTTTTTAAACCCAAAACACTTGATTTCTTTGATGAAAAAATACTGTATTTAATCTGAAAAATATACATAAACTCTGCTACCCAGTTACCTGGTATTTTCTTTGTTAATCTCATGAGAAATCATTCAGGGATTTGTGGGTTATTTGATGCAAAGTTTAGACATGCCAGCAGCACCAGGGTCACCTGGGAGCTCATCATAAATGGAGAATTCTCCAGTCCCAACTCAGAACGACTGAATTAGAACCTGGATTTTCACAAGCTCATCAGATGATTTGAATCAACATTATAAGATATGAAGTCAGTCGAAATCATTATGTCCAAGCATGAAGCACTCTGGTTGGGAAAATTAAGCCAAAAAAAAATTGATTAGGTAAATGGATTTTAAACCAGAAATAATGGTTGAAAATAAGGACTTCCTTGAATGTAAGTCAGTTCATTCTGGCTTACCTCTTATTATTCCCCTATTTTTCTCTATCTTCTCATACGATCTGAATTATAAAATATTTCCTATATTATTTGACCTACATATTGGAAAATGACACATTATTGTTCAAGCATTTCTACACTACATGGTGCTATAGTGCTACAAGTTAAAAACTGAAGACCATTCAGAATCTCAGGGAAAGGTGTTCTGTAATTTATTGTTTGTTGGCCTCCGGTAAGTATGTATGACATTGGGGAGAGCTACTCCCTGGAAGCAATTTGGGTTGTCATCTCCTTTTATTTCTAATATGTTCATGATGACCCCCTGCCCTGTACCCCACATCCTGATGCACATATGTCATTCTTCCAAAAACAAAATAATATCATTATCCTTTGTTAACACATTTTGTAGTCACAGAAAAGCTCACTGCAAACCCTTTCCTAACTTCAATGCACAGGGCTGCAACCAAGTATAATTTCCCACTCTTTGATCAGGTCTGTGTAATCCTAAGAAAAAATTGCTTTCTCAGCTTTGGATATCCTGGCTTTAAAATCTCTTCAGTCTCTTGCCAGATCTAAACTGCAACGGGCCTGAGCCTGAGTGACATGAGAAGTGACTAGTTTCTGCCACTCACCATTTGGGAGGTTGTAACCTTAACCCACTGTCTCTTTGACGGTGTAGATGGAAAGAATAAGACAAAAGTACAGGAATAAGCAGTGCTTCATTATAAATTTGTTAATTATGCTCACCTCTATTTTCTCTTTGTAAAGATATTTGATAGCTATTTCAGTTAAGAATCATCCCTGTTTTCATTAGTGAGTTTTGCAGCTGCTCTGAGTTCCTGGCAGGCAACACCATTTAAGGTTGGGTAAGTCTAAAATGTTTTCCCTAATGTTTCGGTACATATTGAAAACAGACACGCACTCTTGAATGTCTAAAGCAGAATTATTTCTGGCCAAATTTTCAGTGTCAACACAAAATGCTGCAGAAGAAATTACATTTTAGTTTTCATTTTTTTGTGTGTGTGAAATTCAAAAATCAACAGAAAAAATAGAGGATGAAAGGAAAGAGAGTCAATGGAAAAAGAGAAAGGAAACAAGAAGAGAAAATGCACTGTAAAGTTTAATAGACTAATTATTAAATTTTTTATATTTAATTATTATTATTATTTTTTGCCATAGTGCATGTGTGCTTGCTGGGGAGAGAGAGAGAGAGAGAGATACAGGGAGTGTGAAAGTGAAAGCGAGAAATCCTCCTCTAGGGGAGATGGCCACACCATAATCCCTTCTCCGTTCTCCTCTTGGGATACTGGGTACACATGCACACACTCGCCATGATTTTCAAGCTGCCTGTCCAGGACCCAAATCACAGCTGGCCACGTGGGAATCCAGAGCCTTAACCACCATGCCACCTGCTGGCCTGCTATATAGACGAATTTTAAAGAGATCGTTAGTGATACTCTGTTAAGTTTCCCCAAGGAGATTCATAAAAGTCTCACATTTAAAGAGCTTTCCTTCTGAGCATGTGAAACTTAAACTCAAAACATAAACAGAAAATTAACCCTGTATAAATATATCTGTACATATTATAATCTGCTCTCTGGTGTCTAACTGATTGCATCAAAAATAGCATTTCAACCATTTTCTTTCATAGAACCCTTCAAGTGGATTGTCTCTCAACAGCAGGAAAAAAAACACTGATCTTGAGATTATGTGACTATTGTTCATATTGTTGTATACAACCACATAATGATGAGGACCTTTTACCTCTTAAGACTAATTTTACGTTGTTTGTACTCATATATATCATGTCTCTTAATAAAATTATCTTGAAAGGAAGGACATTCACTAATTGTTTAAAGGTATTGAAGTGTGTATTCGTGAAAGAACAAAATAGAGAAATATTTAATAAGAGGAAATATTTCTTATTAGAATTTTCTAAAAGTTCTACATGTGAAATTTCCCTATGCTATCTCAAAAGATTTGTTGTTCATAAAATTTGCAAATAAAATATTAAGATTTCATAATAAAAAGGCTTCTTTTTAAAGAATGGTTATAATATTACATGTCCTGTAGTAAGACTGTTTCTTGCTAGTACCGCAAATCATAGAATCTTTTTAGTAGAGATAATTGGCTTTGGAAAATCACAATTAATTAATGCTATTATTTTGAAACAATTTCTAATTCTGTTTTAGTAAAATAATGATCTACATCAAGAAGAAAAATATATGTAGGTGATTTTTTCTTCTTTTTGCCATAGCAATCATTTGTTATGAGAATGTAGTGAGTTTTTAAAAATTATTTTATTATTATTTTTCATGATTTGCTCTAGGACATGTGCACTCACTAGAGGGAGAGGGAAAGAAAGTGAGAAAGCAAGCTGGCAGGTCTGTGTCTTGCACTGCAGTAGACAATGTAGGAGTCCAGTGCCTCAACAACTATACCACCTGCTGGCCCTAAGAATGTAATGCATTTTAAATTACAAAGTAAATGAAACCTGGAATGGCACACATTAAGCATATGAAAGTGGTAAAGCTAAACTTACATTTGATGGTATGAGAAATAATCAAACCTAATTGTTATAAGGAGCCAGCCATGGTGTCTGCAGGATAACAAGGCCACTTCAGTAAATGCAGTAGTGTATTCCATTCTCTATGAAAACACCGGGTGGGCAATTTCAGCAAACTGTGAATTGACCAAGAGAAGTTAATCAAGGGCTCAGACTCCATTGGGATGAAAGTCCGAGACATGACACGAAAGGCAACCTGTATATTCTAAGGAAAGCACTATCTAGAATGGACATTGGAAGAGGGAAATCATGAATTACAGTTATGGTCATATAAATAATTGCAGTTGCAGAAACTCAGGCTTGTTATGCTAACCTTCATGCTCCATATATTGTGTAAAGGTTACAGACTGATTTTACCATGAATACTCAGCAATAGCAGAAACAAACTTAGAGCATACCTGGATGTGATTGATGCAAAGAGTGGATTGTATCAGATGTTTTTGTTTATTCTCAACATCACCCCTGACTTCGGCTTTGGTGGTGGTGGATAGTTCTGTGTACGTATAGATATACTTCCTGCCTCAAGTGACTCACTTTAACAGTACACAAAATGCCTTCATTTTATGCGTGGGTCTCTTCCAATAGGAATGGGGGGTGTTTTGCCAAGTTTTATAGTTACTAGATAGGAAATGATAGTGAATACAAAGGAAAGCAAGATGCAGAAAAAGATATAAAAGGAAAAATTGGAGAAGAAAATTAAAGGAAAGAAATTATGCTGTGCATGATGGGTAATATTTTCTCGTCTCTACGCTAAGTCTGTTCTAGCAAGTACATCTCCCTGTAGGGATATGTTCTGAGTACAAATTACACACACTTGTGCAAGACTGGCAGGTAATATTGAGACAAAAGACATCTCTGGCATGCTGGACAGAGATGCCAGGGCTCCATGGGAGCCTGGCCCATACAGGCAGAGTTATCACCAGCTCCATGGGTATGATGGGCAGTGATGGTCATCATAACAGTGACCACAGCACCATTGATTGACCGCTGAACTGCAGATGGTTTGCTGCGGTCCTTAAGTCAATAGACAAGCCACTCCAGCTTGGGATCCTCCAGAAATACAACATATTTATATACATACTTGATACAACCCTAGATCTATCTGGAGTGGGTGTCTGCTTCCTGCACTACGTCTTGGTTAATTCAGGAAGAGGACATATTGGTGCTTGTTTAATTTCTCTTCATTTAAGTATCCATGCCTCATAGCTTTGCACTGAAACTGGGATAGCTCTTTTTAAGTTGAAGACCATCTTTCTCAATAACGTAATACGTTGGTTTCTTGGGGAAGACTTCAGTTAATGCTGAATTCTATACTGCCACAGCTTCCTAAAATTATAGCTTTGCTGTTCTTATTTAAACATAAATACAATGTCTGATTTAGGTAAAAGGAAAGCAGTTGTATCTCAGGCCTCAAGTCATCTCTTGGTTTGGTGACATGCCAGACTTCAACACGTGTCTGCCAACTTTTCATCCCACTGTGTGCCATGGCTAATGCGTTTGCCAAACATTCCAGGTGTCAATTGCTTTACTTATGCTTGGTTGGAAAGGATAAAAAGACATTCACTGGGAAATATTGCCAATTAAGAAAAATAGCTTTTTTAATGGGGACATATTATTTTCTCCTTAAATTCCACTTGGTACTTAACTTTCAGATTGTCATATGTTTTAGAGATTCAGAGATGATTTTCCAGTTTGGCATGTTTTTAGTTGGCTACATTTAAATATGTGCATAAGAAAATGTATTCATTGGATAGATCAATCTTGGTTTCAGCCATACCCTCACCCTTCTATGGGAAACTCCTTTTCATTCCCACCACAAGCTGAGCGAAAGCCAAAGGTATGCCCTGTTCTGAATCTCATAATCCACCCCAAGATCCATGAGTAATAGGTCCAAAGTAGACATCTGAACCATGACAGGTAAGAAACAGGATGATCAAACAAGGATTCTGATGGTCAGATGGCCGTGAATCTGAACCATGGCCAGTCTAGTACTAGTTGGAAAAATGAGATCTACAAATTGAAGTAGCGAAAGAATTATTTCTTAACATCAAAAGAATTATTTCTTAACATCAGTGGATGATTTGCAAATGGCTATTAACACCCCTTAAACAGTATAGATTACCAGTGGGCTAAATACTGGATATAATAGGCATTTAAAAATATTTGATCTGAAACAGTCCTAGGATATTACTCTTGTTTTTATAATTCTAAACGCTCCTTGTAATTTCATTCACAATAGTTATTGTTAAGTTTAAATTGTTTCGATTGACTGGTACAAGATCTTAATTCTATATATGGAATCTATCATACTCTCAATTACTCATCGAGTTAAAGCATACTAATAAAAAGTCTTGCATCTCAGCATAAAATTCATTAGTTAGCAATTGCGTGTGTGGTGTGTAAATATTAGACTTAGCTTGCACATAGAAATATTGACATGTGCATGGGCAGACGCCTGAGAAATACAGACTGTTTTTGCACTCTTTTGGCCATGCCATGTCTTCACGTCAGATCCGTATCTTTGGTACATTGCAGGATATATATCCCATATATCTCACATACAAAGTCATTATAGGCAGCGGCATTCTATTAACTCAAATGCAATGAACTTTATTGAAGTGCAGCCTTGCCTTCTCTCTGAAAGTTCTGCCTGTTCCTTTGTTTCAGTATGGGCCACAAAGGGTCATGTGGAAACAATGGGCTCCCAGCCTCAGCTGCCAGATCACTTTAATCAACTCCAGAAGGCAACGGAGTGACAGTTGTCCAAGCCAGATCACACTTACATTCTCATCAAGTCTGTTAATCCTGTTCAACCAGCCCTTACTGTGCCAGAGTAAAAGGATCTTACCTTCTACCAGGATGCAATATGGTTTGGAAAACAAAACAAAACAAAAGACATGAAAATAGAATGGGAGACAGGCTAAGTTAAAAATGAAAATAGAATTATACACAAATCACAAAGGCAGAGCGAAGGAAACATTATTTTTGATGGACAGTGTATGCCAAAGGCTTAGGACATGTGTGACCTGAGACTGACTGCAGCGGATGTGGAGAACTTCATTGTTTTACATTTTGCAAGCAGATAGCATATTTTAATTCTGCTGCTAGCATGCACTACCACACTATTCCGGTTTTTATTTAACTCATTTCTGGCTGGCCTTTCTCCTACATTCTTCATATATTTATAAATATTCCAAAATTGTCCAGAATATCTGCTTGTCTTCCTATCTCTCCCATTACACAAGATCCTTCTTCATTGAATAACTAGCTTCTAAATTACAAAAGGATCTTTAAGACATTTATACTCTACTTCCTTCATATTTTTCATGGTTCAATTCAAGTTTTTGGTAGAGAACATCATTCTCATTTCCCTTAATTTGCTATTAATAAAAAATGACCCAGTCACTAAGGAGCATACGCATAGCTTTAATTCCCAACTTTGATAACTCATATTTGATTCGCATTTTCCTGCCCTCCTTTATGTATGTGCTATACATATTTTTTGGATACTTTTTAACTCAGCAGGTTGTGAGAGACAAGGATTCTATTCCAAACCCAAGAGCTCTTTTCCTGCTATGTTCTACATAGTCTCTGCTTATCTGTAGTGGAAAGGGAAATGCAAGGCAAAAATTGAGATTATTTTGGGCAGTGTACTGCTTTGTCTCTACTATTGGATACTTTAGCCAAGACTTACAGACCTGAATTATTTAGAATATTGACCAAATAGCAGCATTTTAGCATGAAGCAAAACTTCATACTCTATTAGGTAAAGAAAATCTGTCACTCCTGTCTGATATAGTAGGATCTGAAAAGTAGCACGAATTCTACCCAGATAGAATGATACCATCAAATAAGGTATTGCAATACATCAGAGACCCCAATAGATTGACCTCAAAGTATATTGAGTTAAATTTTAAATTCAATTATGCTGCAAGTTTTATCATCACATATAAAATGTTTTCCTTAATTGTATTTTTCAGTCTTGTTATGGAAGTCCTATAGCATTTATTTATTTTATTTATTTATTTAGTCCTTTGGGCATCTCACCTTATATTTGTAAAGTCATTCTATTTCTTAAAAAATTATTTATTTATTATTATTTTTTAAGTTTGTTACAGGCTATGTGTGCTCACTAGAGAAAGACAGAGAAGGGCGTGGAAAAAGTGAGAAAGCAAGTCACCAGGTCCAGGACTGAACCATGGTCGGCCATGTGGGAGTCCAGCACTCAACCACCCTGCCACCTGCTGGCCCCTATACAGTCATTCTTACTTATCCCACTTTTTTTACTATTATTAATACTGTTTAATATGTTATAAATCATAATCCAATGGCTAATAAATCCTAGAAACAGCTTGGGTTCTTCATTGGTACCAGAGAAGAAACGTTGTATAGACAAATAAAGATTATTGATGTAGACGTTAGTATGGAAGGCCCCTCACAGTATGCAGAACTAAAATCTAAGCTCTAAAAATATTTCCAAGACAAAATAATTGCTTAAACTTTGAGACAAGTTCTGTCTAGACTTTTTATCAATAATTTTATCTTTCTTTATGCACACTGTTGAAGTGTATTGCAGTAAACAGCTCACTAACCTGTGCTGGTGTAACTGTGCATTTGAGCAAGTCAAAGATCCTTTGGAGCCTGCAGGTGGTATGGTGGTTGAGGAACTGGATTTCCATATGGCCAAGCATGGTTCAAGTCTCAGTCCCCGCAGCTTAAAAATCATGCCATGTGCATGTGTGCCCAAAATCCTGAGAGGAGAACTGAGCAGAAGGGATTGTGGTGTGACCATCCCTGCTGGAGGGGTGATTTCTCACTTTCTCTCTCTCCGTTTCTCTCTGTTGAGTGCATGGGCCCAATGACCAAAACCTAAACAAACAAACAAACAAAAACAAAATGAAACAAAAATCTTCTTTGGAGTTACTGGAAAATGATTCTATGCTAACCTCCACTCGTTTTTGAACATAATCTGATGTACAATTAGGCCCAATAAGACTTCAAATCATCTTGGCCTTATTTTCCCCGTTTCTTTTTCCTTTTTGTTAAGAGATTTTTGCTATTGGGCACATGTGCTCACCAGAGACATAGAGAGAGACAGACAGAAAGCGAGATCTCCCCTGCCCCCAGGGGATGGCCATGCCACAATCTCTTCTCCAGTTTCTCTGGGGGTTTTGGGTATATGCTCACGCATAGCTGGTGTGAGTTTTAAGTTACTGGGTCTGGGACTTGAACCATGATCAAGCCACATGGGAGTCCAGTGCCTTAACTGCTACAACACTTGCTGGTTCCCTCTTCTGTTTCCCAGTAGAGTTGAAGTTTCTTCAGCAACAGCAGGCTACTCATAGAGACTCCCTAGGTAGAGTCAGACATTTGCCACTCTAAGAAAACCATAAACAAAGGAGAAAGTGATCAGCATTGGGCTGGCCACCAGGCCCTACATGGCCGACTGCTGGCTTGGACCTGGTGACTTGAAAAATACACTGGGTGTGTGTGTGTGTGCACTCAATCCCAACAGGGCAGGGAAATGGAGGAGCAGGGATTGTGCCAGGGCCATGCCCCACAGGGGTTGGTTTTTTCTCTCCCCTTCTCTTTCTGTCCGATTCTTTATAGTGAACACATGCACCTGGGCAAAATAAAATAAAATGATCAGTGTATATAGGAAAATAAAAAAAAAA
>NW_006159859.1:7041183-7062352 GCF_000334495.1 Tupaia belangeri chinensis
GCATGTTTTGATGGACAAGGATTCTATTCCAAACCCAAGAGCTCTTTTCCTGCTATGTTCTACATAGTCTCTGCTTATCTGTAGTGGAAAGGGAAATGCAAGGCAAAAATTGAGATTATTTTCGTGGAAAAAGTGAGAAAGCAAGTCACCAGGTCCAGGACTGAACCATGGTCGGCCATGTGGGAGTCCAGCACTCAACCACCCTGCCACCTGCTGGCCCCTATACAGTCATTCTTACTTATCCCACTTTTTTTACTATTATTAATACTGTTTAATATGTTATAAATCATAATCCAATGGCTAATAAATCCTAGAAACAGCTTGGGTTCTTCATTGGTACCAGAGAAGAAACGTTGTATAGACAAATAAAGATTATTGATGTAGACGTTAGTATGGAAGGCCCCTCACAGTATGCAGAACTAAAATCTAAGCTCTAAAAATATTTCCAAGACAAAATAATTGCTTAAACTTTGAGACAAGTTCTGTCTAGACTTTTTATCAATAATTTTATCTTTCTTTATGCACACTGTTGAAGTGTATTGCAGTAAACAGCTCACTAACCTGTGCTGGTGTAACTGTGCATTTGAGCAAGTCAAAGATCCTTTGGAGCCTGCAGGTGGTATGGTGGTTGAGGAACTGGATTTCCATATGGCCAAGCATGGTTCAAGTCTCAGTCCCCGCAGCTTAAAAATCATGCCATGTGCATGTGTGCCCAAAATCCTGAGAGGAGAACTGAGCAGAAGGGATTGTGGTGTGACCATCCCTGCTGGAGGGGTGATTTCTCACTTTCTCTCTCTCCGTTTCTCTCTGTTGAGTGCATGGGCCCAATGACCAAAACCTAAACAAACAAACAAACAAAAACAAAATGAAACAAAAATCTTCTTTGGAGTTACTGGAAAATGATTCTATGCTAACCTCCACTCGTTTTTGAACATAATCTGATGTACAATTAGGCCCAATAAGACTTCAAATCATCTTGGCCTTATTTTCCCCGTTTCTTTTTCCTTTTTGTTAAGAGATTTTTGCTATTGGGCACATGTGCTCACCAGAGACATAGAGAGAGACAGACAGAAAGCGAGATCTCCCCTGCCCCCAGGGGATGGCCATGCCACAATCTCTTCTCCAGTTTCTCTGGGGGTTTTGGGTATATGCTCACGCATAGCTGGTGTGAGTTTTAAGTTACTGGGTCTGGGACTTGAACCATGATCAAGCCACATGGGAGTCCAGTGCCTTAACTGCTACAACACTTGCTGGTTCCCTCTTCTGTTTCCCAGTAGAGTTGAAGTTTCTTCAGCAACAGCAGGCTACTCATAGAGACTCCCTAGGTAGAGTCAGACATTTGCCACTCTAAGAAAACCATAAACAAAGGAGAAAGTGATCAGCATTGGGCTGGCCACCAGGCCCTACATGGCCGACTGCTGGCTTGGACCTGGTGACTTGAAAAATACACTGGGTGTGTGTGTGTGTGCACTCAATCCCAACAGGGCAGGGAAATGGAGGAGCAGGGATTGTGCCAGGGCCATGCCCCACAGGGGTTGGTTTTTTCTCTCCCCTTCTCTTTCTGTCCGATTCTTTATAGTGAACACATGCACCTGGGCAAAATAAAATAAAATGATCAGTGTATATAGGAAAATAAAAAAAAAACTATAATAAAAATTAAACAAATGGTACGGAAATATAAAATATGTGATTTTAAGATTTCATGTATAACTTAAATTAACAACAAAAATTTATACCGAGATAGCACTTTATTTTTCTTGTCAGAAATAATTGCTTTTAGAAAAAGAAAGTAATCTTGGAAAGAATCTGTAAGCATAACTGGAACTAGAATAAAATGAAAAAATTAGTTGCTTTCTGTGATAATGTTTTTCGAATTTAAAGAACTCAGAGAGGACATTTATATTCTGTTGAAATTATACATACTGTCACAGCTTATGTTACAGCTTAAAAAACACACCGTGTGTGTGTGTGTGTGTGTGTGTGTGCACATGTGTGTGCCAAAATCCTGAAAGAAAAATGGAGAAGGTACTGTGGCTGGCCATCTCCCCGGGGGAAGTGATTTCTCACTTTCCCTCTATCTCAATCTCTCTCTCTGGTGACTATACGTACCTGATAGCAAAAGCCTAAAGACAATAAAAAGTCATGTGTGTGTGTGAAAGTGTGCGTGTGTGAATTTGGAAGCGGGTACTTATGGGTTATTTTAATCAGTGGGTCCACCAGTTGATAACTGTTTCCATGAAAAGGCTCAGTTGTCAAGTTTTATGGCATAGAGGCGACAGAACATGCGTGAGGGTACCAATTCAAATACTGAAGTGGATTTCTAAAATTAAGTATGATGTTTGATTTTTCTCAAGATTGACTTCTTAGCAAACGAGCTCCCGCAGCAAATTTACAGGGCAGAGAACATGGACCTGACAACACAGTGGAGTTCTGCAGGCAGTGGTTGCTTCTAGTCACCATGTTGCTTCCGACTGTCAGGGCGTATTCGTGCCACTATTGTAAACTCTGGAAAAGGAAAACAACTTTTGACAGTTCTGCTGACATGTCTCATCTGACTTAACCAAATATATCAGAATAATCAAGTCACTACCTGATTTTTATATATTTGGTAAATGGAAAAAACTGTTTTACAAAGTGTAGAAGTAGCTAAGTTTATTTAGACTATTCAGAAAATGGAAATGTGGAGGATAACAAGATTACACCGTTTTGAATAAGTGATGGTGTTCAGAAATAATTATATCTCCTTGTTGAATTCCCTGTAAATTGAACGTATCACGAAATAATTCTGTTGTTCTTAGAGTCAAACTTCTTCCAGAACCAAATCACATTGCATATTTAATCCAATTATATCATTGGTATTAATTTCTTTCTATAAAGAAATCCTTGTTTTTGAAAGTAGGAATTAAAATAATTAAAATACATTTGAAAGTTAATATTCTCTTACATTAAAATATTTCAATAAATTTTTATTTTAATTTTTATTTCTACTTTGTAATTCTTTTTTAGAATTATTTACTTAATTGTATTAATTATTATTAATATTATTATTATTTAATTTGCTACATGCATGTGCACCCATCAGAGAGAGAGAGAAAGAAAGAGAGGGAAAGTGAGAAAGCAAGTTGCCAGGTCTGGGACTTGAACCACAGCAGGTCATGTGGGAGTCCAGTGCCTCAACCACCATGCCACCTGTTTGCCTTCTGCTCTGTAATTCTTTTTAAGAATATTTTAAGAATGCATTTATTCATTTTAAAATAATGTATTTATTTTACTTTATTTACTGTATTATCATTGTAGTATACGAAATGAGATTTTCATCCAGAATAAACTATATATTGCCTCAAAGGTATGATCATACATGTTATCTTCAACAAATAAATTTCCATCTCTGTTTCTTATATATTTTACTTCTCCTGCATTTTCCCCCTTGATTCCCTCCCTCTCACTTGTACTTTACTTCTCCTTCATTTTTCCCCTTGATTCCCTCCCTCTCACTTTCTGTCATTTCTCGCCCTCCTCCCACACTGTCTCTGTATCCACAGTTGCTTTCCATATTTTTTACACATTTTAATGATTCACAAAAGATATTAATTAAACTAAATACTTTCAATAGTAAGTACAGTTGGTATAAACATATCTATGAACACATGTCTGACTTTAGACATAAAACTCAATGAGTAGAATGTATTAAAAAGTAGCACCTAGCTGACGCTGTATAGCTTACTGCAGTCACTAAGTAGGTATGATTTATTGTTTGTTTATTATGTATTTTTTATTTTTTAATTCCAAGAAAAGCCATTTTAGCTTTCATAAATCAAAATAAAAAAATGTTAAGAAAAATTTGCTTAAGACTTAAGGCCAGGAAAAAGGTTAGGATTCTGTTCAAACTGTAGGTACATATTAAAAATTCAAAAAACAGATACGGACAAAGCTAAAATCTAGTAACAAGTGCACTGCAATTTCCTTCTGAAACATTTTTTCTCTCTCTTAATTTGTAATTCTTTAGTGACGAAATATGCCTTTTCTAGATGTAATGTACACTGTTTTTCTGAATGCAAATTATAAAATTAAATTGTATATTGTCTAATTTTTTTAATGAATAATTAATGGCATTTGGAACATTGGTAGCATCTTCCCTGTTGATTTCCTCTTTTAAGGGGAATAATATACATTTTTTAATTTTTTTTTTTGAGACAGAGGTTTTTGCTATACGGTGCATGCACTCACCAGACAGACAGAGACAGAGAGACAGAAAGTGAGAAATCACCCCCCAGGGGGGATGGCCACGCCGCCATCCCTTCTCCTCCATTCTCCTCTCAGGATCTTGGGCACACATACACATGCGCCCGGCGTGAGTTTAAACCACCGGGTCTGGGACTTGGGCCTCGGTTGACTACGTGGGAGTCCAGCAACATAGCCATTATGCTAATTGTTGGTCCCTACAATTTTAAATTACTCTTTCATTCTTGGAGGCCAGCAGATGGCGTGTGAGTTGAGGAACTGGACTCCCACATACTGACTGTGGTTTGAGAGTCAGACCTGCCTGGTGGCTTGCTTTCTCATTTTCCTTCTTTCTCTCTGTCTCCCTCTGGCCAAATTAAAAATAATAATAACAAATAAAATAAAATAAATAATTCCTTAAAAATAAATAGATAAGTAAGTAACACTTCCATTCTGTATAAAGTCATAAAAAGTAGTATTTTAGAAGTCTATAAAAAAAGCAGTTCTCTTCCCAAGACCAAAAAAAAAAAAAAGCTGGACATACGGTAAGAGGAAATCTTAACACACAAACTTTTTAAATAAATAATTTTAGAGGCAAAAAAAAAAAAAGACAAACAGATGGATGCTCAAAGTAAAGTCTTAATCAAAAGTCTGTTTCCAAAGTAAAGTTAATCAAAAGTCTCATTTGAAATAAGAAATTGAATATATATTTTTACCTTCCTTCTTACAATACTCTATTGAAGTAAAGACATTTTTATACAAAATTGAATAAATTAATAATAATGTCAACATTTGACAGGTGTCTACTACTGGGTCAAGTGTTTTATAGTTTTCAAAGACTAAAAAGAACTAGAAATGAACTACATAGAAATCAGATAAAAAGGGTCCTGTCTACCCTCTGGGGTAAAGATGAGACTATGTCTTTCTGAAGTACATGCTCTTTAAGCTCAGAATCTGTACTTCTTTTTGTTTGCTTGTTTTAGAGAGGTTTTTGCTATAGGGTGTGTGAGAGACAGAGAGACAGAAATCACTCCCCAGAGGGAATGGCCAGGTCTCAATCCCTCTCCATTCTCCTCTCAGGATTTTGGGCACGCATGCACATGTGCCTGGCATGACTCTCAAGTGGTTGGGTCCAGGACTCGAACTGTGGCCAACCACATGAGAGTCCGGCACCTTAACCACTATGCCACCTCAGGCCCCAGAGTCTGTACTTATAAGGCACTCCTTGGGAAAGAGAGTAGAAATCAGGAATTCCCTCAAGAATTGTTAAAAGACTAGTGAGTTAGTCAGTCTCTAATTCCCTTCACCCAGGCCTGTGACTGCAAAACACTGGCAATAAGTCACAATCGCAAGCTAAAGCCAAGCTAAGCTCTACTCAAAAAAAAAAAAAAAAAAAAAAGGCAAAATGAAAAATATTTTTCTAAGGAGAGCCAAAATACATATCCTGTGGCCTTTGAAAAATCTTTCTTATTTTGACTTGGGAGTTGTGGTGTGACCAAAGTGGGTCAATCTATCTTCTTGCTTGTAGTAATTTATTTTGATATGAAGCCCATCCCATGCATATGATAGAATTCAAGAGAGAGGGTAGACAGTGTATTTGTGAAAATAAAGCAGAGGAAACACAACCTAAGTGCTGAGCTCTAGGGAGTGTCCCCTGGGTGGAGAAAAAAGGGTGGGTGATCACACGACTTCTCACTGACCATAAGTATGTTTTACTTTCATAATCATAACACTCATACAGGAAGGAGAAGCACGAAGCCTAATTACGTTACAAAAACAAAATGAAAAAGGCCTCTCTTTTCTATATACTTTAGTATGTGGAGCATCATCCTTGCGATATAACTTTCTGCTCAAAAGTAACATTTCTCACCTTACTGACTATACGTGGATTGCACACAAGTATTACTTACCACGTGGTTACAACTAGAACATACAAAAGCACTAGTATATGTTCACAGCAAATATTTACAATATTTTTAAGGTCCATAATTCTCACATGCAGAGTATGCATAATTACATGGTAATAACCAGCAGGAAGAACACTTCCTGGCAATTAGAGTCTGATAAAAATACCAGAACTAAACTCAGTTTCGTTTGCCAACAGAACTATTTTTAGTATCCTAAGAAATGTCTCCTCATCAGGATTAGAAATGTTGACACCACAACTTAAGCAAACATGCTTATGTGGGCAGCAAGGTTATACAGAACTAGAAATTCCCCCAAATACAGCACAGTAAGAGGCTCAGGCTGCCCTCCATGGCAGGGTTTCTCAACCTCAGCAGGACTGAAATTTTGATTCATATGGTCTTTTTCTGGAGGGTAAGGAGAGTTATCCCATGCACTGGTTAGCAGCCTAACTGGCTCTACTCCCAAGATGTCCATTGCTCCCTCAAAACCATTACAACCAAAAATGTTTCCAAGTTTACTGGATGTTCCCTAGGGACAACCATCCCATGGCGATCTGCTGAGAACTGTCTCCACAGTCTCAAAGACATCCTTCAGGGATCTTTGCTACATGTACTCCCGTCTTCCCAGTGCCTGATGTCCTCCTCAACTCTAAGGGAGACATTTAAGAGGACCATAGACATTTTTAAGGAAACAAGTAAACTCTTCCTGTTATCTAGAGGCTTTTGCAGCCAGCTTCTGACTTTCTGTGCTGTTATAAAAGTAGAGAAAGAAAGACTTCATTACATTCTTTCAAAGCAAAAGCAACTATGGGGAGATTTCCCTTCTCCCCAATTGTGTATCAGATATGTGCAGTATTTGCAGATCTCATTAAATGACACTGATCTACATTGCTTTGAACCTCAATATTCAGATTTGAGTACTCAAGGAAACTTTTAAAATTTTTAGGTTTTTGCCTTAGGGAGTGTATGCTCACCAGAGAGAGAGAGACAGAGAGAGGGAAATGAGAAATCATCCCAGGAGAGGACGGTTATAATGCAATCCCTTCTACTCCATTCTCCTCTTAGGAATTTGGGCACACATGCACACACACACACACACACACACACACACACACGTGTGCATGCACGCATGACCAGTGTGTTTTTGAGTTGCCGGGTCCGGGACTCAAACTGCGGTTACCCATGTGGGAGTCCAGCATCCTAACCACTATGCCAAATGCTGGCTCCTCAAGGAAACAGTTAATAGGAATTTTTTATAGCTTTAAACAGAAAATAAAAAATACAGTGCTTCACACATTCTCTGAATCAGACATTTTTAAAGTAGTTCAGTCATATCTAAGAAATCTATATTACTAATGGCAATCATAATCTTTAAACATAAAATAAGCATTAACACAATTTTAAGCATTTTTCAAATATTAAATAATTTATACATTTCTTATAATAAACACATAAAGTACTATTATTATCCCATTTTCCAAATGAGGAGCTGAAACATAAGATAACCTGTGACCCCAGGTTTCAACCTGAACATTTTTGCCCTAGCCCTGGTTTCCATAACTCCTTTCAGCTTTTCACTGTGTTGTGCTTCTTCTCAATGGAAAATATCTATGACAAACCTTGTAGAAAAATGCCTTTTATGTATATACTCATTTAATCCTCATAACTACAGGACACATCATTATTTTCCAAGTAGATAAACAAAAGTTCTGTGAGGAATCAATAAAAGGTTGACTTTCTGGCTCGATCGAGGGCTCTGATTCCTAAGTTATTTCATATGTAAAAATTTTAACTTGTTTCTAAATTTTGGAAATTTGATTAGATTTCTTTATCCAACCACAGAGACCTCACAGCTACAGTCTAGAATGTTCTTTGCTAAAATGTCAGTTTGAATTTTAGAATTGATTGGGAAAAATATTCCATTTAAAATGATTTTGCAGATAAAGCTAGAATACTAGCCTATGTTGTATCAGGTATTAATTTTTAATATTTTCTTAGAGATAGCATATTTCACCTTATTGCTATAAATAGGAAACTTACAATTAGATAGACCAAAAAGTAAGTGAAAAAATGGAGAAGAGATATAAAAGACTGATCAACTCAGGTTGCATGAAAAAAATGCAGAAAACAAGGCACAACGAACATGAGAATGAATTTGACAAATATTTCTTGCAACAGTAGAGGGGTTTCTTTTACTTTCCTGTGATTATTTGTTGCATAGGATTGACATGAGACGGTCTCAGTTTATAAAAGAACTTAGTTACTATTGCTTATGTTAGTGGTAACAGAGAGAGTACTGAGGGACCATGTGTAATTTCATAGGTTTACTGTTTCATGATTGAAGCACAGTTAATATTTCATAATTGTCATTACACAAAATGAATTCATCATCAGCCCAAACTATGACTAACCTGAATGACTGAGTGCTTACTGAAAAGGCCCAGGTTAGCTAGGACCAGAATGGAGAAGTTTCAGTATATTATTAGATGATGAATGTTTAAAAGACAGAATGCATAAAGCCAAAGAGAACCTCCTGCCTGCCCACGAGACACTCAGCAGAGGTATTCGAAGAAAAGGATGGGAGCTGTTGGTACTAGCACGAGTAATAATGAGATATAGAGTTGGTGGAGGATGAAAAAAACAGTAATAGACTGACTAAAAGGGGGTTCCGGTGTTTACCACCACCATGTGCTGGCAATTCTAAACAGTAATAATAAAATCTCATTCCTTGTAGACTTTTTTGTTAATGTAAATACTAAGTAGTCCTTGTTTCTTCTGAGTTTGGTATACACACATATGTGTGTAATAAATATGCACATGTATGGTGTGTGTGTGTGTATATATATGCGTGTTTCCAAATATGTATTTTTTGTTACTAATCCTTTATAAATCATCATGTACTCCTCCAAGTTGTTGGGGACTTCCTGCTATCTCATATTCTAAGTGCAGCCCATGTGTTCTTTTTAAACCAATTTCTTAAGGATTCAGAACTGGATACAGCATCGGGCGCAGCTTGTGCCTCTCGCCACGGAGACAGTCATTTTATATAAGTAACGATAGCACAGTAATTGCAAAACTAACAAACAGAAGTTGAGTTACTTCAAGTCTGTCATTCTATATGACAGTTTCGAGTTTTTATTTGCCTTTAAAAGTTTTGGACATTTGAAAGCTGCTAAAATAAAAACCAAAAGGAACAAAAACATGGACGGTATTTTGATTTCTGGAATTTATCATGAAATTGAATTTGTATAATACTCTGCCAACGTATCCTTATGTTGAAGACTTTTCTTAAGCACTTGTGCATCTGAGGCTTCATGCAAAAGGAATTTTCCAAAAATGCAATTATTAAAAAGAGTTCTTTTATCTGTGTGAGTGATGATAGCTTGGCAAACCTCTGTATTATCTATTAAACTTGAAGATGTGAAATAGATCCATTTTGACAAAAATAATGACAGATTTACAAACTCAAAAAGGTTTGAAAGAGAGGCCATAAGGTTTTAATTCATTAATGAAACAGACCAATATATAGGTATAAGTTTTCCTCCTTTATCAAAGCATACATTCACATAATTTAAATACATTAGTCAAATACTCCCTTTTCCTTTTAATGCTATATTTTAATGTTTAATTTTCATATAACTTCACGTACAAAGTTCAATAAAAGAAGCTTTCAGTGACTATTTTTTTTTCTGGCTATTATTCTTAATGTATTCTTAATGTTTCTTCTTTCTTTCATGAGAGTGAAAGACGGACAGAGAGAGACAAACACCTTCGGAGAGTCTCATGCAGGATCCCACTCCAGCTTTCAAAGCCAGCCAGATCAGAGATTGTGCACTGTGCATATACAGATCTTGGGGGGAACCAAACCCACTTGCTCCCAGCTGAACCCAGCAATACTTGAGCTGTAACCTAGAGCCAGTTCCTAGCTATTTTTTTAAAAAAAACTACTTCCAGATTCCTACTAAAAATAATTTGTTGAAACCAGGAGGTGGCAGGGTGGTTAAGGTGTGGACTCCCACATGGCTCACTGTGGTTCAAGTCCTGGACCTGGCAACTTGAGAATCATGCCAGGTTTGTGTTCATGCATGCCCAAAATCTCAAGAGGGAATGGAGGAGAAGGGACTTTAGCATGGCCATCCCTCCGGGGAGTGATGTCTTACTTTCCCTCTGTGTCTGTGGAGTGTTCCTGGAGCAGACCAGCATTTGAACTGGTGGACTCAGCAAACTAGATTGCCCTCCCCAGTGTTGGGTAGGAATCATGGACTCCGTTGACTTGAACAAAGGAAGGAGGGGAATTTGCCCTTTTTCTCTGATTTACTACTTGAGCTGGGGCATCTCTTCTCATCCTCTCCTGCCCACAGACTGGGACTTACACCATTGGCCCCACTGGTTCTCAGGCTTCCCGACGTAACCCAGTCTCACCACTGGCTTTTCTGGATTTCCAGCTCATAGATTACAGATGATGGGACTTTTAACCCTCCATAACTCCACAAAAATCTCTCTCTCTTTCTTACCTATCATCTGTCTATTTATCTTTTTGGTTTGTTTCTCTGAAGAACCCTAAACAATACACATTGTAACTCAAAGAACTAGGATTAAAAAAGCAAAATCTGTTCTTTTAATAGGAACCTCACCTCAACAGCTTCTGTGACAGCTGCTTTTGCTGTGGTTTTGCTCTCTTTTCGCTACTGATAGTCCCAGCAGGTTTCTACAAACAGCAATTTATTTATAAGTTATCGCCTGCTACCACTGCTTTTGATTCTACATTTTTAAAAGAATTATTTTGTTTAACTTTATTTAGTATTTTAATATTTTCCAGACACACACACATACAGAGAAAGAGAGAGAGAAAGAGAGAATGAAAGTGAGACAGCAAGCCTCTAAGTCTGGGAGTTGAACCATAGTTGGCCATGTGGGAGTCCAGTGCCCTTAACCACCATGCCACCTGCTGGCCCTGATTTTAGATTTTTTAAATAATTACAGTATTAAAAGAATGCGGTATAAGGCTTGAAAGTCAGGCTCAATATATGTAGTAACTTGACATGTGAAAGGCGGAGGGCTTCCCCGGACCTGATCACAAGTTCCTTTGCTTACTCTGCTTTCTCAGAGAAAGTCGAATAACCCTCTTTATCAGGGAGTCCAGGAGCAGTTCCTGCTCATCCCTGAGTAGCAGGTTCAGTTCCTTGACCATCCACAGAATGTTTCAATCCATGCTCCTGCAGGAGTCAGGGCACTCACCCTCCTGATACTGTGGAACTGGCCTCCCCTGCCCAGGTGTCTGCTCTGTCTCAGGTGCACCCCTCATGCACCCCTGCCCCCGTGCCATGCACTTTTCTTCTCTCCAGGCTGCGAGTGGATGTGAAATCATTCAGAATCTGCCAGTTATCTTCTTAGGTTGGACCAAAACTACTCTTTCATTGTGGAGATAAAAATGTTTTCTAAAGAGAAAAGAAAAAGATGCATTCTTTCTGCTGAAAAATAAAAATAACAAAAGAAAAAAAAACATACCACATGTGGATAACCATCAATGTTGGGGAAAAAAGTAAGAAATCGTGTGTGTTTTATGCATGTATATGTGTGCGTACATCTGTCTGTCCATTTGCTTGTTGCTTCTCCATTTTTCAGTTCTTTATATTAACTAAATGTTGACTCATACTTTGTTACATAGTTTGCATTATTCCTCTATGGCCTTATCCTATCCCACTGATATCTTATTATTCTGAGCTAGACTCATACATAATTCACAATGTATCTACCATAAGAATTCAGATTTTTAAAGCAGTCTATTGTTTTAGGGCAGTATATTGCATTCTTAATAATAAACCTGGATACATGCATGTATATGTGGGTAAATGTGTGTGCATGCATGCATGTGTGTGTGCATGTGCGTGTGTGTGTGTGTGTGTATTTAAATTCATTCTAATTTTTTAAATGGTAAAGTTTAGAGGGGTGAAATTTTTAGTTTTCTACATTAGCAGTTGGTTTCACATAAAAAGACAACTCCCTGTAAACTTTGTGAGTTGATCTGTATTCTGGGCTGAGTGTTACTTGTTTTATTACGTGTGACATGATCAGAGGCAAAAATAATATGTGGCACCTCCGTCATGTGCAATAACCATTTCACATCAGAAAGCAAACAACCGATTTGACTTTTACTATTACACGGTTCATAAGAAACGTGGTTACTAGACCTGAAACAGCAAGCAAGCATGAAATGCAATATTGTGTAACACTGGGTGTAAAAATTATTTGAGGGAGGAATAAAAGAAAAATCTTAAAAGAAAAAGGGGTGAATAATTGATACAAAGAAAAGCCTCCGAAGAAAAACATCTCTGAGGTGTTGAATTGCTTAAGGCTGAGGTCTTGCTGGTGTCTGAGATCCTGGGAAATGCAATTAAGCAAATAGTAATTAATAAGCACCAAATTGTGACTACTGGTCACCTAGCTTTCTTCAAAACTGCAAGAAAACTTTGACATGAGAGAATCTCTTTTATTACAAGGGAGTCTTGAGAATCTGAAGACAAACACTGGATTTTGATCAAGTTTCTCCGAGGGTCATAAATATCTCCTTACTTAAAAGTTAAAGCAGTTTGAAATTACATAAAATCTTTGAGGAGAGTAAGGTTTAATATTACCTAAGCCACTGGAGGAATACAGAAGACAGAATTAGAATTGGGTAACTATTTAATGAGAAGAATCTCAGAAACTTTGTAAAGAAAGAAAGTGGGCAAAAGAGTTTTTGTCTGTGATGTTTACAAAATGCATGAAGATAATTAAAACTTGATTTTTTCCCCCTGAGATGATTATATAAGAAGTAGAAGGACATCTGTGAGAAAAAAGATATATTCTAAGAATTTGCTGCATGAGTTGTTTATAAAAAAATGGCAGTTTAATGACTACAATTAGAGTAGTTTCTGATGTGAAAATTTTCAGTTCTAAAGTAAACTGTGTTTGAGGTCTTTAATCATTTTATGACTAAAATTTTAGTTAGATGAGTACGTATAAATGAAGCTACTTGAATATTAAGTTTTTCAATAATAAGGCACATTTACTTAAGCTAATCTTTAAACTGCATTGTTTCTACTTTACTGCACTTCATTCAAAGAATATATATATATATATATAGAGAGAGAGAGAGAGAGACAGAGAGAGAGAGATTTGTTATAGGGCACACGTGCTCACCAGAGACACAGAGAGACTGAGAGAGAGTGAGAAATCATCTCCTAAAGGTGATGGCCACATCTCAATCTCTTCTCCACTCTCCTCTAGGCATTTTGGGCACAATCATACACATACTCTGTATGAGTTTCAAACCTCCAAGACTGGGTCTCGAACTGCAGTCAACTATGTGGGAATCCAGTGAGGTAGCCAATATGGCATCTGCTGGTCCCAAAGGGGCCTGGGGTTTTATAGAGACAGACAAGCCTTTTGGCTTATCTAATAGGATCTTGAAAATTATGTTCAAATTGACATGCCACAAAACATAATTATTGTTGAAATAAATGTTATCAGAATAATTATTCCATATGATTCATGACAAATTTACATCTTTAGTAGTCCTAGACATTTGACAGAATTAATGCTAGTTTCTTCATTTACAAACCCTGTATAAGTTTAGGAAGAACATGCTCATGCATAGTAAATAAAAATTCATCTTGGGCAAACTAAATCTGGCTGCTTCTACTCAAGGTCGATGAAATGAGAGGCAGAGGCTGCAGAAGGGCATTATTTCCCCATGTAGGTTTAGCGAGTCAGTCAGCAAGGAGCACTCGTCAGTCTGAAGCTCAGCCTGTAATCAGTATTTACAGATACAAGATCCAAGCACGTACAAATCATTCTCCACTACAAAGTCAGTTGCTTTCCTTTGAGCAATTATCCTGATTCCTGTTTTTCTTTAAATACCTAGTCCTGGTTTCTCATCTGTTCATTCCTCAATTCGAACCTCCTCATGACTCAACACTTGATTAGACTGCTGTCATCAGAGACTTTTCTCAATTTCAAAATGGCCAGAGTCCCTGCTGAAACTCAGAGGCCTGCTTCACTTGTGTTGATATTATGTTTAATACTTAAAACTATTATTTCTGAGTTAACATAGCTGTTTTTATTAAACCAAAAGTATTGAAATAATTATGTTTGCTAAAGATGTACCTAGCTCTGTGAATGACATTTCAAAATGTTTTTAAGGTAAGTCCTATTAGAATTATTTTTAAAGGACATTGAAAATGTTAGAAGTTCAATTTTTTATTTGCTGGGAGTCTGAGTTTTTTTATTTACTACAGTATATTTGATTTATGTAAATACCTATTTATCTCTAAATCACTCAGAATAGGTCTCCTTTTAGAGATTTTATAACCTATCTTGGTAATACCATCTGGAGGTAGGAAAATATTACACATACAATAAGAGGTAAAGTCTTTTCTGATTTATAGACCTATAAACATCAGACAGACACTGATAGAGCAAAAATTTATAGCTTCAATTCTAAAATTTCAGCCTAGGTCAAACATAAAAACAGAAATGCAGAACTATAAGTCCAGACATTCACTTCCCAGTAGGCATGAAATTCTTAATTGATTTGAGCCAAAATAGAAAAATAGACAAACAGGAAAGTGACACATGAGACTGTCATTATCCACCCAATAGAGACAAGAGTCCTAGAAATGATGAATATGTTTACAAAGACCATGAGACGATTAGATTTTTAATCCAACACAAATTGACCCCTGAAATTTTTGAGTACATGAGTACTAAAAAACAGTAAGAACCAAATTCTTCCTGTGCTAATAATATTCAAAAGTCTAGAATAAAGGATTGGGAGCTGGACTCAACAATGGTTCCTGGATCACCCATCAGGAATGAACAGAACAGAAAGGATGTTACCTACGTGGAGTAAATGGTCCAGTGCCTTTGGAATCATGACATCAAAACTGTTAAAGAGGGACCAACAGATAGTATAATGGTTACATTGCTGGACTCTCAAGGGTTTGACTGTGGTTCAAATCCTGGACCCGGTTGCTGAAAACACATGCTGGGCATGTGTGCGTGCATGCCCTAGATCCTGAAAGGAGAAGGGATTGCAGCATGTCCATCCCTTCTGGGGGGTGGAGGGCAGTGATTTTTCACTTTCTGTCTCTCTTTCCAGTGCAAGTGCCCTATAGCAAAAACGTCTCTAAAAATAAAAATAAAGGGAACCAGCAGTTAGCGTAATGGCTATGTTGCTGGACTCCCACGTAGTCGACCTTGGTTCACGACTCGGACCCGGTGGCTTAAATCTCACGCCAGGCGCGTGTGCGTGCGTGCCCAAGATACCGAGAGGGGAATGGAGGAGAAGGGATTGCGGCGTCATTTCTCGCTTTCTGTCTCTATGTCTCTCTCTGTCTGTCTGGCGAGCGCACGCGCCCTATAGCCAAAATCTCTCCAAATAGTGAAAACCTCTCAAAAAAAAAAAAAAAAAGTAAAAAAAATAAAAATAAAAATTAAAAAATGTAAAAGAAATACACTGAATATTAGATTATTTTATTTAAGCCATTGCAATAGAAGAAAACATTCATTGAGCAGGAACAGGTCAAAGAAAAGGAGGAGACCTGGGGGTTTACAGAAGCAGTTGAGCAATGCTCTCATCCTCTGGTTTTAGGAGAGTTATGAAGAATGAAGGAGAGGGATTTTTCTGAGTTATTAGGCTAGGATAGATGTAGGTCTTATCTGGGAGTATGTGAAAGTCCAGGTGCTCATTTGTGATCAGTATTCCTAGGAACACACACCAAAGGTAGGTTTTCTCTACTATTGCTGTTTTCCAGGAACAGAGGGGTCAGATAAAGCTCAGTATTATTGATATTTTCTGCAGATGCATACTTCTAACCATTTTTCTTTTCAGAAAAATATACACTGGGTTTAGGAAGCTTAAAGCCTTTTAATATGTCATCAATTTTCTGAGGAAAACAATGGAAAGATTTTTGAGTAGCTTTAACAATTACAGACTTTAGATGTTTTGTTTCCTTTTTTACTGACTTCCATTTTTAATTGGCAGTTCTTAGCTTTTCAAAAATAAAGTTTATATTACTATGTTCTGATTATATAAGCAATACTTATTGCAGCATATAGGCAAGTAAAAAGGAATAAAAATAAGAAAAGAAAATCGCCCATATTTCTTTCATCCAATAATTGTTAATATGAACACTTCCAGACTTTTTCCATAGCACTAGTAGAATTGTTCCTCTATCGTTAACTCCTATGTTATAATTCTTATTTTTCTATCAAAAAGTAACAAAGACTATTGTGCACAAAACAGTAAAATATTTTGTGTCATTTTTCAAAATGTCCTACCATAAGGAATGAGCCTTATGCTAAATAATGTCTATTTTCCTACAGCCCAGTCTTAAAATTTGAAAGTAGGCAACTAACAAAATATTGTAAATAAGAAAATAAAATTCACCTGCAATTTTAGTAATCTGTCACCTGCGAACAGCCTGAGGAAGAATGTCTCTGACCTCTGTATGTAAAGTAGGTCCTTTGCCCTGTATTCTCTAACATAGGTTCTTATTTATTTCCTTCTCAGTACTTACCACAATCACTGCCAGTATTTGGGTGTATTTTCTTCTGTGGTTATTGTTCTATTCAAGATAAAATGTCTTCTCAAAACTTCAGTAATTTATATTTATTTAGAAAGGCATTCTTATCACTAGAATTGTCAAATTAACTAAAAAATATGAATATAACTAAGTGTACTATGTCTGTTTTACAACATTTATCAAATTCGTGTGGTCGGCCATTGTTTTCATTTCTTGCAATTCATATTGTTTTTGTACAAGATAGTTTTCCTGAATTGTAGATTACTGTTTTGGGTAGAATGGCAATATTTCTCCCTCCCAAATATTTATAATTTATCAGTTCTCTTTCCATTTTTTGTTTTCTTTATCTATCATTTTATGTTGCAAAATTGGAATTTTTTTTTTTGGCAGAGGTTTTTGCTATAGGGCATGTGCTCTCTCCAGAGAGACAGAGAGAGATAGACAGAAAGCAAGAAATCACCCCCTATGGGGATGGCCATGCCGCAGCCCTTTCTCTATTCTCCTCTCAGTATCTTGGGCACGTACACACATGCACCCAGCATGAGTTTAAGCCACCGGGTCCGGGACTCGAACTGCAGTTGACTACATGGGAGTCCAGTGACATAGCCATTATGCCAACTGCTGGTCCCCAAGATAGGAAATGTTAATTCTGGGTTTTAAAACCTTCCAATGGGTTGTTGTTGCATACTTGACTATTCTTCTTTACTTCTTTTCCTTTTGATTCATTTTATATTATAAACATTGTGGATTGTCCCCTCCTCATTTTTATAAAATAACTGCATGACTTCAATGCTTAGATGCTTCGATATCCTCTTTTTTAAGAGGATTTTGGCTTAGGGCACATGTGCTTGCTGGAGGCAGTGAGAGGGAAAGTGAGAAATCACCCCCTGGGGGAATGGCAAAGCTGCAATTCCTTCTCCATTTTCCTTTCAGGATCTTGGGCACCCACACGCATGTGCCCAGCGTGCTTCAATATTTTCTTTTGTTGCTTGAAGCAGATTATTTTCAGAGATTAGTTCTGGGGTTGTTTTTTCAGTTTTTCTTTTGTAAATGAATTAATTAAGAAAATATGTTTCAGAAAAAAACAAAACTCACGGAAATATGTGTAATGGGAAAACTCTGTTTGAATATCAGAAAGTCTTTGTACCAAAATAAATTCATATTTTAATTGTAAAAAGAAAAAGAAATAAAAAAGTACAAGTAGAAATCAAAGAACATAGAAAAAAATAAATGTCTGGGTTGTTAGGGATACATTTTTTGGGAAAAATAGCACTATCATTTGAGAACAAGAACTGACAGAAGTGATAGACTAATAAAATGGATTAGGAAATGTGAAGAGATGATATTTTGACCAATTTGTACTGGCGAAATATAATAGCTGGAGATAAAACCTGGAAATACAGAAACTGGATAGACTTTGGAAGAGAATTAAATTTGCGTGTGTATATATGTATATATGTACATAGATTAATTTTCCAGAAGGTATGTGTGCTCACCAGAGAGAAACAGAGTGGTAAAACATGATTCTTTATGAAGCTGACCTACACAGAAAGGTTCCCTCCATAGGGGGATGAGAACACCACAGTTCTTTCTCCTGAGTCTCTCTGTCCTCGGGATTTTGGACAGACACATACATGTGCGCAGGATGTTTTTCTTTTTTAAAATTTTTATTTTTAAATATTATTCATAACATGAAATTGCTATACATCATTTAGATTTCCAGCCACTGGGTACAAGACACCAGTTGGATTCAGCTGCCTTCACCACCACACTACGGGATGGCCCCAATTTTACACTTGATTTGTAGAGAATAGGCCAGATAAAGTGTTGGACTAACCTACTCACCAAAAACTTCAAAGGATCTTCTAAAATGAGGATACACAGTTGTTTCATTGGGGACTAAATGGGGTGGAAGACACTATCTGAAGAATATTCTATGACCAAAGCATAATGTTGAAAACAGAAAGCACCTAAATTAAGATAACTGGAGTAGAAAGATGAAAATGAGCGCGAAAGTTGTTTTTAAGCAAAAGGTAACGAGACATTGAACACGAAGAGACATAGGAAAAATATAAGAAGTCCCATTAGTCAAATAAGTTTACCAGAGGTGATACAAAATGTATTTCATTTTATAAATAATCAATTCCTCTATTATTGTACTTGGAGAGAAATTAATTAAGATCAATTACTTGTTTCTCCAAAGGAATTATTCAATTTCTGATGAATTAGTACAAACCTGGTTTTAAATATTTACTTGATCTATATTTGGAAAAAAACATGGTGAGGCTGATGTGACATATAAAGTTATCATTTATTAAATGATTGAGTTGTGGGCATAAATATTTGTGCACAGCTCTGTGAAACATATATTTAAAAAATTTTCTTCTGTTGGCATTAAAAACTTATGGAAGAGTGAAATGAAATGTTAGCTAAGATAGAAAGAATAATTTCTTGTTCTCAGGTCTTAGGAAATGCTAGCAGCTATGTTCCATGTTAAGTATTTCAGTGAGAAAAGTAAAAATAAACAGGCTACTCTTTTAACACTATGTTTTATTATAGTAAATAGAATTATGTGCAACATTTCCCAGGTTTTTTTTTTTTCATCTTTAACTTTTCCATCTGTTATTTTTTATGTTTCACACCTGCAGAGTCGGAGGAAATTAGATCAAAACTAGAGACCAAATCACCTTTTATTTTTTTGCAAAGATCTCTATTTATACAATGCTTTGTTCTGAAAGTAATAAAAATTAAAAATGCTACTTGAGATTTTGGATGAGCTCTGATTTGTGGGAAAAAAAATCTCAATAAAGTAAAACTGACTGCTCATCTGCATAAATGAATTATTATGAGTCATAAATTTTATTTTCTTAAAATGATTTTCCCCTAGGTACAGACTAAAATAAAATAGTATTTCGGTCCCACCATTAGCACATGTGTTTTAGTAGATACACTTTATAGATTTTATTAACATGTGAAAAATATAGATTCACCTTCAAACTTTATATGTGTTTACTTTTTGAATAAAAATATAGTGTTAACTTGATCTATTATTCAATGTAGAATAATTTAAAATATAGATAAACAAATGATATTTAATATCTATACATATAACTGTATCTCCAGGAAAATGGTTAAAGGACGCCGTCACCAGAGGAGCTCCATCAACGTTAAGAAGGATAGTAAGACTAAAAGTCCAATAAGCATTTTGAAAGTATGACCATGTACTGCAAACAAAAATGTATGAAGATTAATAAGGCTCTGTACCTGATGTTGGAGGGCTTGCGGAAAAGTGCAGAGAAGTGTGTAATGAGGAAATTAATGAACCATGTGTTTATGAAAAAAAAGCTGAGAGATACGTAACAGAATAAGATAACGTTCCTGAAGTCTGAGAAGGTTCAGCATGGTCTTGTGTTTGAACAGTCTTGAGGTTGCATGAAAGTGGCAGAATGAATACCATGTGGTCTGAACCACCTTCATTGCCGACCTTTTTTCCAGGCACTTAGGAAAAGCATCTTGCAGTCTGGTCCCACGTAGCTATGCCTATGTGACTGGATCTGGTGACAATATGTCAGCTCCAGTCACTGAGGCCACTCCCAGACCAGGCCCTGAAAAGTCCCAGAGGATTTCTTCCCATGTTCACTCCTTTCTCTGACAGCTGTAAGAGGGGCCTCCTGTATCGCGGCTCACACGGTGTAAAGAACTTGAACCCCTAAGCTAGTACGAGGAGGACTACTGATTAGCAGAATCACTCCACCTGACCAGAGCTGGGGGTCAGGCTGCAAAGTGTGAAGGTGCTGGCTGTTTGTTAGAGCCACAGTCATTTCTTTACCCTAATGTATAAAAGTGAGCCCCCACGGGAGGAAATTCAAAGGAATCAGAGCCAGAGGGGGAGGTGGATAATGGAGCCACGGCAACTTGTGGTATCAGAGACGATTTTTAAAAAGAATTATTTTTTATTTAACTTTATTTATTTTAATTTGACAAGAGAGGAACAGATTGAGAGAGAGAGAGAGAGAGAGAGAGAGAGAGAAAGCAAGCCACCTCGTTCAGGACTTGAACCATGGCCGGCCATGTGGAAGTCCAGTGTATTTAACCACCACACCACCTGCTGGCCCTGGTGAATCAGAGACACTTTAAGTAATTAAAACAGTAGGACATACACACGCGATTAGTTTGTTATACACGTATTTTAAGCAGCTGCATCTATCACCATATCAAACTTGGGTTTATTATAAAAATGAGTTGGGGACCAGCAGTTGGTATAATGGCTATGTTGCTGGACTCCCATGTAGTCAATCATGGTTCGAGTCCCAGACCCGGTGGCTTAAACTCATGCTGGGTGCGTGTGCATGCGTGCCCAAGATCCCAAGAGGAGAATGGAGGAGAGGGGGATGATTTCTCGCTTCTCTCTGTCTTTCTGGTGAGTGTACATGCCCTATAGCAAAAAATCTCCCCTACCCCCCCAACCGCCCC
>NW_006159859.1:7062492-7065263 GCF_000334495.1 Tupaia belangeri chinensis
GCGACCATCCCCCCTGGGGGGTGATTTCTCGCTTTCTGTCTCTATGTCTCTCTCTGTCTGTCTGGCGAGCGCACGCGCCCTACAGTGAAAAATCTCTGCAAAAAAAAAAAAAAATCTCCCCCCCCCAAAAAAATAAACTGAACCAAGCAAACGAACAAACAAAGAACAAAACAAATTGGAGTCAGATAAAATTTAAATGGAGTGAGGAGAGAGGAGATGGTCAAATTGAGTTGTTTCTCTTTTTTGCCTTTCTACTTCTCTTTTGCCCTTTTCTATTTCTCTTTTTCTTTCTCACTCCCCATTTTGTTTTAAAGACACATCTCAGGTAGAAGTAGAAAGACCTTAGGACTGATTAGATGTGATGAATGAAAAAAACAGTGGTACAAACTTTCTGGTTTAGCATAGCCAACACTATGAACCAAAATAAGAGATCGAAGGACTAGGACAAATACTATCTTACACTCTAAAATACGTATTAAGTCTTGATATTGGAAATTTGCTGTGAAGATTCTGCACTAGTGCTCATGTTACTTGTACTCACAGAAGTGTGTCTCCTCCGTTGTCAAAACTTTGGCTAATTTGAGATAACTATAATGTCTGTTTGCTAAACTCTCTAAGGAATTACTTGCTAGTTAACTCTCCGGTGATTTGGGAGGAAAAAAAAATCTTCAGCCCTAAATAATAAAAACAATAACATTCTCTAATCATAACCACAGAATAATTCTTCAGTCTGTGAGGGGTCTCCATTCCTGCAGCAGGAGCTGATTGACAGGGGATATTCTATTCAAGATAACTGAGGCACATTTGGGAAGAGATTGCCAGATAGAAATAATGCTCTTGGGCAAGCCAAGTAGCATGATGGCTAAGACAGCTGGATCCCACACAACTGACTACGCAGTTCAAGTCCCAGATCCAGAGACTTGAAAAATCACACTAGGTGTGTATGCGTGCATGCCCACAAATCTCAAGAGGGGAATGGAGGAGAAAGGATTGAGAGGTGGGCATACTTGATAGAGAATGCTTTCTATTTCTTCCCCCCCAACCCCATCTCTCTCTCTAGTGGGCAAATTTTAAATAAAAAAGAAAAAAAAATAATACAGCTCTGAGTTCAGGAGAAAACTTGCCACCAATAGATGAGATTATACATGAAAACAGACATCAAACTAGAGGTTCATAAGCCTTCTCATACATTGTTCAAATTTATGGACCATTTCCCATTAAAAAAATGCACACCACTGGGATCAGCAGTTAGCGTAATGGCTATGTCGCTGGACTCCCATGTATTTGACCATGGTTGGAGTCCCGGACCTGGTGGCTTAAACTCATGCTGGGCGCACATGCCTGTGTGTCCAAGATCCCGAGAGGAGAATGGAGGAGAAGGGATTGAGGCATGGCCATCCCCCTTGGGGGATGATTTCTTTCTTTCTGTCTCTCTGTCTTTCTGGTGAGCACATACGCCCTATAGCAAAAACCTCTCCAAAAAAAGAAAAAGGAAAATAAAAAAATAAACACACCACAATCAGGGCTTTTGTTTCCATGGTCAAAGAGTCTGAAATTGTTTAACATGGAACTCAAGTCAAAAAATAAAAACAAAATGAAAGAGTGAAGAAAATAATAGGAAAACACAGATAAACAGCTTCTAAAATGTCTGGAAAATGGATTATTTCAAGGGAAATATAGATGGTCAATAATGCCAAATGCTGCAGAAAAGCCACATAGGCTATAAGATGACAAAACTGAGGTTATGTTAGTGTCTTCAGGAGAGCCGTTTGTGTGTGTGTGTGTGGGGGGGGTCAAGTTTACCAGGTCCCTCAGTAATATCCTACAAAGCCGTCTGAAGCCACCTGACTGTTAGAATGTGTCTTCCATGTGTTGAGTGCTGACAGAATGGGCATCAAGTACCTGGAAGTGTAAGCCATCTTATCAAGAATATCTTTAGTGACAGGAGGGACAAACAGGATTGGTGGCCTTGCAGAAACTAACAATTAAGAATGAGAATATTAATAGAGCAAGATCTTGAAGGGCTTTAGAGGAGATATACTCAAGATCGCAAGGCTTCCAGAAAAGTTAAAGATAGATGCTGGTGCGTGCTACGTCTGAGGTCTTAATACCCTGGAGAGAAGGCTCTTAAGTCTGGTTTCGCAAATAGCCCTGAAGATCAAAGCCAATACCAATTTTTCTGGACAACACTTTACTTCCAATATACTTTACTTCCAATCTCTTTTTGAGAGATTTTTGTTATAAGGCACTTGCTGGAGAGACAGAGACAGATAGTAAGAAATTATTCCCATTCCCACGGGGATGGCCATGCCACATTCCCTTTTCTCCTATTCTCCTCTCAAGGATTTTGGGCATGCACTCAAGTGTGCCCAGCATGAGTTTTGAGCCTCTAGGTTCAGGTCCAGGATTCAAACAGTGGTTGGCTGTGTGGGAGTCCAATGATGTAACCATTATGCCACCTGCTGGTCCCTAAACTCATTTTCTTTTAATATCATAAGTGTCAATCTTAAAAAGAGATGTCAGTACCACCTGTGTTTCTAAATCCTCAAATTTCTTCCATGCACTAAAGACATATTCCAAACTTATCCTGGGAGATTGCATTATAAGCAAACTTAACAGATGATGAGACTGATAAAATTTTGTAGTTTTCCTGTCACAGGTGTGTTAGGAAAATTCCCCAAATCTAATGAGTTATATTAGGTCTATTTAGTTGTCAAAGAGAAACAAAGCAAGATACTAGATGTTAATAAGTAATATACTATTGTGATAGA
>NW_006159859.1:7065294-7072332 GCF_000334495.1 Tupaia belangeri chinensis
AGGGCTTAGCATGAACTGAACTCAACTTCAGAAGAGGTAATTCAGCATTTATAAAGACAATGAAGAAATAGGAAGATGAGCTGGGGCTCAGCAGAGTCAGGGAAGTGAAAAATTATAAAGATTGGGGAGTGGAAAATGGTTAATGTGAAACCCATCTGGGTTTGTTAAGTGGCTTATACAGAAGTTAGTCCTACTACTCCCACATAGACTGGGAAATGGGTCCTATCTTTTGGTGTTGGTGTGAATAGACCACATATTTTGTGACTCCCTTCAATTTTTTCAGGAAGGCTCTTGAAGTGGGTGTCGGGTCTTCTTAGGGATGCAACCTTAAGCTGTTAGAAACTATGTTAGTATTTTGTTCTGGTTTTATTCAGTCAAGGTTGAGGAAATAAAAGGTTCTAATGCAACTGGTTAAAGTTTGGATAAGAAGAGAATCTTTATCAATGGCTATCATTGATTCTATGAGTGAAAATAATTACTATTAATCTTCATATTTTCCTTTCAAGGCCAATAATAGGACATCCATATTGACTGGCCAGACTATTCAGGGCTTCCATGTCTTGTTTCTATAGTATCTCTCTTCACATCTTTATATTCTTCAAATTAAACAATTAATACTTAATTCTACCCCTTTTGCTTATTTATAATTTTTTGGTATTTTTTTGATAATGTCACTCATTCTCTTTATAAGGCTCTTTATTCTTTTTAATAGTCTAGTTTTTATTCATTTTAATATGGCCAGTTTGTGTGCATAAAGAAATAATTGGACATGACTAAGGATGGGAAGACAAACATACTGATGAGTGGTCAGCAGGGAGAGAAGGGGTGGTGACTCACATCCACTGGGTATAGATAACGTGCTAGGTACTATGCTAGTGCCTCTGCAAATTAGTTAATTTGTTTCTGATAACAATCAAAGATGACAAGACCAAGAAACCAAGACTTAAAAAAGCTCATTAACCTGACAAAAAGTATGCAATTTACAAAAGTTTGGTTTATAAATCTTGTTTTTTATACTTTCGCAGTGTCTAGTTTATTATGCTACCACTCAAATAATATTATTTTTAAAGCTACTTACCTATTTGTTTCATAAGCAAAAAAGACAGAGAGACAGAATGACACTACCCTCAACAGGGTCTTGACACCATGATCCACCCCAACTTCAGCTTGCCCTGGATCAGGGGAATGCATTTACCCAGAGTGCTTAGGGAAATCTCCGTACGTGAATCCAGAATGTTCCCACATGAATCGGCCTCACAGAGCCTCACAGTTTACCACTGAGCCGATGCCTATTCCCCCAAATAATAGTCTGGGAGCTACACAGGCTTCCAAATTATCTTGACCTGCAGTGCATTGTTGATGTTGTCTGATGTTCTGAGAGGGGCAGTGTGTTACAATAAGTGAAGTGCTTATATTTCTTTTTTTATAATCAAGTTTAAATCCTGAATCTAAAAGGGGAAGGATCCTATAGTCAAAGTCCAGACACTCTCCCTCCTATCTTCTCAATAGTGAAGGGACAAAGATACTTACCAGCCTATTCTATGGTCTAACATCTCTCTAATCTTTTACTTTTGACTTAATCATATAACTCCACTCTGATTTTCCACATCAGTAGCATTGATTATAAAAAATGATAATGAGAACAGAATTTGGGTCTAGGTCTTGCTCCACATTCTATACTTAGACTAAGTTACTGCTTCCAAACTAACAGGTTCTCAGCTTGTTAAAAGTTAAATTGCTCATATGATTCTCATCTGTATAGGAAAAATGTTAAAGTACTCCCCTTTATTATCTTTGGGAACGAGCCTAAGTAATTCTTAGACTGAATAATAACAGGCGAACTATTTGTTTTGGAATTCAGCTTAATTCAGCCATTTTAAAAAGTTTGAAATAAGATTTTTTTTTCAAAATTTTTCTTGACAGATAAAATTATATGTGTTTATCAAGCACAGTGTGATGTTTAGAAGTGTACATTTTGGAATGACTCATTACCATAATCCTTGAATAGAAATCAATGTGATTAACATTTAGAAGGTGGTGGTCCCTTCAGAAACTCAAAGTTCAGAAGCTCGAAGTTCAGAAACTTCAAGTTCCTGGTTTCTAGTTTTGTCATTTGTTTCAAAGCTTAGGTTGGAGGCACTCCATAGACAAACTGAGAATCAGCTTTTATCTTTGTTAAGATTTTGATAGAAAGGATGCCTCAATTCCTAATGGGAAATTACCTGGTGACGTCATAGAGGCTGGGGGACCCAGAATTAACCTGTACTCAATGATTTGTTGATACATCGATTTCCAACCTAAGAACTCACACAATAGTGATGGTCACAGATAGGAATGATACGCTGGCCTTCACCTCTCCCTAGGGTTTGGGTTTCTTCTACTACTTATGTATTTTCCATGAAACTCAGCTGCCAAGTCTCACACCTAAAGGGTCAATCCTTCAGTATATGCAGTTTAAGTAAAATTCCACATCTACTTTAAAAGTGATGCCTATACCAAGGGATTTCTAACCATTTGGAGAAAAAAAAAAAAAAAAAAAAAGAAAGCCAGGGGGTAGACATATCATGGTACTGTCTCACTTACAAATTACTCAGACAGACTGGTGGAGACTTCCCTCACTTGCTAATGACCAGTGCAGACCTTCTCCACGGTTGTCGTGAGCTTTTCATTACTTAATCCATGTAACTGACTACAGGATTTGTGCAAAGGGCAGACAAGTCTCCAAAAGTAGAATAATTTTTTTTCAGCATTGCTAGAATTTTCAGTAGGGACAATTTCCTGCTGTCACTGCCGTGTATTGTTAGGAAAATGATACCAAGTTAAAACAGCCTCAGTAGGCAATGTGAATTCACGGAGCCACCTGGCCCTGGTTTTGCTCAGCCCTTTGAAAGAAGTGGCAGGGGAGATGTAAATCCAAGATCCAGGTAACGCTAAGCAACAGCTAGCTCAAAAGGAAAAGGCTGGCTTTCCACTTTATTATTGTTATGTTTTTAGAATGCTGGCAAAAAGACAGAGGTCAGGAGGCTCCGTCTTGAGTTTCTGTCCACACTGGGGCAAGTTCAATAATGTGTGTGTGGCAGTGACCCATTTTAGTTGGAAATGTTTTTTGTTTCGTTAAAGAATTATACATCCTCCTTCATCAAATCATAGAGGATCTTACAGGAGTGCTATTGCCAAAAAATAATCATTAGAAACTCCACTCAGGTATCTTCAGAATGTTTGTTAGGGGTTGATACATTTCTAGACGAAATTCCTGAGATGTGCATAAGCTATTGGACTGAATGAAAGATGAGAGCCTCCCCCATCCCAGTAAAGAGTGGGGAATCAAAATTGACGGTGACTGAGTTTCTGCAACATGCCAGGGATTGTGTCTTGTACTTGGCAGTCATTATCTCATAGCGCCATGAGCAGTAGAAATACAGTCATTGTTTCTGGGTGACTTAGAAATACAATGTGAGTGACTGGGAAAATTAACAACCAAAATGTTTTTACTTAGGTGTAGTCATTGGAGATGGACCAAGAACATGCAAAAGGATAAAAAGACTACGAAAGTTAAAGAATCATTTCCTCTCTCTCTCTCTCTCTCTCTTATATATATATAAATTTACAGTTAAAGAGAGGAGAAAAGAGAAGCAGAGAGCAGAAGAAGGAGAAAAAGAATTTACTGTGCCATACATTTTTAAATACTCCATTAATCAACTTTCAGCATGTAGGGCAGTAGCGTGGTGCTTATTCCCACATGGTTACTGGCGTCACTGGATGGCTATGTTGGATGGACATGGCCCTTATCTTAGCTTGGTTTTGTTTGTTTTGTTTTGTTTTTTAGGTTTTTGTCATAGGGCACATATACTCACTGAGAAAGACAAAGAGAGGGAAAGTGAGAAATCACCCACCAGGGGGATGGCCACACCACAACTCCTCTTTCATTTTCTCATGGGATCTTGGGCACGCACACTCACGCACCTGGTGTGAGTTTCAAGCCACAGGGTCCAGAACTTGAACCACTTTTGCTATGAGGGAGTCCAGCAATGTAACCACTACAGCGTCTGCTGGCCCTGTGTCTTCTATACTTTTCATAGACTATGTCTTCTGATGTAAAGGCTTGAATCTTTTTAAATAGATTACATTAAACGTGTATTAAGTATTAATATTAGTGATTGGCTATGAAGATTCTGCAGTAGTGATCATGTTACTTTTATTCATAGAATTGTGCCTCTTCTTTGGTCAATACTTCAGCTAATTCATGATAACTATAAAGCATTTCTGCTAAACTCACTGAAGAGTTATTTGTTAGTTAAGCTTCAGGTGATTTAGGAGAGAAATTATCTTCAGGCTAAAAAATAATAATATTCTCTGATTATAACCACAAAATAACTTTTCAATCTGTGAGGAGTCTACATACCTATAGCAATTCATTTGTTTTCAAGAGCAGTGTTCACATCCAACAGGTGGCATGGTGGTTAAGGTGCTGGACATCACATATTCAAGTCCTAGACCCAGCAGCTTGGAAAATCACACCAGGTAGGTCTATGTGTGTACCCCAAATCCTGAGAGTGGAAGATAAAGGATTGCAGTGTGGCCAACCCCGCTGGGGGAGATTTCCCATTTTCTCTCTCTCTGTCTCTTTCTTTCTCTGGCTAGCACACATGCCTTGTGGTAAAAATTAAAATAGGAAAGCCGTGTCAGGAGAAGAAAAATGAGGATGAGGAGAGAGATGAAACAAAAAGAAAAGATAAATGAAACCTCAAAAATGTATGAAATATAGAATAAAACAAATTATTTGGGTGCAGATTTTTTTTTAAACCCACACGTAATTCTTTCCTAGCATATATATATTTTTTTTGGAGGGGGAGAGGTTTTTTTTTTTTTTTTTTTTGCTAGAGGGCACGTGTGCTCGCCAGACAGACAGAGAGAGACAGAGAGACAGAAATCAGGAAACCTCCCCCAGGGGGGATGGCCACGTTGCAATCCCTTTTCCTCCATTCTCCTCTCGGGATCTTGGGCATGCACACACACACGCCCGGCATAAGTTTAAGCCACTGGGTTCAGGACTCGAACAGCGGTCGACTACGTGGGAGTCCAGTGACATAGCCATTACGCTAACTGCTGGTCCCCCTAGCATATAGTTTTTTAAACTTTAAAAAATTATTATTTTTTTTCCGTGTTTGGAGTCTTAATGCTGTGATCCATCCCCAGCCTTCAGCCAGCCCCAGATTACAGGAACATATAGACCCAGCATACACAGGGAGCCCTAAACCTCCCCTTGTGGGATTGCCACACAGGGCCATGGATTACTCACTGCACTCCTGCTCCTCCCCTCCCTGAACTTTTGATGACTCCTCATACACCATAATATATTAATCCATGGTTATTCTCAGAGATAGTGAAATCCTTCTCTGCAGCTACCCTGTTAGGAAATGAAGGAGAGGAATTCATGAGTGGTATTTAGGAATATCATGAAAATTCCTAAAATATATTTCATATTGCTCAGAATGTCTGAGAGAAGAATTTCATGGTTGAATTCAGAAGACTGATTTATATAGGCAAAATAACCCCTCTCCCCAAACATTCTTATTTAGTGTTAACATATAAAACAAATTTAGAGTTTTTAACTACATTTCCTTGCTGTACAATTAGAACAAATTTTATCACATTAGATGCCAAATGCATTATAAGTACTTTGCTATTGTTTTTGTTGCATAAGTTGAAAATACATGTAAAATTTCAAAAACAATAAAAGTACTAATTGATCTGAGAGTCAATTAACAAGCTAAAATTTATTAGTAACCTCAAAGGTCCACTAGGCCCCTCCTTGACAGCTAATGACTAGCATATGCACCTAAATGCACCACTGGAGAGGACTTTTCTTTCTCTCTCTTTTTAAAATAATTATTTATTCAATTTTATTTGTTATTATTATTTAATTTGACCAGTGAGAAACAGAGAGAGAGAGAGGGAAAGTGAGAAAGCAAGTTGCCTGGTCCGGGACTCAAACTGTGGTCAGACATGTGGGAATCCAGCAGCCTAACCACCAGGCCACATCAGCCCTGAGAGGACTTTTCCAGGTGTGCCATCTTCAAATTGTCATTTCATCTTTGTGTGTTTGATATGGCCTGAAAGCAATTTACTAATAGAGAGGTTGTCTAGAATTTGGGGGCCTATTTTCCATAGAAAGCAAATATTTAAATGCTTTTAAGTGCCAGGCTTTTTTTTTAGGTAAAATGCCTCAACATTTAAAGAATCATTTTGTGCTAATCGAAGACCCAGGGATATTTCCTTTCCAGTTCTTCATTTCCATTTTTCACTATTAAGTAGAAACAAATGGATATTAATTATTTAATGACCATAGCAGCAGAGATTGATTAAGCCAGATTTTTTAAAAAAATGAATTTGAACAAGCTTGTATTTGAACACAATTGCTTAGAGAAGACAAAGATCTTAGGATGACCTTCTGCATGGTTTACTTAGAGATCTGAGATATGTATTTTTTAAAGCTGAATGTTTTAGCCAAGAGAATACACACACAAAAAATATATTCTTTCCTTGATATGTATCCTCTGGAGCCCAGCAGGCATCAGGAAAGAAACTCCTGCTAATGTTGCTGAAAGGACTGAATTGCTCTAAGAGGCAAACGACCAAGCCCAGCTCAGGAGGTTTGGGCTATATCCCAGACAGTTTATTAAAAAAGCAAAGGGGATAACGGTTCCCCAAAGATCACACACTAGCTGTACCTTAAAACTGTGATGTTCATTCTGTGGTGCTGAAACTGTGTCAACTAGCCTATAGCAAGATATGTACCATGTGCTGCAAAATGATGCAAAATAAATACTCTCTCTGTTTTGAGAGGAAACTCATTAGTAGGGCAAATGCTGTACTCTACACACCCTAAGGATATTTGAGTGCTCACATAGGCACATAAATGTTGATGCGAAGTGTCATTCACAGGTGATGGTAGCTGTGCATTTTAAAATTAACATACTATTAGATTACCGTCCAGTTGACTAAAGGCTTTATGAGATCTCTCAGTGTAGGGCAAAT
>NW_006159859.1:7072363-7139513 GCF_000334495.1 Tupaia belangeri chinensis
AGTAATTATAAAAATGGCCATGATTTTAATTTTGGATGACGCTTTACTGTTCTAACAATATTTTCGCTTTCTCGTTTGAAAAATGAAAACCTACAAAATAAATGATGGTATTATTAGCCCAATTTCCCAGATAGGGAAGCCAAGGGATATATATGTATGTATCCCAGTTTGAATTTCCCAGGACTCTGATGTAGAGATTCGTGTTCATGGCATTTATGAAGATGCGTGCTTGGAATCAGTATCCGTGGAAGGGAGAAGAGGTGAGAACAGTAGGAGGTATAGTTGAGTTGCAAGGCAACTCCAATGTAGCCCTCAGAGAATCTTGTGGCCTAGGTGGCTCTGGATCCTTGACCCTTAGTAAGTTACATCTGAAGGGCTTTGAGCCTGTAACTCCTACCATGATAAGCCATTCCTTTCACTCTATTCCTGTGAAGAGGTGTGAAGCTGGGCAAGGCAGATTTTGTCAGCTGTAGGGATCCCCAAAGAGGGGGACCAGCTGAGGACAGTTGTATGGTAGTATTCCAAGCAAAAATGGAAGTCTTTCATTCTTGAGGGTTTATCTCAGGTGGTACGATACAGGTTTTGCCACAGAAGGCATAAAGTTTCACACATTAAAAAAAAAATACATGCTCCAGGACAAACTAGATTTTGCAGTTCTAAATTCCATTTCTGTGTTGTGATATCCTTCCACCACCATGTTAGCATTTTTCGAATTGTTCTATCATTTCTTACCAATTTGGGTGACTTCACTCTCCATTTATAAACACATTTTAGAACTGATCTTTGTAACAGTATTTGAGGGGACAGATGGTGGCACAGCAGGAAAGCATGATGCTCTGCAAGGCAACAACCCCAGGGAACATGGAAGGTTCCCTGTTTAAGTCTGGAGACCTCCCTGAGTACTCTGGGCATGCAGTTACCCCTGATCTGGAACTGGCTGACAACTGATGGCTAAAGGCTGGAGGTGGATGACAGTTTGAGATCCTGCTGAGGATGCTGCTTCTCTCACTCAAGGAAGACATAAATAAAGAAAAAAAAGAAGAAACAAATCCCACTGAGCTTTAAAACAGTATTTAACTATAATCAAAGAGTTTGTTTGCCTCACAAAAATGAAGTAATATTAACAGAACTTATTTTCAGAATTTTCCTTTTCTGAGATGATGAACATATTCAAACAGTAAATGAAAGTACTATATATGTATCTGTCTAGTTAAGAACAAGTCCAAGAAAACGGAATACAATATTTTTGACTTGAAGCATTTTTAGATATCAACAGGAGGTCTGAGAGGTATGAAAAAGGAGGATGGTTGGGAACTAGCAGTTAGCATAATGGCTATGTCGCTGGACTCCCACGTAGTAGACCGCGGTTCGCGTTTCAGACCCGATGGCTTAAATCTCACGCCGGGCGTGTGTGTGTGCGTGCGTGCCCAAGATCCCGAGAGGAGAATGGAGGAGAAGGGATTGTGGTGTGACCATCCCCCCCTGGGGGGTGATTTCTCGCTTTCTGTCTCTATGTCTCTCTCTGTCTATCTGGCGAGCTCACGCGCCCTATAGCGAAAACCTCTCAAAAAAAAAAAAAAAAAGGGAGGATGGCAACCTGACAAGGAATCAATCCATTATATACCCCAAGTTTCCTTTGCTTTGGCTCCTTAGTAGTGATTATATCATGAGCCATACACTTATTCTTGAACCCTGAGTAGCAGGACAACACAAAGTGCAAGTATTCATGACTGATAGTAACTTTCTTTCTAAAAGAGTATAAAGCCTTATCATGCTTCAAGTTCTAAGCATCTACATAAAAACAAAATTGATTATCTCTGCTACTAAACTGTTCATACCCTCAAGATTGTTCTAAACTCCAGGAATTATCAGAATAGAACAAATTATTCAGAGATGTGGAATTACAAATTCAAATGCCTAAATAAAATTGTTCTAGAGAATTGGCTACTAGAATGAATATCCGAAGTCTTCTGAATGACTCATAGTTTTTCTGGCTCACTGAAGTACAATCAGGTGATGGGAGCACCATCCGCATCTTTACCTGTGACAGGACTTATTCATTACCAACATCTCAAATATTACCAACCAAATCAGTAGCACAGATCGGCCTGACACCAGAGGCCTGAGAAAGCTGGGAAAAACAGATGCTGACAAAAGTCCCACAGCCAGAAGGCTTAATAACCAGGAGCACTGATATTCTGGGCAAGAAGAGATGCATATCTTTGCTCAAGAAAAGAGAGAGAGAATTTGTTCAGTTTCTTCACTTTTAGTCTATCTGGGTCCTCAATAAATTGAGTGATACCTATTTACCTATTTACCTTGGTGAGTACATATCTTCTTTTTTCAGTTTACTAATATAAATGTGAATCTCTCTCAGAAACACCCTCACAGACACACACACAAAAAGCTTTGCCAGCTACCTTAGCTTAGTCAAGTTGTCACACAAAATTAACCAGCATACTATCAATATGTTCTCTTTGGTGAAACTGTGTTTTCATGTATTCTTTTTTCCTTTCCACTTCTGTGTTGTTATTTCACTACTGAGTGTTTACAGTTCTTTATACACTTTAGGTACTACTCCTTTTTTATAGACACAAGCTTAACATCCATAACTTGAAAACCTAAAATCCAAAATGGTCCAAAATATAAAAAAATTCTGAATATTGACATGATGCCACAAGAGAGAAATTCCGTGCTTGACCTCATCTAGCAGATTGCAATCAAAACACTGCAGTACAAAAATATCCTATAAATTACCTTCGGGCTACATGTATCAGGTACATATGAAACATAAATAAATTTTGCCTGTAGGCTTGAATTTCATTGTCAAGTTATCTCATTTCGAATACTCAAAGATACCCCAACCTCCTTCAAAATCCAAAATATTTCTGATCCGAAGCAGAAAAAGGATATACAACTTGTACCAGTATCTATATTCTTATTTCCTAGTTGAGCATGTATTTTGAAAATGATTCCTCTCCATTCGTATTTTACTTTCTCGTATTTTTTTCACATGGGCTTTTCTAGAATAGTTTTTCATTTCTGTAGAGAATGTCAAGTTGAGGTAGTTCTACCTTATTACTAGGTTGCTGAAGACCTTTTTATTTTAAAAATCATCCATAATAACTGTGACTATGTGTGTTGGATTATATCAAGTTCTTCTTTTCTACATTAACTAAAATGATTATTTTTTTCTCAGTTTATTGATATGATGGATTACATTGATGAATTTCAAATACTGAACCAATCCTACCTACCTAGAATAAACCTCACTTTACCATGATTTATAATTTTTAATGTACTTTTTCATTTGATTTGTTCAAATTTGATTGAGGATTTTTGTAGCCTAAATTCAAATTCATTAGATATTTTGGTCTGTATTTTTCTTGTTGTTGTACTTTTTCTATTCTATCATTGTAATGTCCTCATATGATTAGTTGGAAACTTCTTTCTTTTATTTTTAAAGGAATTATTGGGACCAGCAGTTAGCGTAATGGCTATGTTGCTGGACTCCCACGTAATCAACCATGGTTCGAGTCCAGGACCCGGTGGCTTAAACTCATGCTGGGCCTGTGTGTGTGCATCCCCAAGATCCCAAGAGGAGAATGGAGGAGAAGGGATTGCAGCATAGCCATCCCCCCTGGGAGGTGATTTCTCACTTTCTGTCTCTCCGTCTCTCTCTGTCTATCTGGCGAGTGCTCGCACCCTATAGCAAAAACTTCTTTCCCCAAAAATGAATTATTTATTTAATTTTATTTATTTATTCATTCCTTTATTTTAATTTGATCAGTGAGAGAGAGACAGAGAGAGAGAGAAAGTGAGACAGCAAGCCAGTAGGTCTGAGACGCAAACCATTGTCGGCCATGTGGGAGTGTCCAGCACCTTAACCACACACCACCTGCTGGTTCCCCAGAAACTTCTACTTTCTGAAGGAAATTGTGTACATTTGTGTTCAGATTTTTTGAATTTTATTTAACAGTGGTGAATGGGGACAGAACCTCAAATATTAATAGAATGGAGCTTTGACACTTTATAATTCTCTTTGAAAAAGATATTTTCTCAAATCTAGGGCTATGTATAATTTCCTAAAATCATATTATTATTTCCATTATTACATTATTGTTAGGAATTAGATTCTTTGTTACTCTCTATTGGTGAGACTTTCAAAATTACTTATCACAAAGCATGCACGTAATCTAGAAGGTTATACATAGTATTCTATGGTTCATGTCAGGTTAACTCTAAGTTATTTTCTGGTGGAATCTGCTTCTGGTGGAAATTCAGAAATGCCTTCCTTTTGTTTTCTCCCTCCCTGCTCCATGCTATTCTCATAAAACTTTTTTTTTGAGAGATTTTTGCTATAAGGTACATATGCTTACCAGAGAGACCAAGGAGAACTTAGAGAGGGAGAAATCACATCTCAGGGGGGGGGGGGATAGTCACACCGCAATTCCCTCTCCTCCATTCTCCTTGCAGGATTTGGGGCATGCACACACACATGCCCAGCATCAGTGAATTTTAAGCTTCTGGGTTTGGGACTAGAATCACAGTCAACTATGTGGGAGTCCAGCGCCTTAACCACTACACCACCTGCTGGCGCTGAAACTTTTTTTTTTTTAATGTCCTCTCTTCCTTGTACACCAGTTTGGTTTCTACCCTCAGAATCAAGGTACACAAAGTCAAATATGCTCCAGATAGCACCTTGGTTATCTTAGCAGGAGACTTAAAGTTGTTCAGATTCATTAGAGCAGAGGAGATAACACAAAGAACCTGTCCCTTGCTAAGATTGACCATTAGCCACAATCTTAGGGATCTTAGTACGTTTGATTCTGAAAAGGTGTCATCATCGGTGTCATCATCTCCACGTACTGGCTTTCTGTGTGTAATGGACTGTGCTGCTCTTCAAAGGGAGCCAAGAAGAAAGTAACGGTAAAGCAAAATAAATGAAAGAAAGAGATTGGAAATAGACAACAGAAATTAGAGAAGAGGGCCAGTCAGTGGCTTGGTAGTTAAGGCAGCTGAATCCCACATGGCCTGTTGTGGGGTTTGAGTCCTGGGGCCGGTGACTTGAAAAAAACACCAGGTGTATGTACATGCGTGGCCAAAATCCTGAAAGGAGAAAGGACTGAAGCATGGCTATCCCTCCTCGGGGGGTGGTGGTGGTGGTGCTTCGTCATGTTCCTGCTCTCTCTTTATCTCTCTTTCTTCCTGTCTCTCTCCAGAAAACACACATACCCTATATAAATAAATAAATAATAAAATTTCAAAAAAATTAGAGAAGAACAACAGAAATCTGAGATAACAGCAGCATTGTCTGAGATGGCTTCAGCGCCTTCCACATAGTAGATCATCAATAAATATTTGTTATATGCAGCTAGGCGTGTATAATGTTAAGGAAAGGGCAGGCGTATGAGGCTTTGAGAAGAGTATAGCAAATTTGGGAACTTAGAGGATGTGAGTCTATTTGAGGCATAGAAACTCTGGGCCTTCAACTGCTCTGAAACCTGTTATATTCGAATCTGCATCTAAGACCTTCAGGCAATCCATACACACATCAAAAGTGAAGGAGCTCTGATAGATGATTTAATGAGGATGGTATCAAATTTAAAAACAAAATAATCCTTGTCAATGGCGAAACATCTATTATAAATTACTCAGTGACATACTCAATAGCTCTAATGTCCATGTAAATTTGTGGAATGAATGAATAAATGAGAAAACAAACAAACAAGGCTGGTTAGAGCATACATGCAGATAAAATAAGGTGGGGGAGGGAACCACCATCTTCCAGTAATTCACCAAAATGACGAACACAAAGGGGAAGAGGAGAGGCACCTGGTGAATGCTCTCTAGGCCTTTTAGAAAACATGGAATTGTTCCTTTGGTAACGTGCATGCAAATCTACAAGAAAGGTGATATAGTAGACATTAAGGGAATGGGTACTGTTCACAAAGGAATGCCCCACGAATGTTACCATGGCAAAACTGAAAGAGTCTACAATGTTACCCAGCATGCTGTTGGTATTGTGGTAAACAAACAAGTTAAGGGCAAGATTCTTGCCAAGAAAATTCATGTATGTATTGAGCATATTAAGCACCCTAAGAGCAGAGACACAGCTTCCTAAAATGTGTGAAGGAAAATGACCAGAAAAAGAAGGAAGCCAAAGAGAAAGGTACCTGGGTTCAACTAAAGTGCACACTTTGTGAGAGCCAATGGAAAGGAGCCTGAGCTTCTGGAACCTATTCCCTATGAATTCATGGCATGATGGGTGTTAAAAATAAACTAATTTATATTCTATTAAAAATTAAAAATAATAATAATAAGGTGGGGGAACAAAGACTTCCCTGCACACCTGACCTACATCTCCGTAGTTAGTGCCTGGCCAAACTCTCTGCTTCATTTCTCTTACAAGATAAATGACAAAGTCACTCTCCTTTCTCTAATCTGTGCATCTGAGTCCTGATGGTTTGGCAGGAGAAAAACCCCATTTTCGCCTTCCCTATTAGCCTTCCCTATTAGGAGTTAGTAGAGGGCGGTGTGCTAGGCCTGCTTTCTTATTGTTCCCTTGATCATTCCTAATTGAAAGTGAAACTTTGCATATATTGAGAGTGACTTCAGATGGAAATGGGAGAAGTGTTCTAGACAGCAGGGATCTAGGGGCCACGCTGCTCAGGGTAATTTCTTCCCCATGATTATGCACAACTGGTCCATGTTAGAGCATTCTGTCACCTTGCAAGTTGTTATCTGTTAAAATGAGGAAAGGGGGAGACATCCCTTGATAAGCCATATTCATTTTGTCACAGATTATTTCAAATTTCTCAGCTCCTCTGTAGAAGTTTTATCATTTTTGACACTAGGGAAAACGGAGCAATACCCTCTGGACCAGATGTCATAGTAAATGTCAGAAGATGCCAAGAGCCCCTGAGGGTTGTGGAAATTGTTATGGAAGAGAGGTGTGTCTGTGTTAAATAATGTACCAGTCTGAGATTAGTAGGATTTTTCTGAACTACATCATTCTTTGGCTTCTCTACGGTACACCAGTGTCAAAAGTCTATGGTAAAGATAACGGGATTTGTGACACTGGTAATAGAAAAATGTAGGTCATCAAAGTGGTCAACCAGTTGGCCCACAATGTAAATCTTTATCAGGAGTTCCACTTTGTTAGAAGGTAAAGACGGTAAAGCTATACTGAAGTAGCACAATTTATTTCAATAACTTTAAAATCCTTCCATATGTCTTCTTTGAATATACTGCTTTTACTTTTTAATTGCAATTGACATCCAAAACTTTATTGTTTATGGAAGGATACACTCTAATGACAACACACTTAAACTCCTTCATAAAGTATTCCTAAAACTCCTAATGGTTCAACACATTAAAGTGCAAATTACCCAGAGAAAAGAAATGAGATATGTATTTGGAGTTTTTTGTTTGTTTTATTTTATACTGCTTTTTGCAATAGAGCATGCGTGCTCACTTTAATCAGAGAGACAGAGAGAGAAAGGGCAAGTGAGAAAGCTATCCCCAGGGGGATGGCCTCACCGAAATCCTCCTCCTCCATTCTCCTCTCAGGATTTTGGACACACAGGTACACATGCTTGGAGTGTTTTTCAAACCACACGTCCGGGACTCAAACCACAGAGTCACCCATGTGAGATTTAATGCCTCAACTATGATGCAAACTTCTGTCCCCATGGGTTTTTAAGCAACCCTTCAATGCCTGGTGCATCTAACTCATCATTCTACATACACTGTGAAATATTTTTAAAAAAGGGAAAGTATGGGGTGAGATGTTCACTATGGTTAGAATGTGTTCCCTCCCACCCCAAAAGTTATGTACTGAAATTTGGTTGGGGTGTAATTAGGAGGGCAAAAACTTAGTGTAACTGTAATTGAAAGGTGGGGCTTCTGTGAGGTGGTTAGGACTCAGATCACCAGGGTGGGGCTACCTGACTGAATCCTGGTGGGCTTACAATGGCAGGCATTAGACAGAAAGGTGCCCTGCTCTTACCATGTCTCTGCAACACCTCGGGTCTCTGCAGAATCCTCCCCAACAAAAAGACCCTCACCAGATGTGGGCCTTTGAATTCAGACCTCCAAATCCAGGAGCTAAATTAGCCTGTATTTTTAAAAAATCATCCAGACACAGAAATTCAGATAATAAGCCACAGAGAAAGAACTAGAGCAAGTTACTTTCTAGAAATATATATTTCCATACATGTACAATTGTGGATATTATTCAGTATAAAAGATGCCTTTTAGCATAATTCGAGAGGCTTTTAGCAAATGATAAATTTTGGATCAATATATAAACAACAGAGGTCATCTCAACTGCATAAGAAAGAAATATACATATATTTATGTGGTATCTAAATGTCAACAAAAATGGCTACTAACATTAGGTTCAAAAATAGGTTTTACTGTGAGAGATGTGATTACAATATATTTTATAAAGAAAAAAATTAGACTACTGGGTTTCATATTCATAAGAAAAAGAAGGCATTCAACATAACAAATGTAAACAGAGTTCAAATTCCAGAGGAGGGAGAAAAAAAAATCTCGTGAATTATCAAAAGTTTGTAAATTTCCTGGGATGCAATCTAATTACTGCATCAATTTTAGGAAAAATAGATACAGAATAACAATTCTGCAACAGATCCGTTTGCATAATACATCAATTTATGTATTTTTAGTTTTTCTTTTCTTTTTTTTTTTTTTTTTTTTTTTTTTAGTCAGAGGTTTCTTTAACTGAAGGAGTTACCCTTTCTTTTCCAACAAAAACTGCAGAGACTGGACTGGACAGCCCGAGTGTTCAACCAGTGAATGATGCCAGAACTGCCAAAGTTAAGTGCAGATATATTTTGAGCTGCCAAAGCTTGCACTAACGTTTCAGAATATTTATTTTTCCAAATTCAAATGTGGACTTGGTACAGTTTCTAAAACAAGAACTGGTTCCAAAACTTGCAGTTTGAAGATCCCAGGCCACTTGGTCACAAGTCAGAAACAATACCTGAGTTGAATGCGAACTAAACCGAGCCCCAGAAAAGGTAACCAGCCTTTGCTGTTGAGCATTGAGGTAATAACCCCAGCTGCCTCTGCCTGTGCTGCAAAGGGTGGGTCTGGTAGTGATGCTTGGTGTGTTTGGCTACTGCGTGTTTCTGCTAGCCTGGCCTCAAACACAGTGACAGCATAACATGTTTGCTGTGGTAAGTATTGTTTCAGCACCTTTTTACTTATTTATTTATTTTTTAGATTTTGCTTTAGGTGATGTGTACTCACCAGAGAAAGAGAGAAAGGGAAAGTGAGGAAACCCCCTCTCCCCCTCAGGGAGGATGGCCATGCCACAATCCCTTCTCCTCTACTCTCCTCTTGGGATTTTGGGCATACGTACACGTGCCCAGCTTGATTCTCAAGCCACTGGGCCTAGGACTTGAACCATAAAGCTGGTCATGAAAGATCCAGCACCTTAACTGTTTGCTGACCTTACGTTTTTTCTTTTTGTAGGTTTTTCCCTTAGGGTATGTGGGCTTGCTAGAGAGAGACAGAGAGGGAAAGTCAAAAATTACATCCTGGGGGGATGGCCATGTTACAATAAGCACTTCTCCTCTATTCTTCTCTCAAGGTTTTGGACACACACACACACACACACACACACACATACACACATATCTGGCATGATTTTCAAGCTGCCAGGTCCAGGATTCTAAGCATGGTTGGCCATATGGGAGTCTGGTGCTTTAACCACGATGCCACCTGCTGGCCCCTGGCCTTACATATTTAATAATAGGCTGAACCGTCAAATCTACGATTACTTTTTGTACAGCCAAATCCAAAATTTCTAAGTTTTCTGAACAGTCCTTAACAAATCTTAAGGACTTATATATGATCTAGTTGCTTGAGTGGCAAGATGGTTGGTTTTCTAGTTCTTCAACCTGCTGACTGTACTGTTGAAGTTCTGCCTAAAATAGCTGAGTCATGATTATGCTGTAGTCGGCAGAAGCTATATTTTCATCTTGAAGTTCTGGTGGTAGTTTCTGGGTTCTGAGAGCTGTATATTCTTTATTTAATTCCTGGCCAATTTCTATTTTCAAATTGATGATATCAAGAGTATTTTCCTGTCATTCACTGGCAACTAATGTAAGAAGCTACTTTAAAACCCTAATGTATTCTTTTTTGAGGTTTCTGTCTTAGAGTGTGTGTGCTTATAGAGACAGAAAGAGAGAGACAGAGACAGTGAAAAGAAAAGTGAAAAATCACCCCCCAGGGGCAATGGCCATGTTGCAGTCCCTTCTCCTCCACTCTCCCCCCTCAGAATATTGGGCATGCACACACATGTGCCTGGTTTAATTTTTCAAGACACTGGGTCTGGTACTTGAACCACAGTCAACCATGTGGGAGTCCAGTAATGAAACTGCTATGTCAACTGCTGACCTAATGCAGTCTTACAATTTTATCACTGCTTTGAAATTTTGTTTTTGTATATATTTTTGTTCCTTGATACATTTCTCAAGATTTTTTTTTATATCTTGACCAATGGCATGAGAAATACCTGTGTCCTTTGTACTTCATTATCCTCTGATCTTATTCCTGTTTTATCAGTCTTTTTAGATTATAAACTACTGACATCTCCATGGCTACGTTTTCCATTGGCTGCTGTTACAGTAGCTGCAGCCGGTTTCAAGTCATGCCTGGTGCCTCCTGTCTGAATCTTGATGCTGTGTTTGTCCTTCTGAGATGGTTATTCAGAAGGACTGCAGATGCAGGAATCTCTCTGAGAACTCTGTCCTTGGAGGGAGGGATCTGCTTCTACCCAGGAAATCTACACTAGTGAAGTAAATAGCAGAGGCAGGCAGGTTTTCTCCCAGGCTCCCTTAGCTGTCTTATCAGATCTAGGAAAGATTAACCCACAGAAGAAGAAACTAAGGGCCTTACACTTTTTTAAAGGCCTGATAGAGAAACGACCACAGGTTACCATCTATTTTTTTCTGAAGGCGGATCAGAGATTACTTGAGATATTTTATCTTCTAGTGCAACAGACTGTACTCTCCACGCTTTACCTCTCTTCAGCTTCCCATAACTTGTGTCACAATCTCCCCCATTGCCCCGTAGAACCCAAGTTCCTTATTCTGTTTTCTAGCCTTAGGATCATGTAAAAACTTCAGCCTTGGGCCACTTCCATAGCCTAGTGGTTAGGGGAGGCAGATACTACATGGCCATCATAGTTTAGTTCCAAACCTGGTGCCTTAACACATGCCAGGCACATGTGCACACACGTCTCCCATTTCCACAGAATGGAGAAATAGAGCAGAAGAGACTATGGTGTGATCGTGCCCCACCAAGGAGTGTTTTCTCTCTCTTATCCTCTCTCTCTCTCTCTTCTCTCTCTGTTCTCCTCTCTCTCTTTCTCTGTCTCCCTCTGTTGTACACACACAACCTCTGGTATTTTATTTTAAAGAAAACCACAAACTTCAGCTTTTCTTTGAATCTCATATTTTGTGACACACACACACACGCACATAATTTAATTTTTTTTTCTCCTGTTAATGTACTGTCAGTTTATTTTATAAACTAAAATTCTCAAACATTCAGGGGAGGTGAATAATTGATTCCCTTTGCCCCTATGGTTAGGCATAGTTGGCGGGATAACCAAATCACTCTGTTCACTCTGGAGGCTAAAACCATGGAACCTGAAAAAAGCCAATGAAAGAAAGAGAAAGAGAGAAGGAGGGAGTGGGGAGGGAGAGAGAGGAGAGAGGGGGAAGGGAGAGAGAGGGGAGAGAGAGAGAGAGAGAGAGAGAAAAGAAAGAAAAGAAAGAAAAGAAAGAAAAGAAAGGAAAAAAAAAGTTTTTACCAGTTTCCTTCATCTCTGTCTTTGGGATCTGGTACAGTGAATGGAAAGTCTATATTTTTCTTTCCAAAATCAGATTAACAGGATAAAATTACTTATATGAATTTTGTATTGGACATACTGACTTTGGTGACTGAGTGATTGATTTGGAGTATGAATATTCTAGTCTTCTGATCCTGTCTTTCCCAGAGATGGTCTTTGTTTTCCTTCCTCTCTATCATCATGTCACGGGTTCTCTTAGTCTATCTCTGGGAGTGACCTTGAGACCCATGGGAGGGCTGCCTCTTCTGCTCCTACTTTAAGACAATGCCACTGACATCCATGAGAGCCTAAACCTGGGAAGTCACTTTCTGGTCTTTCCATAAAAAGGCTTATTGGCTTGAGTTGCTGGTAGAGTAAATAAATTGGCTATATTTAAAAGAAAATGTTTTTAAATAGCTCTCCTCCTCCAGTCTTCTGAATCTAGTTCTATTTCCTCACTAAATTCCTTTAGCTCAGAAGAGAAACACGTACAAAATTAGTGTGATTTATTTGCTTTGAATTTGTGTGACTTTTGGCTTTTAGGGTACCCAGTTTTTAGTAATGGACAGATTTACTCATGGACAGATTTTTTTACTCATCTTTGTCTCGTTTTGATTTTTCTCTGTTGGGGATCCATGGGTTATTGTGTCTTTTTGTGTAGGTGGGCAACTAAAAAGTTAAAAGCCCCCAAAATATGGCCAGACAGAAATGTGGGTTGGATCCCATCTGCTGGTAGCAAACTTACTGTTGTGTTGAAATCTTTCTTGTTTTTAGTGTTTAGGAGTGTTTCTGTATCTTGGGAGAATTGCAGGTTTTTGTACCTTCTTTTAAGAATGAATTTTTTTTTTTTTCTTAAGTGATAAAAGAAACTTGTTTAAAACATTTGTCCTATGGGCCAGTAGGTGGTGTAGTGGTTAAGAATGCAGGACATCCACATGGCTGACTACAGTTTGAGTCCCTGAACCTGGCAGTTTGCTTTCTCATCTCCCCCCCTCCTTCCACTAACTTTGTCCCTCTCTGGTCAAATTAAAAATAAATGAATAAATAAATAAAGTTAAATAAAATAACTCAAATTTTTTAAAAAAATTTGTCCTAGCTAAATATAAAAGATTTGAAAGGATGTTTTTGAAAGAGCTTTTGTGGTCAAAAGTCAACTTAATTCAAAGTTGATATTCTGTCTATTTTAGGCTTTCATTCTCTCTTTTGAATTCTACTTCTCCGTAGGAACCTCTCAGTCAACTGAACTTCTCCGTTCTTGAATCTCTACTTACTATTTGCTCTGCTTCCTTTCTGGACAGCATAATGTCCCCCCAAAAGTATAACTAGAAATGCACTAGCCATTTTGGTGCACTTAAGACCTCCAAACTGACTTCCTGGCTCCTCTAAAGGTTGCTTCTTTTTCTTTTTCTTTCTCTTTCTTTTTTTGTTTTTTTCTTTCTTCTTTCCCTCTCTCCCTCCCTCGCTCTCTTCAGACGATGTATGCACTGACCAGAGAGACAGAAAGCTAGAGAGAGGGAGAAGAAAAAAAAGCACATTCCTGATGGGATGTGGTCACCCTGCGATCCCTTTGTTATTTCTCCATCCTGTCAGGATTCGGGGCACGAGCACCCACTGTGTGTTTTTAAAGCTCTCAAGGCCAGGATCTGATCCATGTTCAGTTATGTAGCATCCGGTTCCCTTAGCCACTAGGCCACAGGGCTGGTCTTAACACTTGCTCTGTTATTTATTTCTGCCCCTCCTTCCTTTTCCACCTTCACTCCTTAATCTAGTTCTCTTTAAGCCTTGAACAGTTCTAAGAGAAAATATCAGAGTTCTGGCTACACAGGAAGGGAGTAAGAAAGACTCCTAGAGACAGACTTCTGGAAGAGACCCGCAAAGGAGCCGTTATCCCCCCTTTGTGGGTCCTCCATGTTCCTTACAGAGCCCCAGAATCATGGCGGACTCCTCTCAGGTTTAAAGCTCTGCTCTCTTTTACACTGAGCTCCACGATCTCCTGGGCTTTTGGGATTTCCAAGGGCTACTCCATGCTCTGAGAGGACACCTGCCTCTTTGAACTTGCAGTAGCTCACAAGCAACTGGCAAGAACTACAGTTTTAAAAGTAAAGGCACAGCAGTTATGTCGCAGGTCTCCCATATGGCCAACTGCAGTTTGAGTCCTGAACCTGGTGGCATAAAAATCATGCCAGACTTGTGTGCTTGCATGTCCAAGATCCTGAGAGGAGAGTGGAAGAGAGGGGATTGTGATGTGGCCATCCCCTGTGGAAGGCGATTTCTCACTTTCCTTCTCTTTCTGTCCCTATCCCTTCCCAGGGAGAACACATGCTCTATGGAAAAAAAAAAATCTAAAAAAAAAATAAATAAAAATCAAGTTCTAATACCTCTGAAGGAGCCACTGTGGATACTAAAATTGCAGATGTGCAAGAGCTAAGAGTCTAAAACTTCCTGGCACTTAGGAGTCTGTTCAATTGATAGTTAACTCTTCCCATGACTACAGCTTGGAGAAGAGATGCTGACAACCACCTCTGCCCTAGTTGTGCTCAACTCACTTGTGACTGTGGTGGTGCAGCCTTGTGCCTTGGTCCTGAGTGAGATGCCTGGGATCAGACTGAGTTCTGGGGCTCTTGCTGCTCCTCAGCCTCTGGAAGTCTGAGACTTTACACTCCTCTAAGCTCAAACACCACCCATTTCTAGACCCAGCCTGACATGATCTTCCACCATTAGCATGCAAAACCACAACCTGGAACACATTCTGATTTTATTTTATATCATAATTTACAAGCAAAAATTTCACAGAAGTACATTCCCTAAACTTCAGTATTGTCTCTGCAATAGTAACCTACCTTAGACATTAGTAATGCCTTTGTTGTTGGATCTATATATAAGCTTCCTTTTTTAGTTCAAATACATTTCCTATTATCGCATAATGTTTTGAGGAATGTTTTCTTAATTTGAGTAAATTTTTCTTTTGATTCCTCCATAGTTCCAGTTTGAGGGAAAAAACATTTTCTTTGATGTTTCAGACTTTACAGAAGTATGTTAACAGACTGAAAGTTTATCCTTTAGTCATTGTTAACTAGAAACATCACATTTCAGTATCTTTATAGTCTTCTATCCTTTGATATAATTTACTTTCATTTTTTTTTTGAGAGGTTTTCTTGCTATAGGGCATGTGCGCTCGCCAGAAAGACAGAGAGAGACAGAAAGCGAGAAATCACCCCCCAGGGGGAATGGCCATGCTGCAATCCCTTCTCCATTCTCCTCTTGGGATCTTGGGCACACAAGCACATGTGCCCAGTGTGAGTTTAAGCCACTGGGTCCGGGACTCGAACTGCAGTCGGCTATATGGGAGTTCAGCGACATAGCCATTACGCTAACTGCTGGTCCCGATATAATTTATTTTAACAAGTAGCTCTAACACTTACTAGTGTAGTTTTAGAAGAAAGTATCATTCTCTATTATTAGGCCATTTGTTTATATAATTATATACATTTTTACATAGTTACCGAAGAACTAGCATTTTCATGTGTAAAACATCAGTGACCTGGTTTTTTCAGTGAACAATTAAAGAACTACTTGATAGATTGATAACCACAATAAGCACTTTAATATTCTTTGAGCCTTATTTTCCAAACAAGGGCTTTGCAGACAATACTTGAACAATGTTTGTGCATACCAATAGCTTTACATACTTGTTGGAAAAAAGTATGTTTTTTAAATGAGTTTGGAAGCTTGAAGCTTTAGCATTGGCTATCAAGTACTAGCTGTGAGCCTTTGGGAAAATTTTATTTTTCTTCTGAACCTCAGTCTTCTTTGTCTTTAGCAAAATTATAACTGTAGTGGTCAGTACGATGGGGCTTTAAAAATATTAAATTACATAATATTTGTAAGGCATTCTAAAAAGAACTTGACACTTCTGGTGAGTTCCATAAGTGTGAGATCCCCTAGTTCTCACCTTTTGCACAAACTTGAATGCTTCTTAAATCACACCACCCCTCTTTGTTAGAAATATGACCATACTATACTATTTTCAGAGTAGTATGATAGAAAACTGTGTGTCTTTGAATTTTTTACAGTAGGATTTACTTCACTCTTGGCTGTTTTTCCTTTAAATATCAATGATTTCTAGGCACCACTACTTCAATTTTTTCTGAGCTGTGTAATATATACTCCTTTGAATGGAAAATATTAAAATAAAGAGTTTTTGTTAAAGAGCTATTACATAATTTACAATATATTCCTTCTGTCTATAATGTGGAACTTCCTAAATTTTAGTGAAGATTGGAGCCAGAAGATGGCATAGTAGTTACTTAGCTGAACTCCAACATGGCTGACCATGGTTTAAGTCCCTGACCCAGTGGCTTGAAAATCACACAGGGTGCAAGTGCACACATGCCCGAGATCCCAGGAAGAGAATGGAGTGGCGTGTCTATCCCCCTGGAAGGTGATCTTTTATTTTTCTCTCTCACTGTTTCTGTCTCTCTCCTTCTCTCTCCTTGGTGGGTGCATACACTCAAAGGCATAAGCCTCTAAAAATAAATTTAGTGAAGATTTATTAGATTTTCATTTATCTAATTAAAATGCTCTTTATTTTTCTATGCAAAAATAAAAATCATGACTTTTCCAACAACCAAATATATTTTTAAAAAATTACATATAGCTTTTAATTATTTTTGCACAGAAATAATTCATAATTAAAATTTCCAGCAACTTCTTAAGGTTTCTAGATGTGTCATCTGAGCCAATCATAAGGAACAGGGGAATGCCATACCTTGAGAGGCTTAGAGTGACTCACTATACCATAACAGCAGTGTCAGTCTGAAAACCATTTTTTCATATCAACTATCTCCTTGAAACATAAGTCGTCTTGATAATCATATGTGATCATCTAATCTACTTGATCCCTTCCTTGTACAACTAGTCAAGAAATCTGAAACTATAATATTCCCATTCTGAATTTTCCCACTATTTCCCGTCCTTTTGTTCATTAGAATTGTGTTATAACTGTCCAGTGGGTACTGAGGTTTCAACTTGACACCGCCTTTATTAATGCTTTCCTTTCATTCAGAGCACCCCTTTCTCCTTAGCATGGACTGTCTCTATGATAACCAGCCTTGGCAGCAAGCACAAGCCCTGCTTCCTTCATAAAGGTCTCCATATCCCATAGTCTTCAAACATTACATCGTTTATAGCATCAACTCTATTCTTACACTTGATTATCCTCTATACACTGGGTCATTGAAAAAGTCAGGATGCATTTTTGCATGCAAAAACATAGGAAAATATGTCATGACTTTTTTTTTTTTTTGATGATCCAATAATACAGTTCTTTTCATTCACTAATGGAACTGTATATGTCTTCTTCAGTTAGATTTGGAGAACCAAAACTGAGTAGAGGGCAAATACTACTTTTGTATTCATAAAAAAATATAACTTTCCTGAGAACGTACTTGCCTAAGAATCAATATTTAATAGTTGTTAACAATATGCATTGGTCTCATTAATAATGCATGTGCAATAGTTGATAAATACTTATTTTAATTGACTGATAAATTATACTGCTTACTTTTAAAGCCATTCTGCTACTAACAAGCAGGCATGGGTATAGAGATGATCTCTAGACGACAAAAGAATATTCCTAACTAAGCCCTTAGATAAAAATATCCATAGAAGAAAGTGGCTAAATTAAAGCCATAATGTACTTACTAGGTTATCTTAATTATACTCTTTGTATTTTAACATACTTATTCCAGAAAGAAAAGAAACAAAAAAAGAGAGAAAGGAGTTGAGAGATAAGAGTTTTGAAAGCCACTATTTCACAACATTTAGTACTCAAAAAATAGAGAATACCTACCAAAAATACGTTCCTGATGAGTTTTTCAATAAAGGGAGAAAAATGACCATTAGTACAGAGGTTCTTCAAAAGGTGTACGGAAAATGTATGTTACGGAAAAACTGTACATGGATTTCCATTTTTCCACTAAAATTAGCATGTATTTTAATTCTCTCTTTCCATAAACTTTTTGAAATCTACTCATAATTGATGCATCAGTTGTAACAAATGTGCCCCTCTGACATGAGAAGTTAATAATGGGGACACTGGTTACAGGATATAGGGGGATTCTCTCACTATTGCATTGTTGAAAAGTCATGATGTATTTGCACATAGAAACATAGGTCATGGATTTCCTGACAACCCTAGTCACAAGTTTTTGTTCTATAAATCTAAAAGTGTCCTAAAATAGAATACTTTATTTTAAAATAATTAAAATTCTCCATCATTCAATAAAACCAAACAAAATATTATTGTCCCTATAAATATGAGCCAGTGGCTCTTAGTCAATTTCTTGTAATGTCAGGATGGGCAATGTGTATAAATGCTAAAAGAGCTCATTGTCAAGCAGCTCACCCTTCTAACCCAAACTAATTTCTTAAGAACCCAGAACAGACTGTCTGGATGGCAATGCAGTGACAGCCTTGGAATGTGGAAACATCTGGATGGTCATTTTCTGTCTTTTTATATCTGCCTCTAAAAATGTCTGACTTTGAAGATTTCAAGACAAAATAGTATCAAAATATTCTGAATAAAACACATTCATAATTTATTGAAAAGGAAGGTTATAGTTCTGGTGGAGAAATTGTCATCAACATAGTGATCACAATTTGTATTATTAAAACTTAATCTTCAATGTATTTTTTAAAAAATCTTATAATTCAGGCTGTAGATATTTCTTCCATTAGGGAAATCCTTTGAATGCCCTAAATAATTGAGTGTTCAGAAGCCAACAACTCAAATTGAAGTTAGAAGTGTTGTTTGTACAGGTGGTTTCTTCCAGGGAGTCTAAATTCTTAGTGCTGTTGTCCATATCAATTATTCTGAGACTTTGTCTGTTTAGTGTCTGCCAGTTTTTATAACAACAGAAGACTCTTATAAAAACTGCTGACACAACATTTATCAAATTCTCCTAAGAGTGAAATTCTGTTCCAAGCAAAGGAATCAAGAGTGGAGGGAAATGCTTAGATGATTAAATCTTAAATCAGTTATATGAATCTCTCAGATTTAAACATTTAGAATGTGTCAACTAAAATTGATAGTAATTGGCTGTTTGCAAATAGTCCCTTCAGAAACACTTCCGTTTCTTTAATAAGGAAATGAATTTTAAAATACTCATTTCCAGATTTAGAACTTGTTTTTACCTATGATTTGGGAAATTTTGATTCTTTTGAATCCTGAATTCAACAGACAAATCATTGTTCTTGAAAAATGTATGTTCATCACTTAAGAATAATTAGAAAATGAGATCACATATACACAAGATATACCTGAGGCTAATGATTATGGGAAAACTATTGAAAGCTTCCTAAGCAGAGAGTCTTTAAAATCTGGCTTTGTGAATAAAACTGACAAAAGAAAAATAATGAAAGAAAGAAAAAAATTGGCAAAAGCCTGCCTTTTAACTATGGCAGTTATACTGATTCTTGAAGAATTAAATAGCAGAATGTCTAATTCAGTATCTTTTGATTTCTCTGAATTTGTCAATGACAAATCAATAATCAATGACAACTGTGATTAATATCACCTCTAATATTGTTAATGATGTTAGTATTTTATGATACTCTTTGAGTTTATTATTAGTAATTACGTAGTTTAAATATGGAAACTCAGTCATTTTAAGTATAGTTGCCTATTTTTCACAAAAGAAAAAATACTATGAGCATCACAATGCTGAAATTTTGTTGAAAATGTTTAAGAACTTAAAAATATTAGGCTGTTGGGAAAGTCATGATGTATTTTTCTGTGTTTTTCTTTGCAAAATTGTGTCATGACTTTCCTGACAGCCCAATAGGTAATAAAGTATTTTCATAACTGATATTATTGACTGCATACTAGTTATAAAACTAGAGAAAATATTTTGATCCTTTTGAATTATAAATTTTTTTGTTTTTAATATAAATAATTCAATGTGATAATACTAAATATATTTTATCATAATGCTAAACATTTAAAAGAACTTGATGTATTAGCATTATGAAAGGTACAAATAATTTTTTAACTTTTTTTATGTTGTTATTTAATACTTTTTAGGTCTTGCTTGACTCTTTCAAAACAAATCCTACTTAAGGATTCTTCTCTTTTAAGAATTAATTTAAGGTGAATTACCAATTTTAGTGCCTCAAAAATTCATAAAGAAGAAAAAATCTAAAATTACCAACAATACATCTTTATTATTAATATTAACCATTTTGCATTTGGCCAAAAGTATGGTTTCAGAGCAGTTCATACATACTGTTAGATACTGTTATAAGTGCTTTGCCTTTGTTGTTTCAATAAATCTCCCAAATAGCCCCATTTTACAAATAACTTAAATAAAGATCATAGAGGGTATAAAATTCACCCAGAATTGAGTAAAACTGTCATCAATTTTTATGCTCAATTATGAACTATAACTTCAAGAGCTAAGAATCAATACAAAACAGATTAATTATGATATTAAAAAGTCATTCTAATAATGGGTAAGAACGTGTCACAAGTACACAAGAATTTCTTGATTAAAAATGTTAACTTTATTAAAAGAGAGGTTGTTTAGTTTGTTAGGAGTTAGGGGTGGAGTGAGGACTGCTCAACCAGGAAGGCCTCGATCCTGCAGAGGACAGAGGCAAAGGAAGATAGGGGCCATTATCCTCCCAGCATAGCTATGCCCCTAGCATGCTACCACTAAGTGGCTGAATCGTTTATCTTATCATGGGCATGATGGCCAGCACCAATCCTCAAGAATACCAGCTTTCATCTCAGCTGCTTACAAATCCCTGCCAAAAGAACTTGGAAGAGAAAATAAAGAAATACCATAGCCTTTGGAGGCAGGAAAGGCAGCGGGTCAGAGAGGAGGCACTCCAAGTGAGCCCAGATAGAACTCGCAAATAATTTTGTAAACTGAGGGCCTGAAATGCTATGTGAGCCTCATACTGGTTGGCCTCTGTGACAGTAAGAATGTTTACTCAGGATTTTACTAGGGTGAAAAAGTTCATGTGATTCATTTCTTGGAAACTGGAGGCTTCAGGATGCTCTCTCATGGTATTGGCAGGCGAGTGGGTATGAAGAGAATAATCAAGGTACAGGGCTGCATCTTTATAGAAGAGTAGAAAACCAAGATCACACGGTATAGGTGGAGCTTCTGACACCTAATTTTTCTTTTTCTCAAACCGTGCTCACTGAGTGAGTTAACAAATACCGTGTGACTTCCCCAAAGGAGAATCAACAGAGAGAATGTTCTGGCCAGAAGACTCAAGAGCCTGGTCTCCTCATTGCAAATTAATAACTCAGGGCTTTGATTTTTAAAATCAGTCTCTTGAGCTTATTTAATATCACTAGGCTCCTTAGAAAGACACAACCAGCTTTCAGTGTCTGGAAAGGTGAAGGGCCAGATTCTGAGCCAGGAGAATCGACCAACGTAATGAGACTCTAAGAGGTCTTCTGGAAGGCAGCCTGCTGGCATTCCCTAGCAACGCTCCCTCTTCTTCATGGCTGGAGCCCAATCTGATCATTTTTCCAAGGTGAACTCTGCAATGGGCACTTCATAGCAACAGAAAATTGAAATGATACTGTTTATTTGTGCAACCTGCTTTTGCTTAAAACATTTCTTCATTGAGTTCATCATATCAAATAGAGCAGTGTATTTACAGACGAAGAAAATAATGGTCAGATGGCTATCACTTCTGAAGCTAGACAGGGGAAAGGTACACTTTTATGTAGGTATACTATACTTCCAAAAAGTAAATATTAAAATGACGCTGGCATGGAGAGAAAAACTAGTAACGTTTCTATGGTTGTTTTCTTTGTCTATCTTGAAGTTGATTTAAAATTATTACACATAAAATAGTTGGTAGACTCTTCAGTACACTCTCAACTAAAATTTGATCTAATTTGGAAATACCTTTTCCTAAGAAGGTTTTAAACTATCTACATAAAGGTGCCACAAAATAACAGGTCCTTGGCTAGTTGAAGATAAATAAAGAAGATTAGGAAAAATGAATGTGGTACCTTACCCAGAACAATATATATATATATATATAAAAAAAATATATATATAATGTATATATACATATTTGAAAAATATGATAAAACTTATGAATAAATAAAGGTCATAAATCAAGTTACAATTCTTAGGATTCCATCAGACTGGACAAATTATACCTAGAGGTGATAAATGAATTATTCACAGAAATATTTTCAAGAGTTAGATGACCCTTCAGATTAAGGCTTGTATGTGGGGATAGGTAGGGAGGTGGGGGGAATTAGATGGAGTTAACTCAATACATATGTGATGAAATATGAGTAGACGAAAAAACACTTAGGACTATAACAAAAAGATCAATCCACAAACACACTTGAGGTATCTCAATTTTACATCCTCTCATTTTCTGTTTCATTTGTAAATACCAGTCTGGTAATATCCCAGGTAGAGAGGTGATTTGGCTTCAAATATTGAAAAGCATACACATATCTGCAGGGTCCTTTTTTTTAAAGAATTATTTAATTTTATTTAATTATATTTTTATTATTTAATTTGCAATAGGGGATGTGCACTCACCAGAGAGAGAGAGAAAAAGTGAAAAAGCAAGCTACCAGTCCAGTACTCGAACTATGGTAGGCCACATGGGAGTCCAGTGCCATAACCACCATGCCATGTGCTGGTCTCTCTGCTGAGTCCTTTTACCAGGACATAGATGTACATCGAAGCAGGACTCCATGAGGGAGTCAGAGGCTGTTCACACAAACACGCAGGGCTAGCTAAAGATTCTGTTACTTTTACATATACATTTAGAAATGGGTTTAGATTGTACTATCTTAAAGAATTGCTTTCTTTCTTCCATATACATTCTTTTATTTATCTTTTTTGAGAGAGGTTTTTGTTAAAGGATGTATGCGCTCGCTGGAAAGACAGGGAGACAAAAAGCGAGAAATCACACAGCTCCCACTCCAGGGGAGGATGGCCATGCTGCATTCCTTTCTCCATTCTCCTCTTGGAGTTTTGGGCAGGCACACACCTGTGTCCAGGGTGAATTTTAAGCCACCAGATCCGGGACTCAGACCGCAGTGGACTGTGGGAGTCCAGCGATTTAACCATTATGCTATTTGTTGGTCCCCATTCTTTGATTTTTTTTAACATTTCTGACATTTGGAGTAATCTTATATAATGCTTTCCTCATGTGTTGCTGAAGTTCTTACTAAATTTTTAGTATCTTATGGTCTCCTTTTAGAAGTGAAGAAATATAGTAATATTTGTTTCTGGGAAATGCAAGTCTGATTTAATAATTGGCAACTGGAGGCATTAGCGTTTACAGACTATAGGGACACTCTTGAAGACTGGAGACTTGGATTGCCAAAGATTGTTGGATTATCCTACAGAATGAACTCTCCTAGCTGCCTTAGTCTAAACTGCTGGCTCTGAATCCAGGATGACTTTGTTCCCCTTACTCCCAAGGACATTTGGCAATGCCTCGAAGCTTTTCGACATCATGATGTCATGGGAGGGGTGCTACTGTTATCTAGCCAGCAGAAGTCAGGGGTGTGACTGGAGATCTCTGACATATCGGACAGCAACCCCCATCCTGAGCGAGAAATGTTCTGGCCCAAAATGTACATAGTCCTGAGATTGAGAAACCTAGGGCTAGCCTAAATATCTTAAATTAGGATGTTTGTTACTAGGGGGTTATTCGACTTCCTTATTAGAGGGGGAGGCATGTGTTTATTCGATCGAATCTTTACTGTTTTATGATAGCTATTGTAAGAAGAATGCTTACAGTGGTGTGCGAACAGCTATTACCTATTCTTCCAATAGAACTTACAGTCTCACTAGAGGGCAGACTAGTAAGCAAATCACATAAAGGCATCCTCATTAACTGTTAGAAATGTCCTTGCTAAGGATGAAGTTTGTGTGGTTCTGAAGGAACCTGATAAAAGGAACTTAATAGGGGAGATTTATTTTTATCATGTAATGAGTCCTTCGAGATAAATGTTTCCTTACGTTGATGAGGAGATGCAAGGCGCAAGTAACTGTGATCTTTTTTGGCCTTTTCCTCTATTTTTGCAAGGCACTGTTTCAGCTCTTGCTATTATATTCCAACTTCAGGCTGGAGAAAGAAGAAAGAGAGAAGGACCAAAGTTGTTTGCCCCCTACAAACACCTTTCTTTTAGTACGTTTTTCTAGAAGCCACACCCGTCCTTGTCACCTGCTTTCATATGACTGTACAGGTGCCATATGCGCCATTCAGCTGCAGGGGGGACTAAGAAATATATTTTATTTTTAAGGCAGATCACATTGCTATTCCTCAAAAAAGTTGAGTTTTATTAGAAAGTAGGAATGGAAAGTAAATGGTTGGGAAGAAACTTGAAATCTCGGATGGATACAGGACTAGTTGCCATGAGAAGTGGTATTTTGAAAAACATTGCAAATGAGTAGGACTTAGCAACTGAATTAAGGACAAGACCCCATCACTCTTTTACACAGGAAGTAGAACTGCCCTATAAACCAGCTACTCTTCTAAAGGGGTAAATCCCTGATTACAATGAAATAAGGTTATGAGTAAGGCTGTTTTTGAAAATGATTCTTGTAAACTGTCTAATTCTTTGCTTACTTTCCCTTTGATGGCAATCATATAAAATAAAAAAGTTTGCCTCTGTTCCATCTTGCATTTAAAAAGAATAGTTGTCTGCTAATTAGAGATGCCTTTTTAGCCACCTTAGATAGCCCAGACATAGCTCCTCTTAAGAGTCTCCAAGAAGGGAAACTAGTCCTTCCATTTGGTGATTATTCCATGTTTAACCAAAACAATACCGTCAAAGCTCACATAATTTTGTACTCTTCCAAGAAACCCCAATTAAGATAGCCCAATGAACCCACCTACTCTTTGACCTTGAGTTCCTGGTTCTGATGTATTTTTCCAACCAAGAGGTAAAACAGTTTCAGCAGGAGTTTGGGCTTAGTTTCACAAGGGTAACAAAAAAATGCATATTTTCTTGTCTCTTCTTTTTCCAATAACCCAAAATGACATTTTTTTTTTCTAAAAATGTAAGGAACAGACTCACACATGACTAGCTTCTATGCCACAAAGCCTGCACTCAGTATGCTTGGCCTTTTGTTTATTCAATAACACTCTACACTTAGTCTCATGCATTGATCAATAAAGACTAATTGCCAGACCAGCCAGTGGCATGGTGGTTAAGGTGACTAGATCCCACCTAACCAACTGAGTGATCTGAGTCCTGAACCTGGCAGCCTGAAAAACACACTGGGTGTGTGGCCAAGATCCTGAGAGGAGAATGGAGGAGAAGAGATTGTGGTATGACCATCTGTTCTGGGGAGTGATTTACCAACTTTTCACTATTTCACTCTCTCTCTCTCTCTCTCTCTCTCTCTCACTCTCTTTCTGGCAAGCACACACAATCTATAATAAAAACTAAAAACTAAAACAAAACAATATAACTAATTCCCTTTGTTAGTACTTGTGCATGGCATTGTGAAGAATAAAGCAACAGGATAATAAAATTAAAGTTGAACTAGGGCCGGCCCCATGGACAGGTGGTTAAAGGAGACGGAATTCAGATGGCCAATAGAGTCATTCAATCCCACTGCCAGCAACTTGAAAAACATAACAAATGTGTATACACTTGTGTGTGTCCAAACTCCTAACTGGATGGAAAACTGAAAAGGAAGGGATTGCCATATGACTACACCCCATGGGGCATGCTTTTTCCCTCTCCCCCTTACTCTGTCTCTTTATCCCTGAATAGGAGACAATAGGTGGGCATGCATACCCCTTGGAAATAATTTTAAAAATGAAAAGTGCCTAATATCTACTCTTCCAGTAGCATCCACCAAAGAGAACAGAATCCCCCCAAAAGCCGGTTGGGGGCATAGTAAAGACATTGAAGGGATAACAGAAGAAGGAAAATCCCCCAGCAGAACTAGGAGTAGAGAGCAAGATCCCAAGATATAATGGAACAGGTTCTAGATGGATCATTTAGGAAAGGATTTAAATACTCCTTTCTCTCAAATGTATACTGGCAGAAGGATTATCTTTGGATTACCTAGATTTGTATTTTTTTAGTTATTCCACATGTTTTTTTTTTTTTTTCAAATTCTCTAGCTGAAGCATCTTTACCAGTGCTAATAACTAGTTGAGAGCATTTCATTATTCATTTGTCTTCATTACTGTATTAAGAGTGGTAAAACTAGAGTAATTCTCTAGTTTTTGAATTACTCTAGTGGTAAAACTAGAGTAATTCAAAACTAAAAATTAAATCTGGTTATATGCTCTATATGACAATATAGTCTATATACCAAAAGTTTCTTAAAATGGTGTTTGAGGACCAGCAGATAGTGTAGCAGTTACGTAACTGGACTCCCACATGACCAACTGTGGTTCGAGTCTCAGACCTGGTGGCTTGAAACTCATGTCGGGCATGTATGCATGTTTGTGTGTGTGTGTGTGTGTGTGTGTGTGTGTGTGTGTGTATGTGTGTATGTGTGCGTGTACCTAAGATCACAGGAGGATAATGGAGGAGAAGGGATTGTGGCATGGCCATCCACCCTGAGGGGTGATTTCTTGCTTTCTGTCTCTCTGTCTCTCCAGCAAGTACATACGTTCTAGGGCAAAAACCTCTAAAAAAATGTATTCGATATCTCATAATTATCTTATTAAGATGCTTAATTTATTTCTCTATTCATTAAATCTGGGTGAATTGCTTTCATTAACATACTGTGGAGGAAGTTATGAAATGTTAGTTTCTTCGCCACTCCTCAAGAAACCTTTCATTCACTTATTTGGAAGCTCACTACTATCATGTGGACAGGCCCAGAATCACCTGTCTGAGGTTGAGAGGCCTTTAGCCCATGTATCCCTGCTGCCCTAGCCAACAGTCAGCCACATAAGAGATCTGCAAGAGAGTTCATGCTAGACCATCCAGCTTTCAGTTAACCCACAAGTTCATTTCAGATACATGAACCAAAATGGAAAGAACAGCAATATTTTCCAGTTGATCCACAGACTTAGAAGCATTATTAAGTTTTGTGTTTATTTCTTATGCTGTAAGATGTAACTGATATAGAAATCAGTACATAGAAAAGGAATGGTATTGACCTAAAACATGAGAGTCTAGTTTGAGGGCAAAGCAGCAAGTAGATAATATAAACATGGTGAGCAAATATTTAGGAGAGGCTGGAAAAATGGTGAGAGATATCTATTGGAGGCTTTAAAAATAGAGTCTCATGTTGTAAAATAACAAAACAATTGGCAACACTATACCAATAGATATGTTCCTAATAAATGTTTGGACTTTGGCAAAATGACTTCCAGACAAAAAGGTGAAAGTGTCAGTTGGCTTCTTTTAGCTGCACATTGTAAGACAGTATGGGAACAATAGGAGCTAGAGCAGAGGTCAGCAAACATTTCTGCAAAGGGCGACAGTAAATACTTTTGTTTGTGACTTTGCAGGCTCTGTTTCAAATACTCAACTCTGCTCTTCTAAGTACAGAAACAACCAGAGCTGATATGTATACAAATGATCATGGCTATATTTCAAAAAGAAACTTTTTATGAACACTGAAATTTGAATACAACATCATTTGCGTGCATCACAACATATTATGCTTCTGTTGATTCTTTTAAACCATTAAAAAATGTAAAAAAACAGTCTTAACTCATGCCCTAAGCAACAATAGGTGGTAGATAGAATTTGGCATTTGAGCCTTCACTTGCTAACCTCTAAGCTGGAGAAAGAACTGGCCAGTTTCCAAGAAGAATTTAGAAGGATGTGAAAGACAAAAAAAAAGAAAAAAAAATTAAGAATTTCATCTTCTATCTTCCTGACCAGTAAGAGTTTCAACAAAAAAATTCTGAGGACAAGATCTAATCAAAGATATTGTTGAAAGACGCTGTAAGACTTAAGCTAGTGCCTTTTTTTTTTTTTTACCACTTTTAACTATATAAAAGGGTTTCTAAGAAATTTAAGGGCCTTGCCCCATAAGAGTTTGACATGGCCAAAGTAGTGAGTAAGAGATGCACATCTCCCAAATGATTGTGGACTTGGCTATTAAAATAGACTTGAATCTGATTCATAAGATGCCAATGACATTTTTGAGTTGCAATTTCAAAAGAATTTCATTCTCTTAAATCCTGTTTAGCTACTGGATGAACAAACCTAAATTAGCAGGGGTAGAACCAAAGCACCACCCATCAACATCCAGCAAAATCCTAGACATAGAGTTGCCAAGTTGATTCACAGAAAACCACAGATGATGAGGAAAGCTGTCCCATACTAGAAGAATTGCCCAGTTGACCTGCAGACTTGTGAGTGATAACACATACGTTACCAAAACAACACACAAGCAAACAAACCAAAAAAAACCCCAAACCCACACATTTTTATTGTAATTTTCAAGCTGCCATATACAGGGCTCAAACTATAGTCTATCATATGGGAATCTAGCACTCTAACCACCATGCCACCTGCTGGTCCACAACATGTACTTAATTTAAAGGCAATTAAAATTTGGGATGATTTGTTACACACTGATAACTAGCTGATACCGAGTGCTTCATTATTCATTTGTTTCCTTTGGCATAGAAAGAAAAACAATCTTATTAAAAATTTTCTCTGTGGGCATAATGTATTTAGAATAGAAAAATATTAGCAGATACTAATCAAAGTTGTATTCAGTATGTATAGTAAATATTACTTCTATCTTAGTGTTTGCTAATTGTATGTAAGTGGTAAGCTTCACTGGATTGCATCAAGTTTGATCTAGTGGAGTAAGACTCATAAGTGAAACAAGGCCAAGTGAAGAGTTCATAGTTTTCCAGGTCATGAGACCGGCAGTTTCATTTGCTTTTAATTATTGGGTAAAAGGTCTTAGGCAGCTGTTAAAGCAAAATATGCAGAAAGCCATTAGCCTGGATTATTCTGTACCTGAAATTCTTTCCTAAGCAAATTAGAACTTAATTTGGAAATAGTTCTTATGAGCAACAAAAATAAATACATAAAAATAATAAAAGTCTTAGCCAATTACAGACAGCTAACTGGCTGTCTAGGTATGTAACTAGGACCCTTTCATCACACCATGCCCAAATAAGACAAATGCTTAGCTGTAATCAAACCAATCAGGTAATTCCTTTACTTTTTCTGTATTTGGTCTGTTAAAACCTTGTTTTTCACAGTGCTATAGAATATAGCTCTCTGAACTTCTTCTGTTTGGATATGCTGCCATTCACGAATTGTTCTTGGCTCAAACTCTGTTAAACTAAACTTGTCTCAAGTTGTTTTTTTTTCTTCTAACAGTGCTTTTGTATGTTAATGTCTATATACTTTCTAAATTATATTTATTTTCACCTTAAAACATAAGGCCAAAAAGAAAACACACACACACACATACCCAAAAGAAAGATGCAAAATATAACCATGTTGATATTTAAGAGAAGTAGACCAGGCATTGGAAGAAAAGTCTCTTTTCTGAGGAGAGTGAACTTAATTTTCAGTCTGCATGATTAGAGTAGCTCTGGAAGGATATGGCTCATACAGTTTTCACACACATTGTAAAAAAGTAACATTTTCAGCCACTATAAATTTTGGAGTTAAAAATCTGTGAGGAGCAAATCAGGGTTGACTCAACAGCAGGTCAATTAAGCAACACTTAATTGAACTTGTATTCATTCTTAGCCTTATTTTCATTACTGATGAGAGAGAAAGGAAGCTTATATTCTATTTGTCCTAAAATATCCAATGCAAGAATATCATCATTTATACCTGCAGGTTCTTTAAAATCATTCTCCATGCCAGCAGAGGAGTGTAACTTTCTTAGATATTTAGTTAGCTTTTGGTTTAAACAAAATTTAAATGTTTCTCTAAAATAAGCAGTACCAATGGGGGAAAAAAAAAAAGAATATTTTTAGATGATCGAATTGGAAAAAACTGACCAGGGAACCCTCCTGGCCATTTTTAAAAAATTCTATGTTCTTCTAACCATCATTTATGGGGCACTTGAGAGATGAAAGAAAGGATGTTAAAGGCCCTAGAGATATTGTAGGCCATTAGGAAAGTACCAGAACACATGTAAGAGGCTTGTAAAACATTTGGCACTACAACTCTGACATATAAACTGTGCTACGATTGTCTTCATTTCCTCTGTCTCTGACTCATTCATGGTTTCTGATTCTGAAGATAGAAATACTGACCTGAAGGTAATTTAGAAAACATTCTCACTTGGAAATATTCTACATTTCAAAATAATTGTACTAGGTAAAATTGTAAAATGGGAAGATAAGCAAATTGCTTCTTCATTGATAGTCCTGAATATAATATTTATATGGGTTCTAAATAGCTTTACTCTTGATTATGATTCTAAAGAATGCTATAAAATACCTGTACTATGGAGAATAATGTGCAATAAAGACTAAAAATACATCTGTCAAGGCATAGTCAACTTCATAATTATAATAAATTTGTAAAGGTTGGCTAGGAGAAAATATGTCTTGATTGACGTTCTCCATGAATGAGATTCAAATTATTATTCTGATATATGCAGTCTTTACCACTATTAAATAACTACAGAAAAAAAAATCTCATGCAAAATTGAGAACAATAAAGAGAGGAAAGAGAAACTCTAATTCTAAGACTTCCCAATGGATAACAAATTATAGGAAACTAAGAATAAGCAGAAGAAACAAAGTTAAGATATGAATTCTGCTTTTGTAAAAAGAGACAGAATTAGAAATCGTACCAAGATAGAGCATTATATCATGAATGATTAACTTAGCTATACTCAAAAGTCCTCTATGGTTACTTTCTCCTGGTGTTATTTGTACATTTAAATATTTATATTAATATTTGGATATTAATCAAGTAAATTCTGGACTATTGAGTAGTAAAGAGTTTATGAATTTATAATTATAAGAAACCAGCTGTATGTGTGTGTAAAAAGTAAGAAATAGTCATTTGTTAAAGACACTTTTATTACCAAGTAGAGTATAATACTGTAACTAAAGTGATTGCCAAAAATGATGTCTACTCTATGTCACCAAATAATCTGAGTTGTATTTTTCCACATCTATTTTTGGAAATTATTTTCTGAGGTACTTAAAAAACTCTCTCAAAATCCTGAATGCTGTAGCAATTATTTTTGTATAAACTACAAACATCATTGAAGGAAGACATACTAGTCTAAAATGGTTTATACTATTGATGGTGTCTAGATATTTACATTTATATAGTAGCCATAGTTCTGTAAATCCACGTGATGAAGTCTATATAATAAATATATCTAGTTATTTATGTTTTCATCGTTGTAGAGATCCTCTGAAGGAATCATAAGCAAAGGAATAAACTGAACTTAATACAAATGAAGTCATTATTTTTGCTGTTAGATACTGCAAACAAGTCACTTTAACAGTCATTTGAAAACAATATAGTAGAGCTGGCCACTTGGTCTCATGGTTAAGGGACCTGGATCCCACAGAGCTGACCATGGTTTGAGTCTCAGAGTAGGCAGCTTGAAATATACTCTGGGTGTATATGTATGTGTGCCCCCAAATCCTAACAGGACGTAGAAATGAAGTAGAGGAGATTGCACTGTGACCATGTCCCATGAGACAGTCACTTCTCTTCTCCTGAATAGTGTTCTCCTGAACACTGACAGGCAAGGATGTTCAACCTTATCTAAATGGACAAACTTCTTTTCCCTCTCTGTATCTGTCTTTGGCAAACATATGTACCCTCTGGCAAATTTTTTAATAGCAATAGAGTAAAATGATGGTGTAATTCATAAATAGGAATGCCTATTGTATGAAACTGGATAAAATGTGCAGTTACACAGAGATTTATTTCATTAATTAATTTATTTATGTATTTATTGATTGATTGATTTTAGGTTTTTGCCTTAGGAGAGAGACAGAGAGACAGGGAGAGGGAAAGTAAGAAATCATCCCATTGGGGGATGGCCATGCCATAATCCTTTCTCTTTCATTCTTCTCCTGAGATTTTCATATGCACACACATATACCCAGTGTAATTTTCAAGTCCCTAGGTCCAAGACTTGAACCATGCAGTCAGCCATGTGGGAATCCAGCACCTTAACCACCAGGCCATCTACTAGCCTACATACAGAAATTTAAAAACTGTCATATCCTAAATATTTTAGAATTAAATAAGAACCACACTAAAAGTTGTGTTAATTCCCAAAAAGAAGCTCTAGAGGTGACAATGACCTATAGTAAAAATAGAAGTAAAAACCTGAATTAGTTAATCCATATAATATAATCTTGGGGAAAATGTCATTTTCTAATTTAATGCACTGTATTTTTTTTTACAATATCTAACAAAAATTAATAAAATAACACAAAAGTTTAAAAAATTTAAAAATATAAAACATTTATCTTAGGTCTTCTTTTGGAAGAAACAAATAATGGTTATTCCTTGATCTTGGAATAAACAATATTGTTAAAATGGTTTAGTGATTATGGACAGAATGTTAAAAAGTAAAATGTGATGGAAAATAAATTTAGAGGAGAGTGTTGAAATGAAAAATGACTTTGATAGTCTGTGAAGTAGGCAGACATTATGGAAAATGAAATTTTTTTTTAGTTAAGAAAGTGAATTCCAGAAATAAAGATCAGGGAAAGTTGGACTTATTTGAAAACAGTGTAAAAATGATCTTAGGGACAAAAGGTTAGCAAAACTATGAGTCATTATGATGCTTTTATCACTAAAAGAGTATTTGAGGTCTTGGCCTTTAATTTTACATTATCTCCCAAAGTAAATGACACTTATTAACTTTTGGTTATTATTTTGAAGCTTTGGTAAGAGTTATGATCTTTTTCTCAACAATGTTTACATAAACAAGTTATTTCACTAATAAATTCTGAGAGACTATAAGCTCAAGATAAGAATGATTGCTTTAATTTAGTTTTTACTTTGGAATAATTAACATCCACTGGAGAATGTGATGTCTTGTCACCCAAGCAGTCAAATTAACTTATTTTTAGCTCTATTTTTAACCCCAAGAACCAAAGATGTACAAATTTATCTAAATGGACAAAATCCTCTTTAATTAAACAATTTGAATACTAATTATATTTTTAATAGATTTTTAGAAAACATAAAATTTAAGGCAAAAATAAACATTGGCACAAACATGACTTGAAGACGACTTACTTCTCTCGTAAAAACAATATGTATTTAGTGTTTTGAGACCTGCAGTTGGCGTAATGGCTATGTTGCTGGACTTCCATGTAGTCAACTGCTGTTTGAGTCCTGGACCCAGTGGTTTAAATTCAAGCTGGGGACGTGTGCGTGGGTTCCCAAGATGCCAAGGGGAAAGTGGAGGAGAAGGGATTGTGGTGTGGCCATTCCCCCTGGGGCATGATTTCTCACTTTCTGTCTCTCTGTCTTTCTAGCGAGTGCATGCGCCCTACAGTAAAAACCTCTCAAAAAAGAAAAATGTATTTAGTGTTTTTTAAACACTGACTTCTGGTGCCCTCTCATTGCTTTTACAATATTACTGTCTTCTTTGTGACCAATCATTAAAATTTTGCAAGATAGATATTATTAATACATACTTATTGTTGTAACTCTGGCAACATGCAATTAACCTAAAGTATTATTGGTAAGTGTTAACTACTCCCAAATATTCACAGAGTGGCAAACACTTGCAACTACCAGAAGACTGACACCAACCAGGTGGCTTACTGCCTTGGCTTTTCAACGCCTCTGCCCTGCCTACAGGGGAAGAGGCTCAGTCTGCAAACTGCCTTTCTCTACACCGTTGCTCACCTGCAGATTGGCTGTCATTAAGCCACAGCAGAGAGAGCAATATTTACACTTCCTGAGTGCTGTCAGGAATCACCTCCCCAGTCTACCTTATAATCTCCATGTGGTTTCCAGAGCCTTTCATCCTCTACAGAGTAGGCCTGCATTAATATCCAATACACACTTGGTCATAGTCTTTGAGAAATTGGGTCTCTCTGTTTAGAGAACTGTCAGAGTAAGCAGTCCTGTTACTTTGTGTAGTATTAAAACAATCTAGGAAATACTCTATGCGATAAGAAAACAGCAATCTGATCTAAAAGGGGTAGAATCTGGTGCCAGGTAATCTGCTTACACAAATAAACACTCATTCAACCCATTCAGACTCATTTTAGAAAACATAAGGTAAGTAACTTGCTTAAAAAGTACATAAATTAGGACCAATGACATCGCGGTTAAGATAAATGGATCCCACATGGTCAACTTTGCAGTTCGAGTCTCAGACCCAGCATCTCAGAAAACATGCTGGGCATGCCTGTGTGTGTGTGTGTGTGTGTGTGTGTGTGTGTGTGTGTGTGTGTGTGTATGTGTGTCCAAAATCCTAAGAGGAGAATGCAGAAGAAAGGATTGCAGCATGGCCATTCCCCTGGGGTGGCGGTGGGGATTTGACTTCCTTATTTTCCCTCTTTCTCTGTCTCTCTCTGGTGAGCACACATGCCCTATAGCAAAATTTAAAACAATTACATAAATATCTAATGGAAGAGGGCTTCCTAATTTTAGTTGCTATGATATATACCCTATCTCAGGACTAATATTGTCTAAAGATAAGGATACGATTATACAGCATTGAGAAGAAATCTCTCTCTACATTTGTTAGGAATGCTCTTCAAAAATAAAAATAATTTTTCAAAAAAAAAGGGGGGGGCACCATGTGACATGGTGGTTAAGGCACTGGACTCCCACACGGCTAACTGTAGTTCCTGGACCTGGCAGAAAGCCAACACGAAAACATCAAAAATACTAACGAATTTGACAAAAAAAATTATGCTTATGGAAGCAGACTTATGCAGGTTATTTAGGATTTTAACAGGAAAATGAGAGTATTAGGTTTGCTAATATGTTTATTATGAATGATGGAAGACTGGTATCAAATACTTCTATGGACCTTGTATCTTCACAAAGTACCTTATCCTCAACTGGACTGATGTGAAGTTTATTTATGTTGGGAGAATTCACTTTACCAGCTAAGTGATGTATAGTGATTGAATGTATGAAAGGAATTAAAATAAAATATATTAAAAAAAGGAAAATAAAAAAAATGACCGATTATAATCTTGAGAGTTCCACGTGATGAAAGTTCATTTATGGTGACTCATTTAGGCAGTCTCGATTGAAAGATATTTAAAAATGTTAAATATAAAAATGGTTTGAGGAAAATGTCTTGTGCTGTTATGTCAGTTTGAGTTAATGAGACTGTCTGAACTATGTACTTAGGTGGACTTGTATTGTCACAAAAATTCTCATTTCTACTCCTTCATCCTGCCTTCCTTCTCTGTCCACCACAATATTCCTCAACAGTCTCTTAGACACCTCAACCAGCCCTCCGTAACCCCCATCCCACCACAAAACCCATTCGCTTAGGCATGTAGTGTTAACGTTTTACTTTCCCTTCTTATAAAACTTATCTTAAAAAAAAAAAAAAAAGAAATCACATGAAAGAAAGTAGCCTAAATTCTTACCCTCAGGAGTTTTTTTTAAATTTAATATAGGTCAAAGCAATAATTAAAAATATTAAACTCTTTAATTTTACTGCCCCAAACCTCTCCCTGTGGATAATTATCCTAATACACACTACTCCTCTTTTCTTTTTTCTTATTTTTTTGTCTTCAAGCTTGCCCCCAATTCTTAGCAGTAGACTTCAATTTTTAGAACATAAATGTTTTCCTTCATTAGTCTCTTACATTTAGCAGGGTAATCATTGACAAAAATAGCTCAAATAATGGGGACTGGGATAGGTTACATGAAGAATGAATAGCTCTATTAATATGGGTCAAAGAGAAAATGATTTAAATAATATGCCATTCTAAAAGTTATCTGCTGCAAAAGAGTGCTGTCAATTTGTTACGCTGAGAAATTGACTTTCTTCTATATTTGATCTTCACATTTCTGGAATTTTTTCTTTTTAATGTTACCCTAGTTAAATTAGCCAGCAAAAAAAATCTTGTATTTGACTAAACTAGGTATTTTAGAAAGTTTTTTAAAAAGAATTATTTATTTAATTTTATTAGTTGTTATTATTTTTTTCATTTGACCAGAGAAAGAGAGAAAGTAAGAAAACAAGCCACCAGGTCCAGGATTCGAATAGCCGTTGGTTATGTGGGAGTCCAGTGCCCTAACTGCCATGTCACCTGCTGGTCTGTAGAAGGTTTTATTTTGCTTTTCATAGTTGATCTACATATTTAATATCACATCTTGCCTGCTAAATTTAACTTTCTAGTGATTTTTGAATGCTGAACTTACACCTTTGTAAGGAACTAAATTGTGTCCCCTAAAATTTACCCATGAAGCTCTAACCTCTAGTACCTCAGACTGTGACTGTATTTGAAGACTGGGCCTCTAAAAGGGCAATTAAGATAAATGAGGTCATTAGGGCTACCCTTAGTTTAACAGGACCCAGTTCTTATGAAAAGAAGAGATTGGAGTACAGACAACACAGAGAGAAGGAAGACCACGAACAACAAAAGGAGATGGCCTCGAGGGTGAAAGCAGCAATAACACAAAGCTCTGCAATGCTGACCCTTATCGGAAGGTTCCAGATTCACATCTGGAGATAGCCTGCACTCAGTGGGTACTTGTGTGCCTTCGATCTGAGGTGGCTGAAGCTAGGGTCGGTGGCCATGGGAAGACACAGTTTGGGAATTTTTTTTTGTTGTTTTTGTTTTGGTTTTTTTTGTCTCTCTGTCTCTCTCTCTACACATGGAATAAACAAACAAACAAAAAGGGGTAGTCACTGGCAAGCTAAAGAGGGAGGCCTTGGAAGAAACCAAACCGCCTAGTCCTTTATCTTGGACTTCTTGCCTTAGGAACTGTGAGAAAATTCATTTGTGGTATTTAAGTCACTTACTATGTTGTACCTTATTAGGGAAGCCCTAGCGAACTCATACCACCTATTCGTCTGAGGGTAATTTTAACTGTACACATGGGAGGTAGGCAGTGGCTTGGTTAAGGCAACTGGATCCTGCATGGCCAACAGCATGGTGGCTTGAAAACACATCAGGCACATGTGCACACATGCCCAAAATCTCAAAAAGAGAAGAGTGGAGGCAAAGTGATTGTGGAATGGCCATCCCCCATGGAAGGTTCTCTCTCTCTCCCTCTCTCTCTCTCTCTCTCTCTCTCACATACACATATACACTCTCTTTAGTGAGAACATGCACTCTCTAGCAAATTTTTGAAACTAAATAAAATAATAAAATAGGGTGCAAAATGTATGCTTTGACTAATTATAGTGGTCCATCAAAAATAAAAAAACAAAACAAAACAAAACAAAAAACCTTTAATTTCTAGAGGCCTAAATAATTTCAGTTTGGTTAAGAAGATCATCCTCAGATCAAAAGTACCCATGAATAGTGGTCGCTCAAAAATACAAAAAACAAAACAAAACCAATAAAACCCTTTAATTTCTAGAGGCCTAAATAATTTCAGTTTGGTTAAGAAGATCATCCTCAGATCAAAAGTACCCATGAGGCCCAAATGCAAACCATCTAAAACATAAAGACTAAAAAGTGAATTTACTCTTCGCTTTGATTAAAGATCCAAATTCTTGATGTTTGAGAGCAACACAATTTCTCATTCAGTTTTCCTTAAAAGCAACTAAATGTGTGCTCATGTGCTAGATAGCATTAACTATGGCTGAGAGTCATAGCAGTCTGTACATCTGCTGCATGGTATCTTCGCCTCTGTTTCTGGATCACTATCCAGAGAAGAAACATCTGTTCACTTTTAGATGGATTGTCTTGTGTGCTCCTGTTGAACGAACACCAATTCCCTCTGTTGCCTTGTTTCACTCATTTTCCCTAATGCCTTAAATATACTGGGAATGGGACCAGTTAGCATAATGGCTATGTCACTGAAGTCCCATGCAGTTGACTGCGGTTCGAGTCCCGGACCCGGTGACTTAAACTCACGTTGGGAACGTGTGCTTGTGTGCCCAAAATCCCGAGAGGAGAATGGAGGAGTAGGGACTGTGGCGTGACCATTCTCCCTGGGGGGGGATTTCTCGCTCTCTGTCTCTCTTTCTCTCTCTGTCTTTCTGGCGAGCACACGCACCCTATAGCAAAAACCTCTCAAAAAATAAAAATCTTTAAAAAAAATATATGTACTGGGAATTAATAGATGGTTTAGTGTGAACAAATGGAAAAGTGAATTGATTGCTGCCAACTCTGTTCTTTTTGAAAGAATGGATCAGTGGAGAAAATTATGTAAGAAAATATAGTTTTTGACAAAGTATCACACCATGTCCCTTACTCTGTGCCTTGAAATTTGATAGGAAATATTTATTTTAAAGAATTAGTTATTTAATATTATTTATTATTATTATTGTTATTTTTAAAACTTGCTATAGGGAACATGTGCTCATGAGAGAGAAATAGAGAGCAAGCTGCCAGGTCTAGGACTCAAACTGCAGTTGGACATGTGGGAGTCCAGCCCCTCAACTGTCATGCCACCTACTGGCCCCTGAACTCTTTATTTATATTAATCAAATAAAAAATAAAAGCTTTAAATATTTACTCTAGATTTACATAACTTTGTATTAATTCCTTTGTAGAAATTTTCTCAAATATTAATTTCTGAAGTTTATTCTCATAGGATTTCCAAAAACTCCAAACTGATATATGAAAAACAGGGTAATATTCCACTTTTATTAAAAAAGAAAACATTGTGTTGTTATCGAATTGAGAGTTTTTCCCTCAATAGCACAAACCAACTTACAATATTGATTTCAGAACGAACTGATAAAAACTACATACTCTGCACCTATATGCAAGTCCTCTTTCTTTTTTTCTTTTTGGAGAGGTTTTTGTTATAGGATGTGTGTGCTCACCAGAGAGACAGGGAGACAGAGAGACAGAGAGCGAGAAATCACCCCCCAGGCACCGCAATCCTGTCTCCTCCATTCTCCTCTCGGGATCTTGGGCATGCACACACACGCTCCCGGCATGAGTTTAAATCACTGGGCCCGGGACTTGCACCACAGTTGACTACATGGGAGTCCAGTGACAAAGCCATTACACTAACTGATGGCCCCAGCAAGTTCTCTTTCTTATCTTTCCAAGTGTCAAAAGTTTGACTTAATGGTGCTTGAACTTTTGATTTCAAAGATACAGAGTTCATAAGGAGAACATAAAATACTCTTCAGTGTCTCCCTATTTTCTTTCTTAGTCTAGCTGTTTTCATACCATAGATTTTGCTTGACAGAATGAGCAACTGAGAAGTTCAGTGTGTGTGTGTGTGTGTGTGTGTGTGTGTGTGTGTGCTTTAGGATAGACTAAGTGCCATTCCAAATATACCGCAGAACCTCTGCAGGCTGGCTCACACATGACAGGAGTCTAGAGCTTGCAACTCCTGCTAGTTACTAGAAAATCATTCATTTCTCTTATTCCTTCACACGGATGAAATACCTTTTCATTGTCATGGTCCCCCCAAAATAACATGAACCCACTCTCAGGTTGAGAGTGCCTCCAGTCATCTCAGCTGATGGAATCACTGAAATCCTGATCCTTGATTCACCAGATGAGAACTCAGTAACTGGGATATGCATTGCCAGGCCTGTTCCTTCCCTTTCCTCTAGGTATGAACAGCAGAAGCACATTCTTGATCCATGAATAAGAGAATAAATCTTTAAAATAATTTAACCAGAAGAACACAAGTAATAAAATGAATTTCCAGACCTCAACAAGGCTTTATTTGCCAAAAATATGTGGTGAATTCCTATTAGTTTAATTCTTCGGGCGTTTTGTTCAGAGTGATAACTGACAATTGCCAGTTGCGATGTGATGTGGGGATGCACCGTGAAATATGGCACCACTGTCCCATATACAGTGACCTTGAGAAAGACTTTCAATTCATACACATTACTCTTGTTACCAAATATTACATTTCATTTTTTAATGATATATTTGTTAATTTATTTACTATTCTTTTGTTTAATTTGCTATAGGACACATGTGCTCACCAGAGAGAGACAGGGAGAGGGAAAATGAGAAAGCAAGGTGTCAGGTCTGGGACTCTAGCCACCATCAGCCATGTGGGAGTCCAACACTTTAACCACCCTACCACCTGCTGGCCCACAAATATTACATTTTAATTCTAATGTACTTAAGGCTTATAATAACTATCCATTAAAAAGAATCTATTTTTAAACTGTGCAATTTCAGATGAGCATGAAGCCTGACATAGAATAGTCGACAGCTAGTTGCTAACCAAATGAATACATTTCAGTCTGAGGCTCAATAACAATATTGTTTTAAGAACTTGTTTTTAGGGGCCAGCAGATGGCATAGTGGTTATGTTGTTGGATCTCACATGACCAACCATGGTTGAAGTCCTCTTTTTTTTTTTTTTTTTTGGAGCGGTTTTTCACTATAGGGCGCGTGCGCTCGCCAGACAGACAGAGAGAGACATAGAGACAGAAAGTGAGAAATCACCCCCCCCAGGGGGGATGGTCACACCGCAATCTCTTCTCCTCCATTCTCCTCTCGGGATCTTGGGCACGCACGCACACGCGCCTGGCGTGAGTTTCAAGCCACCGGGTCCGGGATGCGAACCGCGGTCGACTACATGGAAGTCCAGCGACATAGCCATTATGCTAACTGCTGGTTCCCACTGGTGTGCTTTTCAAGAAGCCAGATCTGAAACTTGATCCACACATTCAGCCATGTGGGATCGAGCTGCCTTAACCATTGTGTCAACAGCTTGCCCCATATATATTCTTACCATGCCATTAATTATTGACGTTGTTGTTACTATTGACAATAAATTCAGGATTACCTGTTTTACATAGGTAAGCTGTTGGGTTTTCAGAAAAGTCCTGATGTGTTTTCTATGCAAAAATGCATCATGAGTTTCTAGATGACCTAACATTTTAGGAGATAAAAGCCTCATGAGTAAAAAGCAAGTATTATTTTAATACATATATCACTTTCTCCACTACAGCTTGATGAGAATTGCTCATTTGTTTCAAGAGAGCCACACAGAATAGACTGCGAAGAAAATTCTCCCCCCACCCCCGTCCTGCTGTCCTGAGAAGGCCTTCCACTCTCAAAGTGGGGCAGCTGACACCTGAGCGTGGGCGTGCACAGGATGAGTAATGAGTCCCTAAGTGCGGCTGCCATCGCTCTCATCTTCCTGAGATTTCCCCCAGACAGAGGAAGTGACAAAGCTGTCACAATCCTTGGATGGTGTAAACACAAGTTTGAAACCTGTAAGTGTGAGCTTGCCTGTTATAATGACTCACCTAAATGCAAGCAAACGACCTCGTCAGTCTCCACAGTTACCCGGTTTCCAGAGTCATAGGTACTAAGGTGACACTTAGGTATTCTAGCATGCTGTCTGCCCTCAGAATTTTTCGTTCTTTCTAGGAAGCACGCTTCCTTCAGAAATGTGTATTTGAAATTAATAAGCAACAAAAAACTTCCATTTAGAATTTTTTAATGTCTCACATATTTTCCTGAGTCACAAAAAAAAGAGCTTGTTTCTTTGATTTTTAAATTTCAAAACAAATGAGGCATTTGCCTTCAAAGTTAAATAATGGTGGCTTTTGGCTAGTGAAGTGAAAAACTTGGAAATGAAATGAATTTGGGGCTAGAATTCAGTTTGATTAAAAAGACCTCTTATTGGGGCCATCGGATGGCATGGTGATTACGGTAGTGGACTCCCACATGGGCGACTGTGGTTTGAGTCCCAGATCTGATGGACCGAAAATCACACTAGATACCTGTTCATTTACTCTCTAAATCCCAGGAGAAAGAAGAAAGAGAGACTGAGATGTGGCCATCCCCCACCCCCTGGGGATGACTTCCCACTTTCCCTTTCACTGTTCTGTCTGGTGAGTGCAGACATCCTATGATAAAACCTTATTTAGCAGAGACAATATTTAATAGACTCAACATGGTTACAGAGATGAATGTGTAACCTAGAATAAGTAACAAAGGAAAACCATGTACATTATCGAATGCTTACAAAAGTTTATCTAGGGTATCTAAGAAATAATGTCTAAATGTTGGAGCGTGTTTGCATTCATTATTTTAGGACTAACAAAGTATATGGAAATAAGTTTTAAGGTCAACTTTTGTTGCCGTTCCCGTGTTGACTGGCAGTCTATGTCGCTTATGTATCTACTCCGGTGAATTCATGTGAGTGCTGAAACTCCCTCGGCTTGGAAACTTTTGCTTTCTTTGTTCTACCACTTTGGGTTTTCACTCAGGTCTAAAGTACAGTAGTTTGGATGAAAAAATGAGAAGAAAAACCTCTGTTTCTACCTTTAAGTGGGAAAACAGATATCATGCAGTAATTTCTAGTAGTGTTGTAGTCTTTGCTCAAATATATTGTCCACTGCCTTTGCGTTAGTTCAAAAACAGTAGCTTGGGGACAAAAGCAACATCTTAAGAGTAAGAAAGGAAAAACTCCCCCGTCTTAATAAATATACCGGGGATAGGAAGGAATGAGCCTAGCGAAGGCAGAATGCCATGGATACGTGGTAAAGGGATTCCCAAGGATACCACAAAGAATTCAAGTATATGCTTCCTAAGGAAGATGACTCTGGTGCATATTGAAGCATTTAATGCAATTTAATGAAAATAAGCAGATACTATATACCGAAATGCACATATGTGTTACAGATTGGAGCTTTTCATCAGTAACATAATAACTCCCCTTAGGTTTCATAGTCTTTTCCCAAACAGGCAGACAGACACATGTGATACTGCTGGAAAACGATGCCTTTGCTTTTGTATGATATGTAGTTGGATTAAGCTGATCAAAACAGAGGTTGTCCATTTTGGTTCTACTAGGGAATTTTTGGTCTCCTGACAAATCTAATTTACTTTTTTTTTTTTAATAGAAGAGTATCATAAGTATATGATCTGAACAATGTCTGAGAATTACGAAAATTGGACACTTTATGCACATCCATGGAATTTATTTAGTAACATAACAAATCTATTATATGTTGTCTGGGTATTCATCCCACAAAACTTGGTATGTGAGTTGTGTTTGCGCACATTTTCTAGAATACATAACTATCCCTGATGAGTAAGTGTCTTTGACTCCAGAGCACTGTGTTGTAATTAATACTGATGGAGAAACCAGAGTCAGGAATCTCTTTAGCAGACACCATAACACATTTCTAGCTCGGGCCTCCTGCACTCGCTGTAGGTGGCACTAGACACATGCAACACTCATTGGTGAAAATAACTGCAAGTTTAAGGCAGTCAAGACCAGGGTCAGCCAACTTTTTCTGTAATGTGACAGATAGTAAATATCTCAGGATTGGTAGGACAGATTCTCAAGGTCACTCTTCAACCCTGCCATTATATGTAGGCTGAAGGCGGCCATGGTGTAGAAATGAATGGATGTAGCTGAGCTCCAGTAAAACTTTATTTAGAGCTGACCTACCAACTCCTGATCTAGATATCACCAAGTCTTCACAAAATTAAGGAACCTGGAATGAATTTGCCCCCAAATTTCACTGTCCTTTTAGATCTGTAGTTCTTTCTAGTTACTTTCACTATTTTTTTTTTAAATCTTAAACTATTCATATAACCATGTTTAAATGTTCTTTGTTGGGACCAGCAAATGGCATGAGGGTTACATCACTAGACTCCCATGTGACTGACCATGGTTCAAGTCCTGGATGTGGTAGCTTGAAACTCATGCCAGGTGCATGTGCATATGTACACAAAATTCCAAAAGAATGGATAAGAAGGGATTACAGCATGACCAACCCCCTGGGGGATGATTTCTCACTTTCTGTCTCTGTATCTCTGGTGAATGTGCATGTCCTATAGCAAAAATCTCTCTAAAAATACATAAATAAATAAATAAGTGTCCTTCATTATTGCTTAATTTTTAACTTTCCCTCAGAACTTCCTTTATTGAATATCTTTAATTAAATATACTTTACATATTCTATCCTAGTCTAGAAAATTTTAATAGAGACTGATGAAGATATCTGCAGGACAAGTTAGGTGAGAAAAATAAGGCAGAGGGTTATGGTAAGAAAGGGAAGTAAAATGGAATATGATGAAATTTAAAAAAAAAAAAAAAAGCTCGAGGGTGTGTACACTTACCAGAGAGAAATAGGAAAGGGAGAAAGCAAACCTCCTTGGGGATGGCCACATCACAATCCCTTCTCTTTTGTATCTCCTTTCAGGATTTTGGGCATGCGTGTACACATGCCTGGAGTGTTTTTAGCCGCCAGGGCTAGGGCTCAAACTGCTGAGTCAGCCATGTGGGATCCAGCTGCGTTAACCACCACCATCAGCTGGCCCTACATTTGCAATTGTATCTAAACTTTAGAAGACGCTGACTCTGAAGCTGAAACTCTGAGTATGAACACTAGCATCCACGAGGCCTAACTTCCATGTGTCATGCCTGCAAGTCACTTTCCAGGTGGCCTCCCTCTCCCCACAGGCTTCCTTCCAGCCTGGACACAGCGCTTTCTAACAAGAATGCGTGCTAGGGATAAGCTGCTTCCTTTTCAGTCCTGACTTAGCACTCCACCCCTCTGGGACCTTGGGCATGTTACTCACTTTCTCTACACTTCAGTTTCTACATCTGTAAAATGGGAACAGCAGACCCTGCCTCCCAGGAACAGAGGGAGAAGAAGGTAAGAGCATAAATGTTGAACATCTTAACTAGAGCTCACGGGACTATTACATATGGTTCAGGTCCCTGTTAGCTCCCTGGACTTGTGCAAAGTTGCAACAGCAAGTGACAAGCATTTGTCAAGTGGGCGCCTAAAAAGAAATCATTGCAATTCAAACAAAGCCAAATTGATATTTTCCGGTAAGATTGATTGGTTACATGTAGCATTGTCATTGCTTCTTAAATAAACAAAAAATGCAAGAAATATCTCTATTCCCACTTCCCTCCCCCCAAAAAAGCTAAAACAGAATTTATTAAAATTCCTTATTTTGACTTTAATTAGGTTGTAGATGATGAAGGATTAAGTTTATTTTAAGTCATGTTTAACAAAAACTTCACTTAGTAATGTTCAAATTCATTGATAGCTAATATTTCTATCAGTAAATAACATAATATTTCTTCATAACTCTTCCTTTACAAAATAGTTAGAATCCACAGTTGCCTTGCCTCCTGTAGTAGTCTCAGCCCTTGCTCACTTGTATTGTAGCTTAAATAAAGAAATTGCTAGAAAACTAATGATCCAAACACAACATGTCAGAGTTATTACTAATGTAGATTTTGCTAAAGATTTCAGCGAACCTAAACAAAATCTTTTATAAAACATACCCTGGAGGCCAGCATGTTAAGGAGCTGGACTCCCATGTGGCCAACCCCATTCAAGTCTCAGACCCCACAGCTTGAAAATTCCACCAGGCCCATGTGTGCATGCCCAAAGTCCCAGAAGAGAATGGAAGAGAAGGAAACTGTGGCATGACCATCCCCGCTTGGGTCATCCCCCATCCTTCTCACTCTTTCTCTCTCTGACAAATACATGTACCCTATGGGAAAAATTTGATGTGTGTGTGTGTGTGTGTGTGTGTGTGTGTGTGTGTGTATTCCAAAATTGTTTTAGTTTAGTTTTAGTCTTTCAAGCTCTCTGCTCTTTCCTGTCTCCCTACAAATCTCCCTCAATTTCTAGATAGACTCTCCTTAGTTTAAATAATCTGTTCAGGAAAATAAACAGCCTGAAGTTAGCTTTTGTTTTCCCATTTGTCTATTTTCTTCGTTCAGAAAAGAGAGAAAGAGAAATAGGAACCCCTGATGGAGTTTCATCATGCCAAGGACTCCCTCCTACCCCTTCTCCTGGCTACCTACCCGTATGCCTCCACCACACTGTGTCATTCCCCCGACTGAGTGCTCCCTCATGAAAGCAGCATTAGGGTGGAGGTAGCAGGCCCTCCACAGCATCCAGGCAACCCTCTACTTCCCCACCACAGCAGCCAGCACAGACAACACAGGCAGCAGGATTGACATAGGATGAGAAGACGCTGCTATCATGTAGTCTGTTTCAATTTCGTGTATGACTTATTTTTTTCTAAACTGCCATAGGGCAAATATGCTCACCATAGAGAGACAGGGAGACAGAGAGGGAGAAAGCACTCCCTCCCAAAATGAGGCTTGGTCACACCATAATTCGTCTTCCTCTATTTCTCTATCCTGTCAGGATTTAGAGCAACACATGTGTCCAGTGTGTTTTTCAAGCATCCAAGCCTAGGATTTGAACTGTAGTTGGTCATGTGAGATTTGGCTCCTTTGTACACTAGGCTATAGAGCCAGCCAGCCCTCAAGTGTCTTTTATTTTTTTCTCTTTTTTTCTGAGAGATTTTTTTTTTTTCTATAGGGTGTGTGCACTCACCAGAGAGACAGAGACAGAAAGCAAGAAATCATCCCCCCAGGGCAAATGGCCACACCACAATCCCTCCTCCTCTATTCTCCTCTCGGGATCTTAGATATGCATGCACACATGCTTAGACTGAGTTTTAAGTCTCTGGATCTGGGACTCAAACCATGGTTGAATCTGTGGGAGTCCAATGACGTAAACATTATGCCATCTGCTGGTCTGAGTAGTGTCTTTCTTAATCAAGTGGCTTTGCTATTTATATTGGCACGGGATTATTATTACTGTGATATACTTTCCTCTTGAAGTGCATAGCTGATTTAATGTATATTCATTTTCATGATGTATTCAACGACATGCCATTATATATACATACACACATACATATTTATGCGTGTGCATTTTATATATATATATATATTCATTCCTCTCCTCCTCCTGGCATATTTTGGCATATTTGGAAGTTACTTTGTGAGCTTGGTACAAGGAAGGGGATGTTAAGATCTCTGTTTTTGTTAAGGCTTGATGCTGTCTTGTCCATTTTTTCTCCCTTGAAAATATCTTTTTTCACAAAACATATTGAAATATAGGCTCTTTCTGAGCTTTTCCTTTCTCTGCCAGGGGCACATGAATTCTTCTGTACTATTCAACTGCTTGCTCTTCACATACAATCTGTATTACTCTAATGTAGAGGTCCTTCTTCCTAACCCTAACAGAGGCTTTACTGCCTCTGAACACTGCTGCCTATCTGCCACACAGAACAGAACTCATGTTAATTAAATATATTGAAGCCAATGAGACAGATTACTGGTTTCATTTTTCAGGTGTTCATCTCGATAAGCAGTTGTTCTGCAATTGGTTTCTCACCAGATGAACAAAATGTATTTAATGCAGATGGGCACCAGAGACACAGTGGGACAGTGCTTGCAAAAAAACTCATGAGAACTTCAATTTTTTTTTTTTGAATAAAGACAAACCAAAAGGCTTTTTCCAAAATTGCTATTAAGCTGCCATAAATGACATCACTTTTTTTCCCTACTGGCATGAAATTTAGTTATTTATATTGTGCAGTGCAGATGAGTTATCATAAAATCGATGATCTGTTTTTCAAGACTTTGTGAACCTGTGTGTGTGAGTACATAGGATGGATTTAATTTTTGCTTCAGTGATTGCATTAGAGAGAGTGCACTGAACACTGGCTGGTTGAAATTGTTTTAATTCTTTTTTGAAAGCATTATTTTATTTTATTTAACTTTACTTATTCATTTTAATTTGACCAGAGAGGGACAGAGAGAAAGAGAAAGTGAGAAAGTAAGCTGTCAGGTCCAGGACTCAAACCGCGGTCGGCCGTATGGGAGTCCAGCACCCTTAACCACCACGCCACCACTGGTTGCAATTGTAAGTGTGCTTGTAGACACGGGGCATGCCAACCAGGGACCTCATGTGGCGCCAGCATGGTATCACAATGTTACTGTGGTTGATGGAATTCAAGGCTGAAATGTCTCTAATTCATTGTTAGCCACTGTTTCCCTCTCTAAGATATACTGAAAGAGTATATTATTTGTCATGAAAAATCTTCTACTTTCACTTGTAAACTGCTGCAAAAATAATTCAGGGACATACCAAAATATTTTCTGCCTTCTCATACGTTTAATTCATTTTGCTTGCCATCATGTCAAGAGCAAAATTTGTCTTTATAAAAAAGCCCTCCCCAAGGGCTCAAACTTGTACCACAAAATTTCTTTAAAGCTGTCAATATTTCTGTTACCTTTTGGGAGACTCTTGGGTATTTTTGTTTCACTTCACGAAGTATTTAGAGGAAATGATTTCCAATTAATAATGCTGAAACTGTTAGTCAGTTGTTTTCTGCTTTCAAATAGTTACCTGGCATTAAAATTCAGGATAATCTATTTCACTGTGTGCTGATGAGAATGTGAGGCTCTCACTGTTCTACAGTATTTCTTTCAAAGTACTGGCACTGAGGGACAGTCTAGTGATGGTTAGAGACAAGGAACATGGCATAAAACATCTTCTATCACTTCATTATAACTGGACATGGAACAGTGAAGGATTCCAGAAATGTGATAAAATGTCTCTATCGATAATAACCCTAGAGGTGTTCTCTGGAGAGATGAACCATGTTTAGGAGTTGCCGCTCAAGTTTTTTCATCTTTATTTCTTGAGGATTCTAACAGGTTGGCTGATTTGGGTAGACTGGTTTAGTCTGGATTTTTACAAATTCTTCTTTAACTCAGATGTCTGCATTGAATTCTATTCCCTCTTTATTTCAGCCAAGAGGCAGGGAAGTGATGAATATTCTTTTCTCTTAAGATCCACCATCACTGTCTTAAACAATAGGATTTAAAAAAAAAAAGAGTGAGAAAAAGGAAATGTTCATCTTTTCCTTGCCTTGCTTACTTTTACATGTGACGTATCTCTTGTATTGTACATTATTTACTAAAAACTAATGGTTTTAGAGTAAAATACACTTATTGCCCTGAGGTAAACTTATATGAAAATGTTGATTCTTCTAATTTCAGGCAGTTTAATCAAGCTAGGAAATCAAGAGAGAAAAATTCTCCTTCTGGAGATCAAATTTTTGGCAACACTTTAGGAAGGGACTGTTGGCTGTGATGCTGGAAAGCTACTGAACAAGAAATAGCATCACTTAGGATTTGCATCCTGGTGCTAGTTGGTGCCAAACTCCTTGCCTTCATAAATATGTATGAGTGATCTCTGCCATCTCATTAGAAATGTAATTCGAAGACAACAGGTGCAAGTGATGATTGCTCAAGCTAGGCCAACTCACTTTAATATTGTGTTCCAAGTTTTACATTTAGAAGAATCTGTTCTTTTCTTTCTTCTTTTTCTTTCTTTCTTTCTTTCTTTCTTTCTTTCTTTCTTTCTTTCTTTCTTTCTTTCTTTCTTTCTTTCTTCTTTCTTTCTTCTTTCTTTCTTTCATTTGCCAAAGGGCACATGTGCTCACTAGAGAAAGAGAAAGAGCAAGAAAGTCCTCCCACTCCCACCATGGGGTATGGTCATGCTTAGAGCCTTCTCTTCCACATCTCCACCCTTTTGAGATTTTGGGCACATAGGCACAAACACCTGGCGTGTTCTCAAGTTGTCAGGTTTGGGACTTGAACCATGTGGTCTGCTATGTGGAATCCTGCAGCCTTAACTACCAGGCCATGAGCTGGCCCAAGTATTTTTGGTTTCTTAATTTCATTTTTTCATACTTGGTTGTGTACTTCTAAGTGTCAATGACTTTCTTCCAGGGAGTTGTAATCTAGTTTTAAAATAGACATTAAAAGAAAGAGTAGGGACAAGCAGTTGGCGTAAGGGCTATGTCACTGGACTCCCATGTAGTTGACCGTGGTTTGAGTCCCAGACTTGGTGACTTAAACTCATGCCAGGCGCATGTGCATGTGTGCCCAAGATCCTGAGAGGAGAATGGAAGAGAAGGGATTGTGGCATGGCCATCCTCCCTAAAGGGTGATTTCTCACTTTCTATCTTTCTGTCTCTGCCTTTCTGGAGAGTGCATGTGTCCTATAGCAAAAACCTCATCAAAAAGAAAGAAAGAAAAAAGAATATAATAAAAGAAATATGGACAGTAAGAAGGAGACTTCAAAAAGTTTGTGGAAAATACCATTAAGAAATAAACATTAAAAAAAAGTATTTCTCAACTTACTCTCCATCATGTTGGAGACACGTTTTAAGTAATACCAGTCATTTAGTCAATCCCTAAAGAACTGAGGGTCATGGAAATTTAACCATATCAATGTAGTCTTTTTTTTTTTTTTTCTTACATTTTTATCTGAAGAAAACAGGTACCCTTTAAAGATTTAGTAATATTAGAAAATTTATGAAAAGGCCAGAAGGAAGCAAATCAGGACTGTAAACATGGATGCATAATGACTTTTCCATCAAAACTCTAGTAAAATTGCTCTTGTTTGAAGAGATAATGATCAAAAGCATTGTAATGGAGGAGGATTCTCTGGTAAAGTTTTTCAGGGAGATTTGTTTTGCTAAAGTTTGGCCACTTTTCAATAAGCATATGTTATCATTCTTTGACCCTCCAGAAAATCAACCAACAATGTTATCTGAGCATCTCAGAAAATTGCTGCCATAATCTTTGCTCTTGACTAGACCACTCCCACTTCTTGGTAGCCATTGCTTTGATTGTGCTCTGTCTTCAGGATCATACTGGTAGAGTCATGCGACATCTCCTGTGTTTTCTTCAAAAAAATGCTTCAGAATCTCGATCCTGCTTGCTACCATTTCCATCAAAAAGCTTGGTGTAACAGCTTGGCACCCATCTAGCAAAAGTTTGCTTTAATTTTCTGTCAGAATCGTATAAGCTGGACTGCTTGAGATGTTTGTGGCTTTGGCTGTTGGGCCTGCTGTTAGCTGTCACTCTTTTCAACTACAGCATGAGCAAGATTGATTTTTTTTTCTTTGAAAATTGATGTGGATGGTCTTCCACTGAGGTATCATCTTCAATACCATCTTGTTTTCTCTTAAAAGGAATTATGCGTTTGTAAATTGCTATTTGCTGTGTTCTCATATTTTTTAAACATTTATTTATTTCTTCCATAGCAAGAGAGACAGAAAGATAGCACCCACAACAGTGTCTTGACGCCATGTTTAACACTCAACTCCAGCCAACTCTAGATCATGGGCGCACACAAGCCTGGCATGCTCAGCAAAGTCTCTGAACATGAATGTGGACCCTTCCCATGTGAGTTAGCCTTGAGAGGGTTGTATATTACCACTACAGCTCTATCTGCCCCCGCATCAGTTATTATCACCCAAGCGCCACTATAAATTTGATGTTTGCTCTTACTTCATTTTAGAATTCACGTTGCTCTGACAAAGGCTTTGTTCAAGCACATTTCTCATCCTTCTTAGCATCTCAAACTAGATACTGTTCGGGCATTTTATAAAAAAATTAATTCAAGTTAATTTTGGTCCAAAAACTTTTGAAATTTATACATCATTTTTCATAATAGGCATTCCCTAAATATTTTAAAGACCTCTTGAATACAGCAGGAAAACCTTCCTTATGGACACTGCTAAATAAGGCATACTGGGACCTGCAGAATGAGGAGGAGTTCAGCAGACCAAGTAGAATTAGAGAGGGAATATGGCCAGCAGATGGAATAGCAGTTACGTTGCTGAACTGCCACATGGCCGACAGTTTGAGTCCCAGACCCAAAGGCTTGAAACTCATGCTGGGCACATGCATGTGCATGCCCAAGATCCCAGGAGGAGAAGGGATCATGGCATGGCTATGCCCCGGGGAGGTGATTTCTCACTTTCTCTCTCTCTGATGAGTGCATATGCCCTAAGGCAAAAGAAAGAAAAAAAGAAAGAAAAACAACAACAACCAAGAAAGAATTAGAGAGAGATAGAGGAAGACCACTCCAGAGAGGGGAAGATTCCTGAGTTAGGGCCTTGCAGCAGGATAGCACTTGTTTTTTCCTGAAAACAAAGAAAGGTGCACAATGAACCAGAAGAGAAACTGCACAGGATGAGAGGATGAGACGAGCACAATCATTCAGAAGTGAGATCTGAACAAGTGTTATAAGCCAATTTACTTATGCATTATAATCAATAAATATCAACTGAATCTTAATCTGTGTCAGGCAGTATTCTAAGTGCTGGGAATATGGCAGCGATGAAAAGAGAAAAATCTTCTTTCAAACATCTTAATACTAGAAGGAGACAGAGACAGAAAATAAATGAGTAGCTATAGAGTATATTAATAAGTGCTAAGGAGGAAAATGAAATAGGATAAAGAATACAATAATAAATACAGGTGTTCTTTTTGTTTTTGTTTTTGCTATGGGGTACATGTGCTCATGGGAAACAAAGAGAAGGAAAATTAAAAAATCAACCCCTAGGGTCATGGCTATGCTGCGATCCCTTCTCCTCCAGTCTCCTCTCAGGATTTTGGGTACATGCATACACACGGTGTGATTTTCAAGCTGCTGGGTCCAGGGTTGGCCATTGGAAACCTAGCACTTTAGTCACAAAGCTACCTGTTGATCCCCAGAGATGCTATTTTATTAGGGTGCTCAAAGAAAATTTTACTATGAGGAGATACCTAGGTAGAGACTTGGAGAGAGTGGAATGTGAGTAATGCAGCCATCTGGAGAAGGAAGCTTTCCTCAAGCAGGAGTTTTTAGTTTGGACTACCTTCTAGACTTCAATAGTCCATGAAGTTGAATTGGAAAAATAAATGAAAACATTACCCTTAATAACTTATTTTTTATTTATTTAATTTTATTTTTCATTATTATTTTTTAAAAATTTGCTGCAGGGAACAAAGCTCACCAGAGAGACAGAGAAGGGGGGAAAGTGAGAAAGCAAGTTGCCCAGTCTGGGACTGAACCTTGGTCAGCCACGTGGGAATCCAGCGCCCTACCTACCATGCCACCTGCTGGCCCCAATAACTTCTGACTAAAATATTTTCCTCTTATTTTGAATTTTATCAGTAATCCACAAGAGTGGTAGTAGCCCTTGTCATTTTGTTATGCCAACAATTTAGATCTTTTTATTTTAGATAACGGTGTTCTAGTCTTTCAGACATACTGCCAGAACTTGTGGTTTTGATGAATTAATATATATATATTGCTAGCAAACAAATTTAGTTTAAAATGTTTTTGATAGCTTTGTTTCCATATAATTGGTTACATCTGTAATTCTGCAAGTTCTTCTTTAATGCATTGTAAAATATCATTCTGAGAAGTGTCCATCTACTTTATCAACTGTTCAATTTCCAGGGGGTGTCCACGGGGCAAAAAATATCAAGAGCCTCTGTGTCAGAGGGAAGGAGGATTAAAACCACTGAGGTGGGAGTCTATTGGATGTGTTTAGGCGTCAGCCGAGAGGCCAGTGAGAGGATGCAGGAGTAAGGAGGCACTGGTAGGAAAGGAGACCAGGGAGGTAGAAAACCAAATCAGCAATCCTGGTAGAGTTTTATACATGCATAGTGTATAAAGTGAGAAGTTATTAAAGGGTTGAAAGGTAGCAAGCCACATTAACAGAATTCAGAAAGCCTAATATTGAGAAAAAAATAATTAATGCCCAGAAAATTTTACCTCGCTGAGCTGATCGCCTTGCTCCCTGTGAGAGCCCTGAAAACACATTGCTTTCCTCCAAAGCACTTTGCTTGTTAAATCAAATGTTTCAGGGTCAGGACCATGTTATACTTTATCAGTGGAGAATTCAACCACATGAATTAGAACACTATCTAGAAACGATTTCCTCCTCTGCTTTCAATTATCTACATGCTGAGCTTTCTACATATGCGTTTTCCCCCAATGCATTTGCCCGTTTTTTTCTTTATTTCACATCTGCAATATCAACATTTCAGGGTTAACACATGAAGTCAAATAGCATTTATTGTCTTGTGTATAAGGAAAGACAGCAGATTGGTTCTTATCAGCCCTGCTGTGTTTGCTCGGTCAGACCTGCCCATACCTCTCGGTGGTGCACTGCTAAGCCCCAGCCTCCAGTTGGATATTCCTACCGAGCTGCTGACGACCCACAGTGTGGGTTCTCATGGATGTGTCTTTCTTCTGACATGTGAATGGTAGACCAGTGGCTTTTGCTCCTTTTCATACAAATCTCCTGAGGTTAGGTTTTCAGGTTTACTAGCTTATTGTCTTCCTCTAATTAAAAAGATGCTGGTTTTAACGATATAGTTTTTCAATCATTAAATCTAATGCTATTTCTCTTGCTGTTACAATGGAATATTTATTCTCTCTTCCTTAGTTAGATTCAATGCTCAACATAGCTCTTTACATCATAATTTAGCTTTTTTTTCTTTTCATAATGTGCTGGGTTGTTATCTTTCTTAAATTCACTTGTTTGATACAATTTTGGGGGGTTGATATTAGGATTATTTCTGGATTGCTTTTATTTCCTTTAAAGATAGAGAAGTCACTATCAAACACAAACGAAGAAACATACGATGGTTCAAAGAAACATTATTCGAGTTTTCTCTTGGCAGCTAAGAATTTTGAACGGACTTCATAAAATTGAAACACTGGCTTGAGGAGCACAGACTTGGCATAGTAATGCTTGTTTTTGTTCATTCACTTGTCAAATATTTAATGAGTCCTTACTACATATCAAGCATTGTGACGGATATTTTGGGACACAGAAGTGACATCCTTGGCATGATTCCTTACCAGCTTAGACTTTGTAGTAGAATGGAAAAGGTAGGAATTAAGCAAAATTGTAAATAATAAGTCCAATCATTATAGATTAAAAAAAAAAATCACGACCAAGAATGTAGTGGAGAAGCGTGAAACAGGAAACCAGCATGACTCCTCTAAGAAGATGATGTTTACCCTGACCTCTGAAGAATGCACGCTGGTAACCTAGGTGATAGTGGAGCAGGCCAGCAATTCAGGCAGATGATTTGGGACTTTCATGCATTATGGCTAAAGCAAGAGGCTGCAGGGGACAGTGTTAGAAGACGAAGTTGAAGAAATAGGCAAAGCCATACCAGGGAGGGCACTGTAGGCCACGTGAGGTAATTTGGATCATTTTCCCTTGAGAAATAGAAAACAAAGGATTTATATGCTGAAACCGATGCATGTGACATGTATTTTAAGAATGTTTTGAAACTACTGTATGAAATGAATTTAAGAAATGAAGAGTAAAGGCTGATTTGATGCATGTGTGTGTTTTTCTGTTTTGTTTTGTTTTGAAAGTGATTTCAGTGGTAACTTTTAGCAATGAGGAAAGAAACAGAATGAATTTACCAAGGCAATGCAAGAGGCGTGTAAAAAACAAAACGTGTGATTGTGTACGGGATAAAGAAGAGAGAGCAGTTGAGAATGACTTAAAATATTGGATTAAATAGCTGTGTGAATATTATTGCTTAGAATTGAGCTAGAATACACTGGAGGAAAATAGGGTTGGTTTATTTATTTATTTTTATTTTTAAAATATTTTTGTGTTTGAGGGGAAGAGGAGGATTATGATTTTCGTTTGAGACATATTGCATTTGAGATGCTGGTGAAAAATCGAAGTCACCTTGACAAGGAGTCAGCTAGTTATATGAGCCCAGCACTGACTGGCCTGAGTATTATGCAATAAGGAAAGATAACACAGAGAAAATGAATGAACAAAGCCATGACTTTGTAGACAGTGAGTCCAGGAATGAGCCCAGTCAGAAAAGAGTGCTGGGCATTTAACATTCAGGGTTGGTAAATCTGTGGGTGCACACAAAGTTGTTCATCCTTTGGCAGCTTTCAGTTGGATCTGGCTTTGTAACTAGGGACCATATACAGGTATGGACATGTAATTTCACTTTGATGAAGACTAAATGCCATCTTAACAAGGTGTTCCACGTGCTGGGTCTGTGAGTAATCACAGGTCTACAGTGCAAACCCGAGAGTGGCAGAGGTCCATGCTAGCCACATGGCTGTGCGAGGTCCTAGGACTCCAGTTCTGTGAAGGTAAGACTCAGATGTGAAAAGGTAAAAGCTTTCTCTTCCTGTTAGTCTTGCTGCTTTTAAACCAGTGGGGAAGTTTATCTCATTATTTCAAGTTTCACCCACTGGATGGCTGAATTGGGGAAAGTCTTTTGTAAGTTAGCTAAATCCCAGGAGGAGAATAGTCCAGAGAAGGGAACAACAGGAGCAAAGGCCCTAAGGCAGAAGCCTGCTTTGTTCAAGAGCAGGAAGAGAACTTTCCATACTCAACATGTACTTGGTGATTTGGGGTTGTTTAAAACCTGATCTGATCTTTAAAGCAAACTCTCTTAGGAGACAAAGGAATTATTCATTCAAGTAAGTAACTTTTTTTTTCATACATATGGAAGGTGTAGATTGAATCCATAATACTATTTCTTATGCAGGTGAATATGAGAGACTCTTTCAAATGATGCAATCTGCTTATGGTGGTCAGTAAAATGTTCCACAAATAAAACCTTGTGCTTCACCGAAGAAAAATGTCTATACATTGAAAAGCTTAAATATTATAGGAAAAAAACATTGCAAAATATAAAATAAACAAAAAGAAAAGGAAAGGAAACTTTGAACCTTATGTACCGAGCAAATGCCAGGTCTAGCAAACAGAATGCTAGTCCTAGATTACCTACTGACTTAAAAACAAAATGAAACAAAAACACAAAAAATAGTAAAATATAAAAACAAATTAATGTTCTATAGACCCTGAAAAAATAATTTTCAGCAAAGTACAAAAATTTAAAGCATTCCTTTCTTTAATTTTGTAATTCTTTACTGTGGAGTAGCTCAGGGTGTTGGTCTGTTTTAAGTAACAGAATTGATAACTGAACAAGAGACATAATTTGGATTATAAAATTCTTGGTTTAATAAAAATTCATTAAACACTGAAAAAAGTTCCATTGATTATTGACTTAACATTCAATAATCATCATGAAATAAACTGTCTCTATTTCTGTATTAGTCTTTAGAGTGAAAGCACACACGACCTACAGCAAAAAACTCTCAAAAAAAAAAAAAAGTTCAGGGCAGGTCTCTGTAAAATGAAACACATTCCTCAATCAGTTTTAAGTACAGAAGAATGAAGGTCTATGCACCTTCTTTAGACTTTGCCTGGATTTTTTTCAGTCAGTAGATGCCTGAAAAATGTGCTGGTCTCTAGAATGGGAACTTTATTGATCCAAAACTATATTTGGAATTGGAGATTCCCCTCACGCTGTGGGTTGGTATCTGGTCAGTGGTTTTAAGATCTGATCAGCCTCAAATCCTAAATACAATTTCTTACTGCTCTGGTCTTCCCCCCGCCTGCCTCAGCCACATGGAAAAAGGTAACAACTTTCTCTTCCTGTTAGACTTGCTGCTTAAAAATAACACATTCCAGCAAGAACTGAGGGAGATTACAAGCAACAGGACATATGAGACTTGCCAAAGGGCCAGCATTTCCTGGTTTACAATTGCAGGAAAGGCTTTGCTCCATTATCAATGGGACCTGGATGCTTTGATAGGCAATTGTTTGAAAAGCTAAACAACATTTGCAGTTGAAATATTGTGTGTGTTATACAAGCCTTGTGAGGAGGAAATACAGTACCAGATGGGTAAGACAATAGTCTTGTCTGATGTTTTGTTCTTTTACTGGTAATATAATAAAAACTTTAAAAAAGGGTCATATACAACTTTACTTTTAATAAATCGTCTCTTGTTTTAGAAAAGAATAGTGGAACTTCACCAACAATACACGTTTCCTTTTTAATAACTGCTGATTTTAAAATGTTCTGAGTTAAAATAGACATTGGCCAGAAACAATGGGATGGCTGTGATATCACAATCTCTTTGAGTAAGAACCTTCTGATTAAGCACACTGAATTTACCATCTCTGATGACTGACTAGTTAGAAAGAGACTCCCTCTACAGACAGGATAGAACCATGACTTCAAACAATTCCTGTTATATAAAAAATATTTTGACCGAGATCGCATTGTTCTTAATTCTGGTTCTGGTGGGAACTATGTGTGTGTGTGTGTTTATTAAAATATATATTTTATGTATTTATAATATATATGAATATTTAAATACAGTTAATAGTGTCCTTAAATATATATTTACATAGATTAAATATATTTATGTTAATTACTATTATATATTTAAATATACATTTTAAATGGTATGTATTTAAATATACACTCATATATATTTTCATTATCTCAGAAAAATCCTTAGTTGTGATCATCTTTCTGAGGTGGGGATGAGAATGAACTGTCCGGCAAATAGTTCTCAGTAAGTATATGTGACTTCACGTCCTCTTTCTCGTCATTTAATTCTGATGTGAGAATTCATTGTGATGCTGAATTCATTGTGTGAGATTCTGATAGTAAAAATGATTTGTAGATCAATGTATATCTCCTTATATTCTAACATAAGACAAGTGTATAAGCCTGTGTTGGCAAATGCCTGTCTACCTTTTCTGTCGTTGAAATTCCACCTGGTGTGAGTTTATTTCTCTTTTGGCTAAATTTTAGAGACTATCTTGAATTCTGAGGATACTATTCAAACGGTACAACTTCCAACAGAACTCTTAGAACATGGCTAAGTAAATGTACAGGAAATAATTTCATCATTCTTTGATACTACGTCAGTGAGATAGCTTGAGATAGTGGTAGGTAGAGGCAGTGTCTGGAAGGTCAGTGACTCTAACTTCCAAGGAGAAAGATATTATGTGACATACAAAATGAGAAGAAAAAATACTTTACAATCAAATTGAAGAAGTTAAAATTAAAAAAGATAATCAAACAAAGGATTTTTTAAAATTAACAATAATATTTATAAAATAGAATTAGGTTCAGACTTAATATTTACTTTTATTTTAATACTGACTCCTAATGGAACTTAAAAACAGCTGGCTTTGTTGATCTAATGGTTCCATGTGAGACTGAATAGACAGTCAGAATCATTAAAGTTCCATTCTCATCAGATTTATGCTTGAGAAAGCTAAGTATACTCTTATAGTAATTTATTGTAGACATTTCTTTGTTTGCCTTAGATATATTATTGGAATGACAGAAGGGGATGCGATGAAATAGGGCAGCAATTACACAGTTTAAAACTTTTTAATAATAGAGAAGCATTCAACTGCATCCTTCATTACCACCATCTGTGTTGTGTATATCATTTTAAGATTAATAAGTAGGCAGAGTTTTGTTTGTTTCTTTGTTTATAAAAAATTCAGACCAAGGCAGTTTTTTCCTCTCTTGAAATATTATAAAAAAGAAAAACAGTTATCTTTTTTGGATGGCAGGGACATTTACAAGGTCTTTCCTAGTCTATGGTCCCCCCCCTGTGAACCTAGAGAAGTTTCCCAGTACTGACATATTTTTATTCAAAATAAAGAAGACGTTATCTTTTTACCTAACCTAGGAAAAGAAAAAAGAATCTGATAATGGCCTCTTCTCATTTTCTTCTAGACTGCCAACTCCAACATTGGTTTAAATTTCAATACTAAACTAAGTCTTGGGATGGTGAAAAGTGGCCATTTGTGGTTTCTCCACAGTAATTCAATGTTCTGAATTGCATCTCCTCCTAGTGGCCTCATAGAGTAACCACAAATTCCAGTATGGGTAGCTCACTTTTTCATTCAACTCGGTTCAATTCAATTCGATTCAATTCAATTAATTCAATTCACTCTTGTTCAACTCAACCTCACAAGTGAATACTCATTGAACAGATAAACACTCTCTCATACAGAGAGTGAAAGTGCCAGAGACTGCCATTTTACCCCCAAATGAGCTAATTTTATGGGGTGATGATTTTAATCACCAGTTGTGGCACTTTTATTTTGTTCTTCCATCCTGTTCTTTTTAAACTAAATGGTAAAAAATAGCAATAATATATTCCAACACTAATAGTGACAGAAACCTTCCTATGCAAACATGGAAACACTGCTCTAACTCAGCCAGTGTCTATCAGACAAAATCATTATGCAGAGGTATCAAAGTCAAAATATGAAGTTTTGGGGTTCTTGAATGTGCTGGGAATCATGATACAAGGAATCCCTTCTAAGAAAGTGCAATGTCTAACTGGAAGTACATTAGTTTTCTGACTGGGATTTAGAACACAACTGTGATCTCACACTAGTTACCTTACTAGTTAAATTACCATCTTTAGTCATAACATAGGGGGCAGAAGGTAGAGGCTAGCCCCAACATTTGAGAAACCAGAATCAAAACTAGAATGAGAAAACCAGGTCCAAGACACATTGCTTGAGCCTTGAATCAAATCACACTGTCCTCAGATGCTTTGAGTTGTAACACTCAGCCTCTTGCTTGTGCTTACACTTCGTTCCAGTTTTCTTTCTCTGGCATCAGCGTTGTTTCTATTTCAGATCATTCTTTGAGGGGGTGTTAGGAAGGATGATCTTGGTTAGGCAGATACAGATCAGGGAACCAGCCTGGAGCATAGATAGACACATAGATGAACAAAGGGTCTAAAACAAGATGAAAAAGGAGACCCTGGAAAAGAGACGAGGCTAGCTTGCCTGCCTTGGCACTGGCTTGTTCCATGGTACATACCCGTCTCAATAACCCTAATCCTTCAGTTCTTTGCTGTGATGGGGAGACACAGATCTCAATTTTCTTATCCTAACAATTTGTTTGTGTGTATGTGCCTGTTGCCTGTCTCTCTCATTAGGTGGTGTATCTGATAACAGAGGTCATTTTGAATTTATGTATCTTCCCTAAGACCTCAAACAGGTTAATTCTTCTAGAAAATTCTCACTACATAATAGAAAATTATTTCAAAGAACCAAATTATTATTGGATTCTATGCAAGAATGTGTCATGACTTTCCCAATGACCTAATATATCTTGCATGATGTAATACTAATATGAGCACAAATGCGTGTAATTCTACTGTTGGTTATTTGCTGGAGTGACATTTGTATGTAAGATGATGGCAAATAAAATGATGTCTAATATTAAAACAAATTGGCTCTAAATACCTCGGATGGATTTGAAATCATGGAAGCCATGACTAGCAGATGGTATAATGGTTCCATTGTTATACTCCCACATAGTTGACTGTGGTTCGAGTCCCAGACCCAGGTGCTTAAAACTCAATGTCGGGCATCTGTGTGTGTGTGTGTGTGCATGCCCAAAATCTTGAACAGAGACTAGAGGAGAAGGGATTGTGGTGTAGCCATATCCCCTGGGGGGTGCGGGGGGGTTACTCCTTGCTTTGTCTCTCTCTCTGTCTTTCCAGTAAGCACATGTGCCCAACAGCAAAAACCTCTCTCTCTCCCTCAAAAAAAAAAAAAAAGAAGCCAAAGCTGTGTGTATGTGGAAAAGATAGTTTCATTTTTTCCACTTAAGTACTGACTATGAGATGAACAAATACATAATTAACGTGCCAGGCTGTTGTGTGAAGGATCAGCCCAGGGTACATGTGCCATTCTCTAGAGACCAGGGTGGAACTGTGTAGACTGCATCTTGATGGAACTCCAATAAATGAAACTGGCAGATTTTTTTTCACACTTTGCTTTCCCCATTGTCTGAAAGGATTGCCTTACATTTTTGCTCATTTACTACTAACACACACACTTTGCCATGTGTAAGCTCACAAAGATTCAGAGATTTTCTTTTATAAAATTGTTTATCTCACACAGTTGCTTACACTGTTAAACAATTCAGATGAAGTTTTCCTTTTCTTTCTGACTTCTGGAAGCCCTAGAGTCGTAGAAACTTAACCTTGGAAGCAATTTAGGGGATAATCTAATCAAATACCTTTGTTTTAATGGCTTTGGAATGGCAAGGTTAAGCTATTTATAAGATCACCCAGTGACAAAACCTGAACTTGAATCTAGTGCCCCACGTCTTGATTCAAAATGTTTACATTTAAATTTCTACTTATGTTAGAGTTCAAATTAGAATAGGAACAATATTTGATTACCTATTCTCTTCTATATGTAATTATATATTTTTTGTTTTTTCAAAATCTTTAAGAAATAAGTATACTTGATATTGGAAAAAAATAATTTTGAACTAATTAAAGTTATTTTCCTACCATTAGCTGATAGGGTTTTATTCTAATGTTACTTTGATTATTCCATATTTTTTTTCTTTTTACTAAACACTCAGTCTTCTTAAAAGATAAGAGCTTTCATAATATATTCAGTTCATCCTTATAACTTCCAATAGAGTTGTCTCCTAACTCTTTGGGAGAGATCAATGTATATTTTATTTTAAGAATAAGTCTGTGGGGACCAGCAGGTGGCGTGGTGGTTGAGGTGCTGGACTCTCACATGAGCGACTGTGGTTCAGGTTCCAGACTTGTCGGCTTGCTTTCTCACTTCCACCCTCAGTCTCTCTGTGAGTCACTCTCTGGTCAAGTTAAAATAAATGAATAAGTAAAATTAAATAATTTTTTTTTTTTTTGGAGAGGTTTTTTTTTCTTTTTCTTTCTTTCTTTCTTTTTTTTTTTTTTTTGCTATAGGATGCTTGCGCTCACCAGACAGACAGAGAGAGACAGAGAGTCAGAAAGCGAGAAACCACCCCCCATGGGGGATGGCCATGCCTCAATTCCTTCTCCTCCATTCTCCTCTCGGGATCTTGGGCACGCACGCATGCATGCCCGGCATGAGTTTAAGCCACCAGGTCTGGGACTCGAACCGTAGTCGACTACATGGGATTCCAGCGACATGGCCATTATGCCAACTACTGGTCCCAATAAATTATTTAAAAAATAAATAAAAATAAGTTTGCAAAACATCATTTTATAGTCTTTTTGGTTTAAAATAATTACCTCCCTCTTTTCCTAAAGACAATAATCTCAATTTCTCCTAATTCTACTTATCTACATTTTAGAATTGAATAACAGACAGATACTTTGTTCTAACCATAAACTTTATTACAGAAACGGGTTTCATAAATAGCTAAATCCTACATATTATATTAAGTATATCCACCTAAACAGTGATAAAATATACCAATAAAAACATAAAATAAGTTTATTGATGTACGAGCATGGAATCTTCTAGCAGAACAACTTATGAGGAAGAACACTGAGGTCACTATTTTAAAATTTAAGTCCTGATGGGAACCAGCAGTTAGCATAATGGCTATGTCGCTGGACTCCCACGTAGTCGACCGCGGTTCGTGTCCCGGACCCAGTGGCTTAAAACTCACGCCGGACGCGTGTGCGTGCGTGCCCAAGATCCCGAGAGAAGAATGGAGGAGAAGGGATTGCGGCGTGACCATCCCCCTTGGGGGGTGATTTCTAGCTTTCTGTCTCTATGTCTCTCTCTCTGTCTGTCTGGCGAGCGCACGCGCCCTACAGTGAAAATCTCTCCAAAAAAAAAAAAAAATTTAACTCCTGGTACGTCACTTCAATTTTCTTAATCTCAATTATAAATTGATAACTGTGGGACCAGCAGATAGCATAATGGTTACGTCGCTGGACATAACTTGACTTCAGTTCAAGTCCTGGACCTGGCAGCTTGCAAGTCAGGCTGGGTGCGTGTGCATGTGTGTCGAAATCCCAAGAGTAGAATGAGGAGAAAGAACAGGAGCCTGGCTATCCCCCAGGAGATGATCTCTTGCTTTCTGTCTTTTTCTGCATCTCCAGTGAACACACATGCCCTATAGCAAAAATATCTAAAAGGTAAATAACTGAATTATTAAAAACTAAATGTATATATTCAATAAAATGCTTATGCTTAACTTAGCAAAGTAGATTGATGATTATTACTCTCTATTTCCCCTTTCTAGATCTTCTAAAGTGCTTCATTAATCTCTAACTTTTGCAATATTAACCCCCCTTTTTTAATGAGATAGTGAGAGGGAGATGGAAAAAGGGAATGAGACAGGTGAGTTTATTTTTGAGAGAGATTTTTTGCTAGAGGGAGCCTTTGCTCACCAGTGAGACACAGAACCACAGAGAGACAGAAAGTGAGAGAGCATCCCTGGGGGTATGCCACGCCACAATCCCTTCTCCTCCATTCTCCTCTCGAGAGCTTGGGTACGCACACACATGCGCCCAGTGTGAGTTTTAAGTCACTGGGTCCAGGACTTGAACCACTGCCAGCCATGTGGAAGTCCAGCAATATAATCAATATACCATCTGCTGGTCTCATCGTGTTGTGATCCCCCTCCCTCTGCACCCCAGTCTCCCAGGTAGCTAGGATTATAGGCGTGCACTACTGGGCTCAGCATGTCTAAACTGGTTCAGGATCCAAACCTGGCCCTCCTATAAGGTCCCAGCATCACACAGCAGCCCCTGCTGTTCGCATCACCACGTCTGGGCCTTCACATTAATGCTATTATATATTTACATGTTATTTGTGCCACAAAAATATAACTGTTGCTCACACCAGCAGAGCATGAAAGAATAGTGTTTTATTTTGTTTGTAACAGTTCTGGCTTCCTTCGTGATTAGCTGGGAAGCAAAAGCTACATTTAGTCCATTCTGGTTTAAAACTTAATCAAACCCAACCATGTTCATAGTTCTTTAAGGAAAGGCTCGCTCTTCGGAAAAATAACTGCTTGACTTCCTTGCTGCCATTCTCCCCACGCCCTGAATATTCTCACAAATGGTGTCAGTTTGAATATAGGGGCCGAGCCAGTTGGGAGGCTCTTGTAAACTTAGAAGGAAGAAAGTAAGAGTCTTGGATCCGGCCATCAGACACTTGCTGGTTTTCAGGCCACTGGAGAGTGGGTGTTCTCTGTCTGCTGCAGGGTTCAGTGGGCCTAGTTGTTTCTCAGAGTGTTCTGCTGGTGTTTGCTACTGACATCTGGGGCTGATGAACACAAAATAGAATTTTTCTCCACCCAATGGCTCTTTGCTGACTCAGGCCTTGGTGTGTTGCAGACTCTCTGCTCCTTATTCTGTCTGGACCCTCGTCAGTCACTCCACCCCACAGCAGCATTTCCTTCTCACATGGGAGTCAGGGGATCTGGGGAAATCATTCCAGATCTTATTTGCCTGTGGCATTCTCTATTCCCATAGGATAATGGTCCGCCTGATGGAGACACCAGGTCTTTTGTATGGGTCTCTTCCAAGTGGGGAACTGGATCAAGGCTCCTCGTCCTCAGCTTAAACCAATTGACACGTCCCACTTCCAAAGACCAAACCCAGACAGGAAGAATTTGCACATGTATCTGACAACTTCCTCCCCTCATATTTTCCCACTGTCTCCCACTGCTCACCACCTCTACTTACTTCTTCTTGTCAGCCTGGGATCTTCTATTATCCCTTAGGTTGTCGGAAAAGCCATGATGTATTTTTGCAGAGAAAAAAACACGTCATGACTGTTCCAACAATGCAGAAGTTTATAGAGCTTGAATCTACATTGGCTAAAGAGGGAGGTCAAAACATTTTAAAACAAGCTTCTTCCTCTGTGATGTGTGGCATTCAAGCCTAAATGTTGTCTTTAAAAATGATATTTGTGGGGACCAGCAGCTGGCATAATGGCTATGTCACTGGACTCCCATGTAGCTGACCGCGGTTCAAGTCCCAGACCCGATGGCTTAAACTCACATTGAGTACGTGTGCATGCATGCCCAAGATCCCGTGAGGAGAATGGAGGAGAAGGGATTGTTGTGTGGCCATCACCACGGGGGGTGATTTCTCGCTTTCTTTCTGTCTTTCTGTCTCTGTCTTTCTGTTGAGCACATGTGCCCTATAGCAAATAAAACACTAAAAAAATGATATTCGTAATATTATAATATGAATATTGGATATTTGATTTTACTTTTACACTCCTACATTAGCAATTTTAATAACTCTGAAACAGACCGGTGCTTGGGGCTAACTAGGGAGAAGGTCACTTCATGAAAATGCAAATAGTCATTTCTTTAACACCTTGCTCACGGGGTTTCTATTACATACACTAAAGTATTGAAATATTTCTCTTTAAATTAGCTGTATTTATGCTAGGATATCAACTGTCTAAGAATTCAATGTCCAAACCAGGGTCCATAAATTTATTTCAGCTAATTTTCATTTTGGCCCAACGCATGATCTAATGGTTAAGTCAGCAGATCCCACATGATCAACCTTGCAGTTCCAGTCCCAGCCATGGTGACTTGAACACACGGATTGCACAATGAAGAAAGAGAGAGGACAAGGGATGTGGCATGAGTATGCCCACTGGGGAATGTTTTCTTCCTCTCACTCTCTCTGTCTCTGGTGACCACATACACTCTCTGGTCAAAAAAAAAAAAAAAAAAGTCTGTTTCTATTTATTTCTATCAGTTAATATATTATCCTTCATCAAACACAGAATAACACATATTTGGACATTCTATGAAAATCATGTTTCCCTGTAGCCTTTATAACCACCAAAAGCAGAATGATGGTCCTTACATTGCACGTGAAAACAAACAGAACTTTAAATAAGATTATGTAATAGTTTAAACTAAAATGATTGAAATTGCAATTGTAATAGGTCCTAATGTTTATCTGTCACTAATGCATATTAGTCCATGCAAAATAGCAAGTGAGCATTCTCCTTTTTTTCCTTCTCCCTCCCTTTCTTTCCTGATTCTCTTTACCTCCTTTCTCTGACTCCTCTCTCCATCTTTTTTCTTTCCTTCCCTCCCACCTGCCCTTCTTTCCTTCTTTTCTTCCTTTCTGCTTCTCTCTTTTTTAAAGTTTTTTTCTTCTTTAATCCGTTTAGGCTGTCCCCATAGATACCAGCATTTGTTCCAGCATGATCTTATGCAGAAAAAAGTGATCAGGGAGGCGTCCAAGGCATGATAAGTAGAACACAGATGGAAGCATGGGGTCTTACTCAGAGGCTTGTGGACTGTCATGTGTCACTGACTACCATTTTCATTCCTAAAGTACTTTCTGCTATTATTACTTGCTATCACTTTTCCCCAAAGAGCATATTACTTAACAATTATTTATGTGTTTCTCTTACACACTTAAATCCTCTTGTATTTAAGTGCTTGAAGTAAAACATTGCCTTAATAAACAGAAATATTAATTTAAAGATTCATGTTAGAACCTTAGGAAATCATAGAATTCTTGTTACCCTTCAAATAAGAAGTAACTTTCTTAAACATATAGAAATTTTTTTTCCAGAATATATAGGTGAGGTTATAACTATTTCATATTTTCTTATGCATATTCTGTATTTCTATAAAATTTTGCTTTAATATGTTTACATTTTTTCAGTTATATATTTTAACATAATTAATCTAATGTAAATGAATATATTTAATTATTATAGATTAGGTCTTTCTAGGTTGAATTTTCTTTCTCTATAGTACTATGAAATTTGATGAGATAACATTGAAAAATAATTACAATAATAATCCATAGCTCCTCACAAATCCTCATACATCTAGGATAAAGTATTTCATGCTTTAAAATAAAAAGTTGATAAAAAATGGAAAAAAATTACTGTAGAAAATCTTATGTTTCTAAT
>NW_006159859.1:7139584-7153656 GCF_000334495.1 Tupaia belangeri chinensis
TATATATATATATATATATATACCATCTACAATCAGACTATTCATAATGTATGTGTACATTTTAAATATTTAATAATTTAAGTATTAAAAAAGTATTGGTTATGACTTAGCTTATCTTTGCCACTTAAAATAATATTATCACTACAATTTCTTTTATTATATGAGGGAATGAGGTAAAAAAAAAAGGGAAAGAAAAACAACTAATAAAATTAGTGAATCAGAAATGGTAAAGCATTATAATGCCAAAATGAAATGAAATATAGAATTTTAAACTGCTGAACAAAATTTAGGAAACATAAAACTATTTGTGCTTTTCTTTTTCCCATCTGAGCACATGGAAAAACACGATTGATATATTACTTTTGTTGTGATTATTTTCAAGTTTCTAAACACATATATTAAGTATTTTCCACAGAAAAGAACCATATGTGCTCTTTTAAATACTGGCTAAGAAAACTCCTTTGAATAAAATAAATATTAACATTTGGCATTAAATGTAAGTTTGACCATATTTTCTTCCAACTATCTAAGTATTTTCAAGTTAAAGGGGGAAAATTATAACTCCTAAATTTAATTTTTGTGAAATTTAGGAACAAATCCCCAGAAGAACAGTGAATGATCTCTTGTTCTAATTCCTCCTGAGCATAGTCCTTGTTTAATACCATGTGCATTGAAGGGATTATCCTTTATTCAATTGAGGCAATTAGGTTCTCACTGAAAAACAGCAGACAACCACTCTGGTCTTGTTTTCCATTATAGAAATATTACACCTCACTCCCACTCCAGTGGTCAGTATATTTCCAGTCTAAGTGAGATTTCACCTAACTCAAGAATGGGTCTATATTGTATAATCACATAGAGATGCCTTAAAACATTTACTATTTTTTTTTACAATATTTACTTTTTTAAATGCACACAGAGAAACCATAAATTAGAGAGTAAATCAGCAAATAGGTCTTTGGCAAGTGTTGCATTCCCTTCCTGGATATGCCCTAGCATTTCCCCCTAACTCCTACCTTTCTTTGCAAAATTTGAGGGAACTAACTGCTGCTCTGATTGTTAACCTCAAAAACCAATACAATTGAGCTATAAGCAAAATCAGCTTAAAGAGGGGTTAGCTGGTGACGTAGTGGGTAAAGTGCTGGACTCCCACATAGCCAACCATGGTTTGAATCCTGGACTTGGAAGCTTGAAACTCACACTGGACATTTGTGCCTGCATGCCCAAAATCCCAAGAGGAGAATGGAAGAGAAGGGACTGTGGCATGGCCATCTCCCCTGGGTAGTGATTTCTCACTATCTCTCTTCAGTAAAGAGTCTCTCTGGTGAGCACAGATGTCCTATAGCAAAAATATCTCTTAAAAAGAATTCAGCTTAAAGAATCAATGAGAGGGACCAGCAGATGGCATAGCAGTTATGTCAAATGGCCGACCACAGTTAAGTCCTGAACCTAGTGGCTTGAAACTCATACCAGGCGTGTGTGCATGCGTGCCCAAGATCCTGGGAGGAGAAGGGAAGAGAAGGGATTGCAGTGTGGCCATACTTCCTGGGGGGTGATTTCTCACTTTCCCCTCTTACTGTGTATGTCAGTCTCTCTAGTCAGTGTGTGTGCCCTAAGGCAAAAAATAAATAAACAAATAAATAGAGAGTCATCTAGAAGCCTCATTTTAAAAAAATGTCAGAAAGAGAAATAGTTTCACTTTATGAAAAAATAAAATATTATGGGACAGAAGGTAGGGGGATAAGCTTTCTCAGCCAGGGAGACTGTACTAATTTCACATTGTGGCCTCACTCTACAAATGTAAAACCTGTCTTTCCGTATTCTAACTTTTAGTTGATGATCTTGCTGCATGCTCTAGTGAGAATATAAAAGCAACCAGATGTGAACTTCCATATTCTTCCGTCAATACAGCTACTCTTCTACCAACACCTGGCTCTATATTCTCTGTCTTTTTTTACCCATTAAGGGAGGTGAATTCTCCATTTTCCTAGCTAATGGCAGCCCTATTCATGGTCTACCAGATCCTCTCTGCTTTAAACTATCTAGTGTAGTACTCCATCAAGTCTCCACTTCCTGTCTTCAATCAGTTTTCCCTCCAACTAATCATTCCCATCTCCATGCAAAACTGATATTGCTTTTATCATTCTAAAAGAAGTAAACTAAAAGCTTTTCTTTATATTACATTATCCACAAGCTTGTGTATCACTTTTCTGATCCCCCTCATTCCTAACCCTGCAAAGAGTTGTCCACAGACCTCTCCCATACTCTCTTATAAGAGCAACAAAAGTGCATTTTGGATGGAATATACACTTCTGTTTAATCCATGAACAGAAGTAATTGGCTCTGCTGTTAATCATCATCCCATCAATATTTATCCCAAGACCACTTCTCACCCTTTTCTTGCCATGAGCCCGATGCCACCACCATTGTTTATCAAAAGATACTTTTTTCCTTTTAAGCATTTTATAATGTCTTCTATTTGTCCTTAACAGACATGAATTAACCTTATAAAGGAAAAGTAACACAATTTTAAATAACTTCCATGCTGCTAAATTCAATACTTGGTTCTCAGTTTTTGTTTTGTTATTCTTACTATATTCCATCTACAGCTTTTGTTTTTATTTCTATTTGTTTTAATTGCCGGAGGACACGTGTACTTGTCAGAGAGAGACAGAGATGGGAGAAGAGAGAGAGTGAGATAACATACCCCTCTACATCGTGGCATGCTACAACCATTCTCCTCTACTTTTCCATCCTGCCAGGATTTGGGACACACACACAATGCCCACCACGTTTATCAACCCACCAGGACCAGGATTTGAACTGTGGTCAGTCATGTGGTATCTGGCTCCCTTAACAACTGGGCCATGGGGCTAGGCTCCATCTAGAGCTTTTGACTCAGTTAATTATATTACTTTTTAATGAAAAGTAATGTTCTCTTTATTCTTTCTGTGTGGTTTGCAGGTCATGATACTCTTCCCCTGGTTCTCAGCCTAGGCTTCTTTTTTCTCCTTCATTCTTTTTCTTTTTTGGGGGGGAGAGATTTTCGCTATAGGGTGCGTGCGCTTCCAGACAGACAGAGAGAGACATAGAGACAGAAAGCGAGAAATCACCCCCCAGGGAGGATGGTCACCCCGTAATCCCTCCTCCTCCATTCTTCTCTCGGGATCTTGGGCATGCACGCACACGCACCCGGAGTGAGTTTTAAGCCACTGGGTCTGGGATGCAAACTGTAGTCGACTATGTGGGAGTCCAGAGACATAGCCACTACACTAACTGCTGGTTCCCTCCTTCATTCTTTTTCTGAGCGCCCCAGAGCATAGTCTTTAGAGCTCTTGGCTATCAGGTTGTTGGGAAAGTCACGATGCATTTTTGCAAAGAAAAACATATCATGACTTTCCTGATGACATAATATTTTTATTTCTTCCATCTCAAAGTTTTAAAACCTATTAATATCCTAGTGGCTCTTATATTGACATTTCCAGTTCAAATATTTTCCCTGAAATTTAGATTCATATATCCAAATTCTTACTTTAAACCTTCCCTTAGATGCATAAGTAGTCATTTATTTTTGGACTGAACTAGTTTTTTTTTCTTCTTTTATTTTTTGAGAGGTTTTTGCTATAGGGTGCGTGCACTTGTCAGAAAGACAGAGAGACAGAAAGGGAGAAATCATCCCCCAGAGGGGATGGCCACACCGCATTCCCTTCTCCATTCTCCTCTCAGGATCTTGGGCACACACACACACATGTGCCCAGCATGAGTTTAAGCCACCGGGTCTGGGCCTTGAACTGCGGTCGACTATGTGGAAGTCCAGCAACATAGCCCTTATGCTAACTGCTGGTCCCATGGACTGAACTTGTGACCTTGCCACACACATCCTATGCCATCTTAGCCCTCCCTGGATAATTCTGTTTTTCACATGGTCTTCATCTCAGTGGATGGCATCTTTTCTTTCTGCTTGCTCAAACCTTGGAGTCATTCTTATACTCTCACACCCTATATCTAATCCAGCAACAAAAACCAATTAGCTGTACTATCAATATTTATTCTATGACACTTCTCACCTTTTCACTTCTATAAGCCGGGCCCAAACCACCTGATCTCTCACCTAAAGTTATTATTGTTTCTTTTTTAAAATTTTCTACTGTACTTTACTTGTCTTTCATAGGCATGTATTGATTTTCTAATGGAAAAGTAATAAAATGAGTTTCATGCTGCCAGATTCTCTTATTTCTCACCTGGGTTACTGCAGTTTGTAATTCAATGGCTTCATCTACTTCCTTTCTTAGTGTTTCTCCTCAATGTAGGGTCTGGAGTCATCCTTAGACCTTGGAAATTAGATCATGCCAATCCTCTGTTTGAACCTTGCAGAATCTCCCCTTTTCACTCACAGTATAAACCAGTACCTTAAAGGTACCTGTCAGGGACAGCAAGTGGCATGGTGGTTAAGGCACTGAATTCCCACATGGCTGACGGTGATTCAAGTCCCGGACCTGGCAGCTTGCTTTCTATCTCTCTCTTGCTCTGTCTTTCTCTGGTAAGCATATGTGCTCATAGCAAATTTTAAAATAATAATAACAATAAATAAAATTAAATAAATAGTTTTAAAAAGGCATCTGTCAAGCCTTGTATGACCTACAGCACTTCTCCTTTCCCAGTGCACATACACGATGAAATCAGCTGTTGAGAATGACAGAGTTTATGTTTATGTTAAATGTTCTCTTAATATGAGGACACTGGTTTTCACGTTTAATATAAATGATATTTTCACTGATTTATTCATCTCTTATCTGTCTACCATATATGGAGCATTGTGTTCATACATATGCATGCAAATCTCTCTCTCTCTATGTGTGTGTGTGTGTGTGTGTGTGTGTGTGTGTGTGTATGTGTGTGTATATATATATATGTATGTGTGCGTATACATATTATATATATAAACATGAATAGTTCCCCTTTATCTATCCAGTGTGTCTTTATATTTATACTATGCCTTAGTCCTTCAGACTTATATGGAACTGAAATGTTTTTGTTTTTTTTTGGGAGAGGTTTTTGCTACAGGGTGTGTGCACTTGCCAGACAAGAGAGAGACAGAGAGACAGAAAGTGAGAAATCACCCCCCAGGGGGCATGGCCACACCGCAGTCCCTTCTCCTCCATTCTCCTCTTGGGATCTTGGGCACACACACACACGTGCCCAGTGTGAGTTTTAAGCCACCGGGTCTGGGACTCAAACCGTGGTTGACCACGTGGGAGTCCAGCGACATAGCCATTATGCTAACTGCTGGTCCTTGGAACTGAAATCTTAAGTAAACATAAAGAAGACATAATATATTTAATAGAAGAATAAGTAACATGCTATATTCACATGACATGATTACACTGTAACTAAAAGCGCTTTCTGTACCCATCCATCCTATTATGGGATAAGTTTATAGTAACTTTTAGTTAAGAAAAGACTAGTTATATAAGTAGATGCACACAAGTATTACTAGGACAATAAAGCCCAGACCAAGAACAATGATAAATTGTGTATAGAAGAGAGATTGAAAAATAATGGACCAAGTATTTATGAGTTATTTTCTTTGGATAGTAAAACTTTTAAAAGTTTTCTTTTAAAAAATAATTATTTTACTTAACTTTATTTAATTATTTATTTATTTAAATTTAATTAGAGAAGGACAGAGTGAGAAAGAGAAAAAGCAAGCCTCCCAGTCCAGGATTTGAACTGCGGTCAGCCGTGTGGGAGTCCAGTGCCCCCAACTACCATGATACCTGCTGTCCTCAAAAGCTTTAAAATATTTATGATGTTATCTAATTTTATTTTGTGGGCATGTGCTATATTAATCATGGAAAAGTGATAACATTGTTTATTTATTTAAGTACAGCTTGCACAGAAATTTGATTTGCTTTAAAGTTGCACTCATAGTAAGGAACCCCTGTTCCTCAAATTATTATATCAACTTCTCCTCCTTTTGGATATATATAATTTCTAAAACATGATTTAATAATATATCATTTTTTAATATAATTTATTTATATATAGATATCTCCACATTAATGCAGCTAAATGCAAAATGAATATACATACATTATTGAAATCGGTGTCTGACAACTTCTCTATTTAGTAAAGACTATCTATAGAAAACTCAAAGAACAAGTATGCCCCCCTCCCTTATTGAACTACTTTCTGCTATTTCTCTATAATGGAATAAAACTAATGACTTCAAAAGATTTTGAACAATTTCATTCCCTTATATACTTGTTAATGTTTTTCTTTCATGAAACAAAATATTGAGTGTTATTAAGAATCAATTTCAAACATTTGTATAGTTATTGCATAAGTTTTTTGCTTTTGGTTTTCAATATTATATGAATTGGTCTGAATGCTTTCTGTTTCTTTCTTAACTTAATGGTCAAACTTAGTTTGCTTTACCTTCTCTATTCTGTTTCTAATTGACTTCATTTTTCTTTAACATCCATTTTTTCTGGCTAGTTCTGTCTCTAAAGGAATGCTTGTCAGATTCCCTTACAAAATGAATATGCTGTGACACTTCAAATTGGTGGTTTGAACCATTTCTTTTTTAGCACACTTTTTTGCAACCTACTTGTCATGTGGCATTTTGTAAAGCATTTTCCTTCCAAGGATCTTCAAAAACCACACTTTCTCTGTGGTAGAAAAGCACAAGTTGTTTATTATTTGGAAATGTACTGAAAGAAGGACAAGTCCTGCAAACCCCTTGATTTTTGTAGTAAATAGAATCTGAGATTTTTCTTTTGAGTTTTTCTTATTGTTGATGTTTTCTTTTCTTTTTTCTTTTATAACATGTAGCTTAGCAAAATAGCAGTGAAAAGATAGTTCGGCACAAATGAGCTGTAAAATTACATTTCTAAAATCAGACATAGGAAACATCTTTTGGTAAAGGGTATATCTGCTTTATGATATTTTTTTCTCGTGACATCTCTTTTTTCCATGTGAATGCACTCATGATCATCTTTGGCTTTTTTCTACCTTTGAAGGGAACCCTTCCGAGTACTCATGCAACCTTGTAAAATAAACTAAATTGCTTCTGCTTCTCTAACCTTAAAGAGAAAATGCATTTTGTAGAAACATGAATTTAAAAAATACTTGTTTAGTAAGATTATCTAATACTACTATAGCTATAAAAGAGAGAGGGCATTTAAAAACACTTCCTATTGAAAACTACAGAAAACAGATCCATGGGTTCTAAGATCATTACTAAATGGGGGGGGGAGGTCTTTTAAAAGTGTATAGAAAATGCATGTTCTGAAAAAATTGTTTCAACTTTGAAAATTTTTGCATCAAAATAAATTTGTGCTTTAATAACATTTTTCTATGAACTTTTGAAGTCCCTTAATATCACATATGCTATGACAATAGGACAACACACTTGAAAAAAATGTTCATAGCATAAATAAATATAATCAGTTCCAATTATTAAATTAATTACAGCATATTGTCTATATTTTTAAACTTTTAAATGTATTTATTTTAATATAATTGTTCTATTTTGTTTTCAAATTTCCATGTGAAAGGTAAAAATTAGAGCTAGAGGTATCTCTTCTGTAAAAAAGGATGCATGATGGTTTTTACAGGAAAAAGTGAATCTAGGAAACAAAGGTGGTAATTAAAGTTCAAAGATTTGCAGTGCAAAGATTCAGTTACTTTCTTAGAAAGCACTGCAAAAGATGGGGAGAGCAATGGGGTTGAAAGAATAAAATTACTTTTTACTATGCTATGATTAAAGTGCTAACTTGCTGAGAAATCTTACATCAGAAATATCAGCTGCTGTTGTGGCATTTTATTGGGTGCAGAGATCGACAGGAAAAGAAAAACTAATGGCATTGGCAGAAGCAATATAATTAGGATTGCTGTTTCTGTGGTCTTCTACAGTGCATTTCGAGTTACATTTGGAGAATGACATAATTTAGCTATATATTAGCACCTTGTTGAACAACATGTAAGAGCGCTGGATTTTTCATTCTTTCCTTCGTCCTGTTAATTGTCTCCTTCTCTTCATTTTGGTGTAACTTTAAATAAGGAAAATCAGGTCTTTGGGTATATTGGGAGGGAACTCATAATTTAGAACATCCTAAGAGCTATGCCTCTGTGTGTGGTGGCATTGAGAGTAGGTGGTCTAAGGGGTCATTTGACCTACCAAAGGGGCCACAGAAATGAAAATAGTGTTGAACCATTAATCTTGAGCCTGTTTACACAACTGCAATTGTGTATTGCTGTTTACTGCCCCTCTGATGACAGAAACAGTTCTTTCTTGTCTGAGCAGCAGGATAAGGTTGTCTTCCCTAAAAAATAATCTGTGGTAACAACCTTGATGATAGTGTTTAACACAACTGTCACATAATCCGATACTCTTAAGCAAGGGATGACCTTTGACTATTTTAAAGGATTGAGAGGTCAACCCTACTAGGTAAATGTTATGGATTTATTGCTCTACTTTTCTACAGAAGAAGCAACTTAAATTTGAGGAAAATATGTTTTTTGTAATCTAGAAATAGGTACTTCTGGAGATTAGGCTTTACTATTGGCTTCATATGTATTTTTAAGATCTTTTACATGAATTTTTTTATCAGTACTATAAGGCCCTTGAATGTAATCTCCATACTATTTCCATTTGATATTTTGGTATCTATCTCCTAGTGAGGTTTTTATTTTGAGAGATTTTTGCTATAAGGTGCAGGTAGGTGCCAGAGAGACAGAGAGACAGAAGGCGAGGAATCACCACTCCAGGATGGGTGGCCACCATGCTGCAATCTCTTTTCCTCCATTTTCCTGTTGGAATTTTGGGCATGCATGCACATATGCCTGGCATGAGTTTTAAATTCTGGGTCCTGGACTCAAACTGCAGTGGGCTATGTGGGAGTCCAGCAATGTAACCATTATGCCATCCGTTGGTTCTTCCCAGTGAGATTTCTTTAAATATATATATATACACACACACACACACACACACACACACACACACACACATACACATAATAAAAAATTAGGTTAAATTGTCCTTTGAGCAAATAAAGTCAGCAGAATTGCTGCATAATGTTATTATTATGTAATATAAATACACTTCAATATAGATTGTAAAGTTCTCTTTTTCATCCTAAGCATTTGTCATTTAAAAATTCATTTTCATTTAAATATTTCCTCAGGTGTCTACAGTGAACCAGTTGCTGTGTGGAACACAACACATTCACAATACCTCTGCTCCTGTAATTCATAGTTTATTGTGAAGACTGGTTTTGAACAAGCAGTATGATTTCATAATGAGTATGACAGAAGTGGCCCCATAGCCTAGTAGGAAAGGTGAGCTAGGTCCCTCATGGTCACCTGCAGCTCCAATTCCATTCTCTGTGGGGTGAAAAATATGTTGGGTGTGTGTGTTCAAAATCCAGACAGGATGGTAGGGAACGTATCGTGGTGTGACCACATCCCATTGGAGGGGTGGGGGTGGGGTCCTTTCTTGTTCTCTCTTTCTTTTTCTCTGTCTTTCTCTAAAAAGTGCACACACTCTCTGACAATTAAAAAAAATACGACGTATTTCTTTTAGAAGATAAGTTAAAATGTTTAAAACTCTCATGAGACATTCCTAGGTGTTTTCTTAAAAATACTCATATATGTGATTTAAAATGAATGTAAAGTTATTGTAAAATAAAGATTCTCTAAACCATAAGAAAATGGGCAGAGAATAAAACCCTTATCTGAATGTTTTATTTACTAATTGTTAAACAGCTAGTTTAACGCTTTCATAATTTGGTAGTCCTTAGTTCTTTGATTTTCTCACCCCACTTGAGGAATGGAATCCATATTTCTAGCAGTAAAGTGGCTTACCGAAGTAATGGGAGGTAGACAAACATCTTCCTTTTCTTCTTCTTATTCCTTCCACTAATGACAGCCATGGGATTTTAGACAATCTTATATATATATTATAGAGATTTGGGAGAATTCTCAGCTAACTACTGGGTCGTCAGAAAAGTCATGATGTATTTTTCTGTTTTTCTATGCAAAATGCATTATGACTTTTCCAACAACCCAACAGATGTGGCCTCTCAGTAGAGCTGACATAAAAGATATATTAAAAACCTTATAATACTGGTAACACAGTGTGTGTAAAGCACCCGAAGTATTTAATCACATAATATCTGTTTTTCAGAAGTAATTACTACTTTTTCCAAGAAACAAAAACAAAACATTTTTTCCCTGAAATTAGAATGTTTCTCAGAACAGAAAAATCAGGAGCTAGAGCACTTATCTGGTTCTTCAGTTAGCTGCTTTTAACTCTCACACACACACACACACACACACATACACACACACGGGTACACGAGTGTGTATAGTGGGATTTGAAATCTTAAATAAGTGTTGCTATTATTGATAAAAACCTGAGGCTTCATAAAAAAAAATCTTCAGAATTTCCACAAACTCAGCCAATACCTTAATAATGCAGAATAATTGTAAAATCCTTAAAAAATAAATAAGCTTTAGGAAATTGAATCTGTGTTACTTGAAATGAATCATTTACTATTGAGAAGTCAGATTTTCCAGCTCACGTGGAATAAAAATCAGATCACATTACAAGTGATTGTAAGGCTGTCCATAGTCTTCCTGCCATCTATTCATGTTCATGTGGAAAGGAGAGGTCTAGAGCAGAAGGTGGAAGAAGTGAGGGAAGAGAGATGAAACAAGATCCAGAAAGCTGTCTGTCACTGACAGAATTCCAGCACTAATAAACACAGAGTTCTCATTCATGTGAAGCTGGAAGCCAGACTGACTTGAAAAGATTCTTGTTGGAGATGAAGAGTTACTTGGAATAATAATCATTCCTTGAGTTTAAAGATTACGTTTTACTCCCCCCAACCCCCTCCCTCATATGACCTGCACATGCGCAGAACAACGCAGAAACTGACGTCAGAGGTGGGCAGAAGGCTTCACAGGGATGAAGACTACTGCCTGAGCATATGGGCTTGCATGAGTACCTCCATATTATAACCGTAATCTGCTCATTTAACTTTGTTCTTTTCTACCCGGTTTCTATTCTTAGATTTTTTTGTTTATCAATTGGACTAGGGAGAAATGTTCACATGTTGAAATACTCACTTGGTAAGCTAAATAACGTGATTGAATGTATAAAAGAAAATGAAATATACATATATATATATATAAAGTAGGAACTGAGGGATGCATATATTTATAAAAATGGCCCAACAAGATGTTGGTGATTCTGCCATCCTGAGCTCAAGGGACTCATGTGGATCAGAGGTTTCCTTTCCTAGCAGCCAAGGATAAAAATGTCAGTTCTGAAGAACATAAATATTGTATTGATTTTTTGAAGACAAATTTTATTTATTAAAAAAAAACTTAAAATAACTAGACAGCTTTGGGTAAAAATGAAAGCCATTAATTTAACTCCATAGAATTAGATAAAACAAGAATCACAGAATCCTGCTCTATTTAGCTTTGCTTTTCTTCTTTTTTCAGTCACTTATTTTTTACACATATTCTATTGCTATATTCATGCTGTTTGCATGAAGAAAATTACATATAAATTTTAAGTCAAAAGGTCTGTTTTATGTTTACCTAGAATTTCTGTGATTTTATTTAGTGTAAATTTTGTGTATTTCATGTGAATTAAAGGAGAAAAAAAGGTAAGAGTCCTCCACAGGGTCTCACAGTGGGGAGAAATGGAGGTGGTGACCTCTCCCTTCCTCAGCCAGCTAAGATCATAGGCGTTTGCCTGTGTGTACTGCTTGACCAGGGAAACGAACCCACAATCTTCCATATATATCTACTTTCACTTGAACAATGCATTACCTCTGCACCACTGAGCTAGCCTGTGATGGTTAATATTTTAAGTTTAATCTGCTCAGACTCTCTTATCTTCCACACCTGATGGGATGGTTAATTCTACAGCCCTATTTTCCCTGTCCCCATGGCCATAGCACTGGGCACCTGGCCCAGGCTGGTCAGAGTGCTACATTATCTGGTTCACAGATAAGCAAATGGCCTATGCCCAGCCAATTAGTGTCAGTGTTGTTAATTAAAAATAGTTCAAAATTACATTTATTTCCTCAAAGGAGGGGCATTCCCTATACCATCCAAACCTTTTGATAACAGCTTAAATAAAAATAAACCTAAGACTAGCACCTGAAAAGAGTCAAAATTTAAATTAAAATGAAAAATCAGTTGATAGTGCAGAACTTTGTACTTCTCTAAGGACATGGGTACAGAGTAATTAGGGTATGCTACTCCAATGAAACAGGCATTAAATATTGTCTTTCTATTCATTCTACATATGAAAGTACAAGGCTATGCAGACATAAAAATATTTTAAGGCTTGTTTGGGGAAAATGTAACTATGATCATGAAAATTTACTAGTTCATTACTTTTAGAAGTCATCTGTCCCTGAGAAAATGCTGATTTCTAGGGTTTCTCAAATGTCCTATGTATTCAAGAGTTAGTCATTTCCATGAATAAAGTCATCCTACAAGTCACTTTTATTACCCCTAGAAGACATCCCAAGTATTTTCTGTTACTCAAGAGAAATTCATGGATGCCCTCAAGAACAGCTCTCCAGTGTGGATGGTCTAATGCTTGAAAGGTCAAAGTGGTGATGCAGTCTATAGTTGGTGGGGACGGGAAAGTGACCACCATCTTTTGTGATACAGGGATATTAATATCTTTGATAGAGCATCAATATTATTTTAGAGTTCTTATGGCCAAGGAGCTAAGACAGAAATGGAATTCAACAACATGATTTTCTGAAACGACATTCTTCTTCTTAAGTTAAAGTTTTAGTTACTGAATATCTCCAATAGCTTATCCTTCTCTTAGATGTGATGACCTTCACAAAGTTCATTAGCCACTTTACCTTTGTGTCACTTAATCTACACATATGAGGGATTTTTAGAAAGCAAAACTTAACTTCAAGTTATTTTAGTAAGTGAATTAATTTCAAGTACAATAGTTCTCTCCTTGTAAGAGTTAAGTTACATTATGTTTAAATGTGAACATAAAACATAATTATGGTAAAGAGAAAATCTATCAGTAAATAATAAATGAATATATACAAAGAAAATTAACATTTTCCCCCCTGAGTTTGGGACTCCTAGTTTCTCTTTTCTGTTGAGAAAAACAAAACAAACCTCGGTAACTTATTGCATAGTCTTTTTAAGATAATGTCCATGTAGAAAGAAACTAGACGCTAACTACAGTAGTTGAATAGTCCTCACAAAAGATGTCTCCATGTCTTAATCCATTGAACCTGTGAGTGTTACCTTACATGGAAAAATGATGTTTGCTGATATTATTTTAAATTAAGGGTCCTAGAATGAGAAAATCATTCTAGACTATTGAGTTGAACTCTAAATTCAACAAAAAGTGTCTTTATAAATTATACAAGAGGAAAGGCAGACATAGAAGCGAAAGAGAAGTGAAAATAAAGGCAAAATCTGGAACGATTAGGCCATAGGCCAAAGTACTAGAAAAGCTCCCAAAAGTAGGAGACATGGAAGGAATTGTTCATTAGGCTCCTCCCTTCAAGAAAGTACATTCCTGTTGACACCTGGATTTTAAACTTCTGGCTTCTAGAGCCACAAGATAACATGTTTTTATTGTTGTATGCCATCAAATATGTGGCAATTTGTCACAGCAGCCCTAAGAATTTAATACACCGGCTTTTAACTGCAACAGAAACATACAATGGGCACTGATTTTTACTACTCATTTCTCATTTTGAACCTCTTTGTCTTTTTTAATTGTCAAAATGTAAATGTACCAAATTCTATTAATCTGAAAAAGTATTTCATTATTCTTCAATTGTATCATAATTTCTGTAAGCAGTCTTTTATTTATAGAGCATTAAGTTATTTCTCATTAATTAATACCACGAACATGATGGACATTTTTCAATATGTGTCTGTGTCCACATGTAATATCTGTACAACAAATTCTCAAAAGAATTATTTTTAGAAGAGCATTTTTATAAACATCTCCCTTTCATCTTATGAATCTTTTTTTCTCTCCTTCCTTCCAATTT
>NW_006159859.1:7153685-7176310 GCF_000334495.1 Tupaia belangeri chinensis
GGGAAAGAGAGCAGTCAGGAAAACAAAAGAATAAGAAATGTTAGAGAACAAGAAATTAATTTATCATTTAATCAGTTTGACAATAAATGGTTATTAATATATTGCTTGGCATGTTTCAAGGAAACTCAAACTCAGTATGTTCCAATTTTATTATTTTCTTTAATACCCTGATAGCATTCTATATCTCACCTAAGAGAATCTCACATCTTTCAAGCAAGCAGGTGACTAAATGTTTTCATATCTTTTGTCAATTTGTTATCAAATACTAAAGAATCTGTCTCAGGAATGGCTTAAATTCTTGGTCTTTCCTCCCCATCCTTACTTACTTTGGTCTAGAACTATATAATTTATATTTAAAATTTTTTTTTATTTTTATTGCCAGTGAATGCTTATGCTCACCAGAAATACAGAGACAAAGAGAGAAAGAGAGAGAGAGAGAGAGAGAGAGAGAATTAGGTTCTTAATGTCAACACAGGACCTAATACTATCACCCCCAAATCCCCAATGAGTGACTTTTCTCTATTCCTCCTTGCTGTTGGGATTTCGGGCTTGCACACATATGCCTGTGTGTTTTCAAGTTGTTGAGGCCTGGATATGAACCACAATTGACCATGTAGGATCCAGCTCCATTAACCACTCAACAACAGGACTGGCCTCCACTAATTTTAAGACTTTGTTCAAATATCTTTTAATTGGTCATTTTTCTTTTTTTTTTTTTTTCCTCTACTGTTCACCACCTGTATTTCATTTTCCACTTTACCAGAAGAGTCACTTTTCTACAAAATAAATCTAATGATGTCATCTCCCAGCTTCAGATCACCTTGGCTTTCTGTCGCCCACAGGGTTGAATCATGCCCCCACCCTGATTGCAGTCTACCCCATCAACCTCTTCAGCACCTGTTGGAGCCATTGCTCAAATCCAGTTCAAAAGTTTCTGCCACTCCCTCAATACACCAGGTTTTGCCATGGCTTCATGTCGCCTTTCTAACTGTCCTTCTACCTGAAAAATCTATCTTCTTTATGTGAAAGCACTGTTTCTCTTAGAAAAAGAAGTTGTTGTTTCCTCTGAAGAACCATCTCACAAGCATAGGAGAACAACTGTTTCAACCCAGATGTGTTACGACCACATTTTGTTACTACCTACATCATAACCCCTTTTCTGCTGCGTTATAATCTGTGTTAACATATGTCTCTCTCACTGACTTTTGAGTTTATGAAGAGCAGAGGGCAGATCCTATTACCTGACATAGTTTTAGCATTGAATTTTTGATTCTTGAATAAGGAATGAGCTAAGATTACCTCTGCTATGAGAATATGCTTGTTATGACTGACTCAAACATGCTCCTCATAGAGCTGATGTTCACAAAGGCCAGGCTATTTTCTGTGAATAACTAAAGCAGCACTTATTTGTTAAAAAAAAAAAAATTATGTCTATTTTTTGAAGAATTCTCAACTTTCATTGACTCTACTTTTAAATGTGTTCTTAATGTCACCACAGAAACTAATACTATACATGCAACACGGAGAACTTATTCCAGAAGAGATTTAAAATTCATGATGTGTTTGGATGAAATCTTGATCTGACAGATATATGAAATTCTTAATCAAATAATAAAATTAAACTCATGAAAAATGTAAAAGCCTATTATTATGTTACTCTAATTTCATTTCAACTTAAAGAATTGAGAGAAACTAGAAAAAAAAAAAGTTTTTACTATAGTGAACTGAGATTTCAGACCATTAGAGAAGAGTTTAGCAATCTAATGAAGACAAAAAACACATCCTCCTTAACTTTGAAGTAACAGCTAAATTTGGGTGGCATTTTATGACTTCCCGCAGCCTGATTAAGAAGGGTCATTAGGCTTTCAAAACACAATGTGGCATTGAAATACGAATAATACCTTTTTTGCTTTAAATTATGTTAGTTTACCAAATGTTTCCTGTCTTTATACCCATTATTCTATATACCCAAAGACCTCTAATAAATTTAAGTGGTACTATTCAAGAAAGATACCTTAACAACAATATAAACTTAGTCAAAGAACACTCAAAAGTTCAGTGCATGTTCCAATGACTTACTGGCTATTTGTAAACTGAAATTTTAGTCTGCTTTCCTTTCCTGCAAACCCATATGTGTTGGGTACAGAGATCATTCATTGTATGTAATAAATTTAACTTATTTCTCTTTTATTCATTTATACTTTTGCTTCTCTTTCTTACTAGAATATAAACTCCTTAAACCCAATTTTGTATGTTTTCTCACAATAAATTTTATCCTACCTCCTCATACAAGGCAAATGTTCAGTAGACATGATCTGAGTGAATGAATGAATTAACATTTGTATACACTGCCTAGAAATAAATTTAACTAGGAGAAAAATAGAATTTATTTTTTGTACTTCTATGATGGATGCTTGAAATCAATCCATTTAGGGGATACTATTTAAGGCCTATATTACACAGTCGATATGAAATTACTGATGTCTTCTTAGTGCTATAGAAGAGGTTCCTGGGGTCTACGAGCCTTTATTTTACTAACTTTATGATAATTCTGCCTCTGGATTTACAATGATAATAATGTAGCAGCACTGAAATATTCTCCATGGCTGGATTTGCAGTCTGTTTTAGGTCACCATTATCTGAAGCAACTCTTTGTGCTAGACAAACTCCAGAGAGATGAGATCATAGGGTTTCAATGAGGAGAGAAGCCCTGAAAGAATTGTTTCCTTTAAATGCAGAATGAATAACTTTGAGAGTACTTTCAAGATTTTATGAGAACAATGATGATTTCTAATTAAATTTCTTCAGTTTTTTTGCATATAATTAATATTCACCTAATTATTTAGTAAATATATAGATCATTAAAGTTAATCTGAGAGTCATCCTTATTGATATATAGATACACAGCTGAAATGAGAATGAGATATAATATATATAAATGTCTGTATAGTTTGAGTTTAGGAGAGTTTACTATATGCATATAGTACACTAATTGTTCAGTGGTTAGAATTTTTTTTTTCACCTCACCTAGTCATCCTCACACAAAATGGGCTCACCTCCATTTACTTCATAGCTGATGATTTGAATTCCAAGGCATAAGATTACATTTGAGTGAACATGGTTGCTGGTTGAGAGGAGGGCTGACTGTTGCCACCTCTGCAGCACACAGGGATCCAGGCCAGGACCATTACCTAATAGCAGTCCCACAAAGACAGAAATAAGGTGGGACCACTATGAGGCAAGAGGCAGTCAGAAGGAATTTCTAGTTTGTATGATTTCTACTTGAAAAAGTATAGAGTAGACAACTGCTTGAAGACAGCAATGCTCTGGAGAACTTCCTCCTCCCCAACCACCCCTCTGAAGGGATAACAAAATAAGAGGAGCTGTCCTCTGAAACTCTGAACCCCAGACTCCTACTGTGGACTCCAGCATTCCCACCCACAAAACAAGGACACTGGGAGGAGCTAACACCACTACAGGGAAGTACAAGAACAAATAGCTTTGGGGAAAAACAACAAAAAAAGTTGGATCTCTCACTTTGCTTCCACCCCAAGGTGGTAAGAGGGCTACACCATCCTTCAAACCAGCCCACAGGTGGACCTCCATTTACATTCAAGCTGCCACAGATCAGAAGGAGCAGAGGACACAGAAGAGAGCATCCCAACCCTAACTGCAACTGAGGAATTTGGACACTAGCTCCTGTGTGAAAGGCAGGGCAGGCCTTCTCTCTTCCTCCTATCAGACTAAAGTCTAGAGGAATGATAAACTTCTTCAAATAACACCATGCACAATGTAACTCTTCTGGACCTCCCCAAACTGTCTCATAAACAGGCTACACAAAGTCCACTCCGATCTGGAAGATGTGGCTGATCACCCTCTCCTCTTAAACCATTTTGACAGAGACATAACTGGGGTCTAGGGTTGTTCTCCCTCACTCCCAGGACTATAAAACCTACTCTAAAAATTAGGAAGAAGTGAATATTTCACCGGAAGCCTAAAAACCGGTATGGAAACACAGGAAATATGAGAAAACAAGGAAATGTCTCTCTTCCAAAGGAACACAATAATTCCTCACTAACAATTTAAGATAATACACAAAAAAAATCACAGAAGAGTCAGAAAAAGAATTTGGAATATCTATCATAATAAGACTCAATGACATACAAGAAAAAACAGAGTATCAATTCCAGAAGATGAGAAAATTCCAGTAACATGAAAGAGGAATTTCATAAAGAGATAGACACCTTACATAAGAATGAAACAGACCTTCTGGAGATGAAGAATGTAATACAGAAAATGAAAATCTCCCTTGAAAGTATTAACAACAGATTAGACCACAAAAAATAATCTCTGATCTTGGAAACAAAAGCACTCAAATTTAGTCCAACTCATCAAAAAGAATAAAAAAGTAACATTTTTTTAAAAAAGGACAAAAGGCCAGCAGGTGGCTTGGTGGTTGAGGGCACAGGATTCTCACATAGCTAACCAGTTTAAGTCCTGGACCAGGCAGCTTGCTTTCTCACTTGACTTCTCTTTCTCTCCTCTCTTTCTCTCTCTCTCTCTCTCTCTCTTCCTCTTTCTGGTCAAATTGAAAGAAAGAGAAAGGAAGAAAGAAAAAGAAAAAAAGAAAGAAAGAAAGACATGAAGGAAGAGAAAGAAAGAAAAAGAAAATCATTCTTAAAAAACAAAACAATAGGACAGCATATGGAAAATTCTGAACACCATTAAGAGGCCAAATAGCCACACAATGGGTATTCTAGGAGGTGAAGAGATGGGTAAATGAGTAGAAAATCTTTTCATGAAATACAATACTATCTGAAAACTTTTCAAATCTAGAGAGACATATCAACACTCAGATCCAGGAAATCCAAATAATGTCAAATAGCTTCAATTCAAAATGATCCTCTCCAAGATACACCATAGTCATGGGTAAAACTCAAAGACAAAGGCAATATTCTAAAAATGGCAAGAGAGAAACTTACTTACTAAGTTACTTGTAAGTTACTTGCAAAGGTTCCTTGTCAGACTAACATCAGATATTTCAACTGAAACAATGCAGGTAAGGAAAGATTAGAAAGACAACTCTGAATAAAAAAAAATTCAGCCAAGAAAACTATGGCCAGCAAGATTATACTTCAAATGCAAAGGAAAAATAAAATCATTTCCAGATAAACAAAAAATTGAAAGAATTTAAAACACTAAACCAGTTCTTTAAGAAATACTTAAGGGAATAGTACATTAGTAAAATCAGTGGAAGGCAAGTAGAAATAAGAGAACATAAAACAACTAAGAAAATTAATTAAAAAATACAGGGATAAAACTATAAATATTGATAATAGTGTCAACTATTAATAGACTTCAATAAAATGACCCAGATTGATTGAATGGATTAAAAAATGGGTGCCTTCTTTATGCTATTAAAGGAAACACACTGCATTAATAAAGACATAGACTGAAAGTGAAGGGCTGGAAAATTTCATTTAATCCAAACAGAAACCAATAAAAGGCTAGAGTCATGATACTGATATCAGATAAAATAGAATTCAAGGAATAAAAAAAACTCTCTATAGCACTAAAAGATTAAGTCACCAAGAAGACATAATGATGATAAATATTTATGTATCTCACACCTGGCCACCAAAATACATAAAAGAAAGATATTAGATGTAAAAGGAGAAATAGACAAGAGCACACTAGTTACTGGGGATTTCAACACCCCACTGTCACCACTGGACAGTTCATCTAGACAAAAACAAGCAAATAAACAAAACAAAACAAAAACCAAAAATACAGAAGCTAACTGATACCATAAACCAAACAGACCTGACAGGCATTTATAGAACATTTTACCCCACAAACATAAAACACACATATGCACATAGAACGTTTTCAATTTTAGGCCACATAAGACACAAAATAAGTCTTTACAAATTAAAAAGTATAGAAACTATTTGGTTGTCTGAAAAGTCATGATTTTTTTCTATGTTTTTCTATGCAATATTATATCATGACTTTTCTGACAACCTAATATAGCCAGCATCTTTTTCAACAACAAAGTAATTAACCTTGAAATCAGCTACAGAAAGAACCTGTAAAAGAACACAAAAACATAGACATTAAACCACCTACTACTAAACAACTTCAGAACTATTGGAGAAATTAAGACAGAATAAAGATTTGTTGAAACTAACAATAATGAACACATGACTCTCCATAATCTTTAAGACACAGTAAAATCAGTCATAATAGGAAATTTTATAGCAATCAGAGCTTCCAAGGGGGGAAAAAAAACTAGAAAAAGTGGCAAATAATCTGAGGAGAAAACAGAACTAAAGAAATAAAAATGGTTAGAGCAGAAATAAATGAAATAGACAATAAAAGAGCTATAAACAAAATAAATAAAATAAAAAGCTGTTTTTTAAAAAGGATAAACAAAATTCCAAACTATTAGTTAGACTATTTAAGAAAAACAAAAAAGAAGCAGATAAATAAAATCAGTAATGAAATAGGCAATATTAACAAGGATAAAACATAAATACAAATATCATGAGAGAATACTATGAGGAACTATATGCCACCAAAAAAGGAAATCTAGGTTAGATGGACAAATATGGACATATATAATTTATCTAGATTGAACAGGAAGAAATAGAAAGTCTAAATAATGTAATAATAAGCAATGAAATTAAATAAGTAGTAAATAGTCTTCCAACAGGGAGAAATATAGATCCCATTGACTTCACTTCTGAATTATACAAAACTTTTAAAAACAGCCAACTCTTGGGGCCAGCAGGTGGCATTGTTGTTATAGTGATAGACTCCCACATGGTAGACCATGGTTCAAGTCTGAGACCTGGTGGCTTGCTTCACTTTCTATCTCTCTCTTTCTCTGTCTGTGTCTCTTTCTGGTGAACACACTTTTCCTATAGCAAATAAAAAATAAAAAGAAATAAAATTAAATTAAAATTTCTAAAAGAAAAAAAAGAGCTAACCCTAATTTTCCTCAAACTATTTTTAAAAATCCAAAGGGAAGGAACTCTTCAAAACTCATTCTATGAAGCATCTCAATACCAAAATAAGACAAGGATATAACAAAAACAAAAAATTGACCAATACCAGATGAATACAGATGCAAAAATATTCCACAAGATCCTAGTAAATTGAATTCAATACAGTAAAGAGCATATACACCCTGAGAGGTAGATTTAATCTCAGAGATGCAAGAATGGTTCAACATATATAAAACAATAAATGTGATACATCACAATAACAGAAGGAATGATGAAAACCACATGATCATATTAAGTGATGCAGAGAAAGCATTCAATACCAAACAATATCCCTTCATAATTAAGACTCTCAGCAAAATAGGTATAAAAGGGACATTTCTCCAATAAAAGCCATATAAAGCAAACCCACAGCTAACCTACTGAGTGTAGAAAGGCTGGAACCTTCCCTACTTGAAAAAAAAAAAAAAAGATAAGCTGCCCTCTTTCTTCAATATAATGCTAGAAGTACTAGCAAATTTAACTAGGTAAGAGAGTGAAATAAAAGGCATTCAAATAGGGAAATAAGAACTGAAATTATCTCTATTTACAAATGACATGATTGTATACAAATTATCTCTATTCACAGACAACATAATTATATACATAGAAAATCCAAAAGGATCCATGAAAGAACTCTTAGAAGTGATAAATGAATTTAGTAAACTGGCAGGGTACAAAATTAGTGTACAAAAATTGATAGTGTTTTTATACACTAACAATGAACAGACTGAGACAGAATTGAAGAAAGCAATCCCATTTATAATAGCTACACACAGATGAACACACAATACCTATGAATAAACCTAATGAAAGAGGCTGACAGACCTAATGACAGATCTCTAACAAAAATACTCTGAGAAATGAAATTGGGTATGATAAAACAAATAGGAAAGACATCCCATGTTCTTGGATTGGAAAAATCAATATATTAAAAATGTCAATTCTACCTAAATTAATTTATATATTTAATGCAATTCTAGTCAAATTACAGGTGATATGTTTCATAGAAATAGAAAAAAAAACCATGAAGTTCATCTAGAATCATAAAAGACCCCTATTATAAAGACAATACAGCGAAAAAAGAATATAATATGAAGCATCTCACTACCTAGCCTCAAAATTTATTACAAAGCTGTGATAACAAAAATAGTATGGTACTGGTACAAAAACAGACACACAGAGCAAAAGAACAGAATGGAGAATCAGAAATAAAACCCAAAGCATACAGCCAAGTGGTTTTTGGCAGTGGAGAAAAGAAGGTCTCTTCAGCAAATGATGTTGGAAGAACTGGATATCTACCTGTAAAAAAAAATAAAATGACTGCTATCTCCCATCATAAACAAAAATCAACCCCAAATGGATAAAATATCTAAATATAAAGCCTCAGACTATAAAAACTACTGGTGGAAAACACAAGAGAAATACTTGAAGACATTGGAGTAGGCAAATATTTCTTAAATAAAACCCTTAACACATAGGTAATAATCCCCCAAAATATACAAATGGGATTAATAAAGCTAAAAAGCTTCTACACAGCAATGGAAATAAGAATTAGAGTGAAGATACAACCCTTAGCATGGGATAAAATATTTTCAAACAATGCTTTAGGTAAGGGATTGGCTAGAATACATAGGAAACTCAAGCAGCCCATCTGCCAAAAACAAAATGAATAATCCACTTTCCAAATGGGCAAATGAACTGAACAGATCATTGTCTAAGAAAGATATACAAATGGCCAAATGCATATGAAAAAAAAGAATGTTCAAGATCTCTTATGATAAGGGAAATGCAAATCAACACAACAACGAGATACCACTGAACCCCAGTCACAATGGCTATGATTTAAAAGGTAAAGAAAGACAAGTGTTGATGAGGCCATGGTGAGAAGGGAGCCCTCTTCTACTGTTGGTGGGAATGTAAATTAGTATAGCCACTGTGGAAAACAATATGAAAGTTCCTCAAAAACCTATAACTAGAACTACCATATGACCTAGTATCTTACTTTTTGGTATTTACCCAAAGAAGAGGAAAGTACTTAGTTGGAAAGACACTTATACATTCATGTTTACTGCAGCATTATTCATAGTTGCTAAGACTTGGAGTCAACCTAAATGCTCAAGAAAAGATGACTGCATTGAAAAAAAATGTGGCACATACACACCAGGAGTATTACTCAGCCATAAAAAAAAATGAGATCCTGTCATTAGATACAAAGTAGATGAATATAGACGATTTAATGCTAAGTGAAACAAACCAGACTATGAAAGGAAAACGTCTATCTCTGCTCAATATATACCAAATGTCTGCACACTGTTTAAGACATGGAAAGATTCAAAGACATAATAGTGGGGTGGGCAATGCAGATACTTGTCATGCCACATAAATGGGGAGGCTATTTACCAGGAAGGCCACAAGAGTAGTGTGGATAATAGGGGGTAGGGTGGAAAGTAGGGGGTAGGGTGGAGAGGCTCAGGAATAAAAACATTTAGCAAAAACAAGAATGTAAGTTCTCTGTTGAAAATGACATATATGGTAATATCTTTGATTTGATTGCCATGCATTGCATATGTGATTTGAAAAACCATATCGAAGGCTATAAAGATGTGCAATGATTAAATGTAAATAAGAAATCATAAAATTAAAAAAAAACAATAAAAGGTTACATCTGGTATATCTGGGTATGTTCCAGACGGTTTAAATAAGAGGTCCGGACCTCCCATTCCCCATTTTTGACTCCTGTCTTGTTTATATCCAATTTAATGACTGTCTGGCCTCTGTTGTTGGCAAAGGGTGTTACAAATCCCAGTGGTCATTGGTGCCGGTTTTAGCCACAGCTACAGAGAGAAGAGAGGACTGGAAAGACTGGATTTGGCTGCCACTCATGCTATTTATATCTAAACTGTCTCATAAAGTCTGACAAGTATATAATGGTTACTTCTGTTCTCAGCAGGCCTGGCTGCTGATTCTGTGTCGCACTGGCCTTAGGTTTCATATGTGCAGACTCCCTCAGACTTCAGTTCCACTGGAGTTACTTACCATTCATTAAACAGATCCCTCTCAGAGATTAGCATACTGATTTTTGATTAGGTTTGTCACTTCTTGATAAATGCTCTAAAAAGCAAGTGTAAACTAAATCAAAAGCTAGTGGCCACTTATGGCTAATAATTTTAGTATAAACTAAGATACTTGTAAAACTTTCTACTTTCATTATATGCTCTTCAAATTTGTTCTCCAAATCTGACTAACTCTTCTGTGATAATGGAAACCTACAAATCAGTTACTTTGCACTATCAGTACTTTGTAAAATGAAAATCATATTTTATACAAAATCCATATCAGTGTAAACAAATTTGAAAAATTAAACATGCATTTGTATCTCTAATCTTCTACCCACTGTCCTGAAATGGAGTTTTCATAGACCCCTTGGCTTTTGACTTGACCTGATCTGACCTGAACCAATGAGAGCGAGACTAGGTTCTTCCTTCCCTTCACTGTTAACTCTAGAATGATAGAAGCATAACCAATTTGAATTTGTATATCACATTTTCTGGAATGAAAGTGCATTATATCAAAGGCATGAATCTGCTCTGGAGGTTTGGCTTCTCAATGTAAAACATTTTTATCATTTTTATGAATCATTACAAAGAGAACTGTGTAGTATAAAGCATCCTGGCTTTTAAATCAGCTTAACAGAGAAATTACAAAATGAGTTTGAAACATTTGTAGTGTCAAAAGGGCTCAAAGATTGAAGAAAAAGTCCTAGTAGCCAGCTTGAATGGGCCCCCACTGACCTAATAAGAAATTATTTGATCATCAAAATAAATAATAATAATAATGGATTTAATCCATCAAATTAAAACAAATTGATTTTACAAACATAAAACAAATTGATTCAAAGTTTGATGAAGAATAGCATACTTACTGTTTTATACTTTCTTCATAAAGTGCGTATTAATCGCAAGAAGGCATAGCGTAATTCAATAATGAAAAAGCATGACTGACATTGCTTTAATGAAATCATCAAAGTAAACATATGAGTGCTGGGACAGACTGGAACTGGTACCACTTGATGAGATGCAATGATATTAAAAATGTCAAGGTCTTGAAAGTCAAGGAAAGATTAAGGAAAAGTTCCAGACTGAAGGAATAGAAAGATTCATGACAACGATTCATGACAATGTGATGGTGAACTGGATTGTTTTGCTATATATGTTACTGGAACCATTGAAGAAATTTAAATGGGAGCAAGGACTTAATAGTAGTAATGTATAAATATGAATCTTATGATTTTGATGGTATGTTATACAGGAAATATTTGCTTGTAGGAAACATACACTAAAATGTTTGAGGGTGATGGAGTAGCAGGTTCGCCAATTACCCACCCCCCAAAAAAATCTAAACTTTCCCTTCAAGTCTAGTTTAAGTGGGTAATGCTCTGTCAGAATAAAAAAAAAAAACTAAAAAATAGTTCAGAGCCATGGTAAATTTATGTGAAATTGTATTACATTGTGTTTACAATCTAAATCTACAAAGCATACACACACGATGCCTAAGACTAACCTTTAAAGTAATGAGATAAAATCAATAGTTTTTATTTTAATAACAAAGAAAACATTTTTGAAAATGGAAATAAATTATGGGAGCAGCTGATTTAATTAGGATGCCTGAGGAATAATAAAAATGTTTCTTCACATGTGACATTATTTCTTCAGAAGACTGCTACTTCTCATTCTCATACATTTTATTTTTGTTACTGCTTTTATATACTCTAATGTACTCTGTGGCATTTAAAGTACATATATTTATCTGACAAAAAATATTATGAAAGTCCTATAACATGTATGTTTATTGACCTTAGAGAAATATAGATTATAATTGCAAAATAGAAAACCCATCTGTTTCACTAGAGCATAATAGATTTTGACTCCAAGACAGGGTAACTGAGTTATGTTTGGTATTGATATACATTAGTACCCATTTTTTCCTTCTCCAGTTTTATTAGGTTATCCTTTCAAAACAGACTCCCTAGTGTAGCTGTAGGCATTCTGTAAAAATATCATGATATAGTTGGTTGTGTGTACTACCTCATTTTTATTTTGGTAAGACAATGAAAATACATTACTCATTAAACATTAATATCACTTTTTATTAAGTCATGTAAGTTGAGCTCAAATTTTGTATGAGATCTAATAATTTGGATTAAGAGTTTATAAATGAAGTATCAAGCTATTACTTCATCTGTTTTGTTCTTAATTAAATTTTGCCTAATTTTTAGCCTGCTGCAAAAGAGAGTATTTCATGTTTTAAGATATAGTAATTGTTTCCAGAATTATTCCAAGCTTCTCCATGTGATCTGGGTTGAGTACACAGTTTCCAGAGAAGATCATACATTTGATCATCTGCGAAGAAAGAGAAGACCTCAAACCAGGATGACTGATAATTAAAATGACCAAATTAGAAAACGATATGAGGAATACCAACCAAAAGACAGATTATCAAACTGTTTCCAAAGTTCATCTTGCCTATGGAGAGCCAAGAGAGTAATCTCTCCATGGGGTGCGCAGGTCAGAGATATAACAACAGGGAAATACTGCCAGTAACTACAGACGTTGGGAGAAGGCCCACATCAAACTGAGTCCTCCCAGCATGCTGTACACGTTGCTTGCCAGTAGACTGGTGAGTATAAATGGACTCAATTATTCCGAACTAAACTGGTGGAAATGTTTTCTGCTAACAGTGCACATGGACACTGATTTAAACAAACCCATATTAAATGTACATGTTGGCAACCACAACACTTAAAGTAACCGAGTATGTTTTCTTGTGCATTAATGATCATGTGAACACATAATAGGGCCCTTCATCCAAAGGTTTCTAAATGAAGGTAAATAGTGCTTTTTTTTCCATTTTATAAAGGTCTAACAATGATAAATGGTTATTTTTTAAAATATGACATATCAAATAAAGTAGTGTCAGCACACAGTGAGTAAATCAGCAGCAGGACCATTGTTATTATCTCTGCCATTTCCAATCCTCGATTGGGCATTATGTCCTCTACATTGTCGGTGGGACGGGCTGGAGTTAAGGAGTCCTGTACTTTATCTACATGTGCTCCAGCTCTACGTTCAAGAGGAGGGCAACTTTTCTTGGCCCTCTGTGTTTCCCAAGTTTGGTCTTTGTATGGTTTACAGAAGAACAGAAGAACATCCTGACACCATCACTCAGGATGCTTGTAAAATAACCAATCTTTACTCCTAGAACAATCATAAAACAGAAAACACGGTCCCTCTTCTCACCTAGAAATATGACATCACCAATTTGTCACCAAAATCATCAGTTAGAAAACTCTGGTAGAGTAGGAGAGGAGGAAAAACAAGCCAAGTAGAGTCTGGACAAGTCAGAATCAGGGATCAGAACTGATAGGGAGGCATGCTCGAACTATCATAGAAAGGTAAGGCATTAGAAATGAGATGAGCGCTCTGAGAAGACCTACAGGAAACCAGGTGTTCTCGTTGCAGGCAGAGATAATAATCTGGAACACCTGTTGGAATAATTCAAACCAAAATGAAAGTCAGGGAGATCTTACTGGAAGCTAAAAGTGCCCTGACAATAAGAACACAGATACTCAAGAAAGAGGCTCAGTTATTAGAACTGGTAGGTAAAGTAAAGATTTGGTTACTGCCACAATTTTGAATGTACTTTATAGACCTAAATTCAATGCTGAATAAAAGAGTAACATGGTTGATTAGATTCAGTCACCTTAGTTGTTGCACTATTTTTCACTGTCCCTGAAATAGGGTAAATTCTGATACCAAGAATGAAATATAGTTGTTTAAGACTTTGTTGTTTAAGACAAGAGTGTAGACTCTGGAGAAAGACTGCTCCACTTCTTAATGCTGAACCCTGGAAATAATGTAACCTCTCTATGCCTCAGTTTTTTCACCTTGATCTTGTATTAAAAAGCATAATTATATCAGATCACAAGATGGTATAATGGTTACATCACTGGATTCTCACATAGTCTACTGTGATTCAAGTCCTGGATCTGGAGGTTTAAAACTCATGCTAGACACATGTGTATGTATGCCCAAAATCCCAAGAGGAGAATGGAGGAGAAGGGCTTGAGGCATGGCCATCTCCCCCCTCTACTTGGGGGTGATTTCTCACTTTCTGTCTCTCTGGTGAGTGCATGTGTCTTATAGCAAAAATCTCTCTCTCTCTCTCTACAAAAAAGCATAGTAATATTACCTTTTTCATGTAGAAGGTGTGATCGCTAAATGAGAGCATAGCAAAGGCTCAGAGAAGAACCTGGCATAAAATGAGCATTCGCTGTGGTAGTTTATTACCTCTCCATATTCCATGCCAGGGAAGCAAGCTGAACAATTCACCTCATGATCAGTCTCACCACTCCAACCCAGGTGATGCCGTGCATGTAAAATAAAGTTTTCTGAAAACCCCACTTACTTCAAGAATATAGGTCTTCGGGACCAGCAGTTAGTGTAATGGCTATGTCGCTGGACTCCCACGTAGTCGACCACGGTTCGAGTCCCAGACCCGGTGCCTTAAACTCACACTGGGCGCGTGTGCGTGTGTGCCCAAGATCGTGAGAGGAGAACGGAGGAGAAGGGATTGTGGCAAGGCCTTCCCCTTGGGGGGGTGATTTCTCGCTTCCTGTCTCTCTGTCTCTCTCTGTCTGTCTGGCGAGTGCACGTGCCCTATAGTAAAAACCTCTCAGAAAAAAAAAAGAATATAGGTCTTCCATTTGTGGGGTAGGGTGGAAGAAAAGAAATTGATTTTTGTTATGGATCTTACTAGGAGATGAGATGAGATATCAAAATTATATTTTGAGGTTTTCATTCATGCTCCTCTCCCCAGGCAGGAGGAGTCTTCCTATCTCTTTTCCCCAAGGAAGAATGTGTGTGTGGGGTGTGAGTTTCCACAATAAATAGTCAAAAAAGAAAATCATTACACATGCTCTTGAGAGAAAAACATGATAGAAGAGCCTTGAAAGTGATAGAGTTTACCGGAAAAGATGGGTTGTGAGTGGAGTTTCTCAACTAAACAAGAAAAGAAGCTTCCTCAGAATAGAAAGTACACAAGACAGAAAGATCTCAGGAGCCAAAAAAGCCCGTTAACTCCAATCAACTCACGAAAGAGGAATAAATACTCTGGAGGGAAATATTTTTATGTAGTAGCTGGACAAAAGTTGTTTGTGTTACAGAAAGTGACAATCAACCACCAAGGGGACAGCAAGATCCTAGAAAGAAAGAAAGAGTTGACTGGCTATACAGAGAGGACTCTACGGTGATGATTTCAGGCTTCTGGCATGATGTAGAAGCATCTGCTCTTTCACACCTGAGAGATTTCACCCCTTAAATTCTCTAGACACAGATAGCAGGCACCTCTCAAAACGTATTTTAAAAAGACCAGTGGATTGCATAGTGGCTAGACCCCCACATGGCTGATCATGCTTTGAGTCCCAGACTCAGAAGCTTAAACATCATGCCAGGTGCAGTTGGGACCAGCAGTTAGTGTAATGCCTGTGTCGCTGAACTCCCATGTAGTCAACTGTGGTTTGAGTCCTAGACCCCGTGGCTTAAACTCATGCCGGGCACGTGTGCATGCGTGCCCAAGATCCCAAGAGGACAATAGAGGAGAAGGGATTGCAGTATGGCCAGCCTCCTGGGAGGGGGGGGTGATTTCTTGCTTTACATCTCTCTGTCTCTCTCTCTCTGTCTTTCTAGTGAGCACACGTGCCCTATAGCAAAAACTTCTCAAACAAACAAACAAAACAAAAACAAAAACAAAAAAAACATCATGCCAGGTACGGGACCAGCAGATGACATAATGATTACGATGCTGGAGTCACATGTTCTTAACCACAGTTTGAGTTCTGGACCTGGTGACTTGAACTCATATTGGGTGTGTGTGCATGCATGCCCCAAATCTAGAGACAAGAGGATTGTGGCATGGCCATCCCCCCTGAGGATGATTTTTTTGCTTTCTGTCTCTCTGGCGAGCACATGTACCCTATTGCAAAAACCTCTCTTAAAAAAAAAAAAATCATCACACCAGGTGCATGTGGATGCATGTGCAAAATCCCGAGGGGAGAATGAGGGAGAAGGGATTGCATCATGGCCACCACCACCCCCTGGGGTTGATTTCTCACTTCCCTTCTTGCCATCTCTTGCTATCTCTTGCTCTCTCTCTCTAGTGAGCACATATGACTTTAAAAAAAGAGAAAAGACTAAAGACACCATCCTATATTAACCTCTTTCTATGTGTAGATGTCCTAGCTCCCTTTTACAGCTGATGTAAAATCCAGAAATAAGCATTAATGATGATACCAGAAATGAAGCACAGGGTTGTGGGGAGAGAGCGCTCCAAGAAATCCGAGGTTTGTCTTTCTGACACTTCAGTGAGTGGAGTGAGAACTGCGAGTGAAATTAATTTGAGTATATATATAAAAGAGAGTTTGGGGATGAAACTCACACTTTAAAAAGTAATAGTATAACTTATACTTTAAATTATACTTAGAATAAAGTATCTCAGAAAAAGAAAAATCTCTGTCTTCCCCATAGATAAACTACCCTGTATATATTTCTGTACAATGCTCCTTCAGTCTACACGGTCTGGAACAACTACATGTCTTTTTCATTTGCAGCCTTTGCTTCTTATTTGCAGAACTAATGACTTGATTTACTGATTTCACCAGAGAAGAATATTTTGCTCCAAGGATAAGGACAAGTCTCCTCTTTCAACAAATCAAACCAAACTGAAAACTTCTCCCAACTTAAAAATAAATAAATAAATAAAAGTATTTTGACTTTTACTTCTCCCATTACATTTTTAGATATGTCAGGGTCCAGATTCCATGAACACTCAAGCTCCAAAAGTAGTAGTTTTTGCAAAAAGAAAGATTTTTTTTTTAAAGTATGAGGTTTAGGCATGAAACCCAGATCTTAAAACAATGGCAAGGGGTTGTCTCTGGCCTCTTTCATATCTCCTTTTATGGTCTGTGAGCTCTGGCCCGTTAGCAGTCTTTGCCAAGTCAGACACCAGAATACTCGATCCAAATTTTCTTACCCTCATCTGCAAGCTTTCTCTGCACAACCCAGCCTGGCTGGACCCACTCAAATATATCATCAGAAGTCCTAGCTCCACTACTCATGTTTTCTACCTCTGTGCTTCCCATCACCACCTCTCCCTTGTCGGCCCATAATCGCCATCAGCCTATCACACACAGTAGGACCTTGCTCCATTTTCTAAGAACGCACTCAAGACTTCCTTTGCTTCTTCAAGCCAAGTGAGTTAAGTTGCCTTTTAGAAATCCATTAGCTTTTTCAATGTCTGCATTATATATATCATCTACTTATTTAGACTAAATTTTTAAAATTATTTTATTATTTCATCTATTTATTTACTTTATTTTAGGTTTTTGTCCTGGGATGCATATACTTGCTGGAGAAACAGAAAGAGAGAAAGTGAGAAGTCATTCCCCAGAGGGGATGACCATGCTGCAATCCTTTATCCTCCATTTTCTTCTCAGGATTTTGGTCACATACACATGTACACGTCTAGCATGATTTTCAACTCGCCAGGTCCAGAACTTGAACCATGGTTGGCTGTGTGGAAGTCTAATGACTTAATGACCATGCCACCTGCTGGCCCCGGATTAAATTTTAATAACTGACTTTAATGGACGAAAATAGTGTGTGTGTGTGTGTGTGTGTGTGTGTGTGTGTGAGAGAGAGAGAGAGAGAGAGAGAGAGAACGAAAAGAGTGAAGCTTTGTTTTTAAAAGCTAGAAGAAGAAATACATTAAAGGTGAAGCAAGTGTGCTAACTTAAGAACTTAAGGCAATGAAAAGGGATGAGAACATTCCTGATGTAACACAATGGACAGATGCCCTAAATAGGCAGATTTGGTTTCTAGATGTTAGGGAAAAAAATTTATAGAGCCTGGACTTCCTAGCTCTAATGAGAGATGATTTAGGAGGTGTAGCCAACCCCAGTCATCTCCCAACTTCACACTCCAAGGGCTGCCAATGTCTATGCTTAATGAGGTGAACTTGGAGCCATGCCCTTAATTAGCTTGACCCTGTGAAACTGCTTCTCAAATGTTTTAAACCCATGACCCTCGAAAGCTTTCTTGCTCTGCGCATTCACACCAGCCAAGAAGATTCTCTCATTTTCTTTATGTACTTTGAACTATATGAAATAAAAAAGTATGTCAAAGGCATTTTTTTTTCAATATATCTGGTCTGCTGGTAATTTTCTTTTGGTGTAGAATTTATAACACGTGCCACTTTCTCCTTGTTGAAAAATGAGGTTGGAACATGAGAGCTATTCAACTTGTAGGTCCTTGAAGGAACTTAGTAACATGAAATATGGACAAGGCAGAGGGGAATTTTGTTGTTGTTATAAGGATGCATGAATCTATCAGAGAGAGACAGAGAGAGAGAGAGAGAGAGAGGATGAAAGTAAGAGGACACCACTCCAGATGGGAGAGAGTCTCACCACGTCTTCGCTCTCCTCTAGGGATGTTGGGCACACACATAAATATGACTGACATGATTTTTTATAAGTGCCAGGTCTAGGACTTGAACTGCAGAGTCAGCCATGTAGGATCCAGTGCCTTAACCACCACCTGTTGGCCTGGAGAAGGAAAAATTTTAAACTTCTCTTCATACTTAATTTTGCTTGTCTGTCACTTATACATCCATTATACATACTTTTCAAATAGCATTCACTGAGATTTTAAAAGCCAACTTATTATTTTGTATAGGCTTCCCAGTAGTGGAAAAGAGTACTTTTATCTACAGTGGAACATAATCATAATTTTAATTTGGTAGTTTAGTGGGCTTGGAGGAGGGCTTCGTTTCACCTAGAAGGTGAGAAAATTGCCAAAAATAGAACTGGGAGTATTTCCATTCATTTCTCTAGCATTGTTAGGAAATTAAATGATATCAAGGACATAAAGTTTAATTTCTATACTTGGGAAATAGAGGATAAATCGTGAATAAACTTTTTTTTCTCTACCATACTCGAGGTTTTGGCTTCTATGCCATCAGAAGTGCCATAGAGACACATAATACTTTTGTTTAAAACTATAACCAATTTAAATGAGACGCACCCAGTCAGGGATCTGGTTACAAATTTTGAAATTGAATTAGATTTACTGAATGCTTCACCAACTTTCTAAATATGACTGAGCCAATTTTGAGGAGACCTGTGCTGATTGATTATTTGGGGTGGGAGCCACGTATAACTTCATGGTTTCAAATGGAGTCAGCTGGAAAAGACGCAGCCCAGCAATTCAACAAATGTTTAGTTTTGCAACTGAGAGTAATAGCCATGAATTGAGGTAATTTTTATGTGAAACCAAAAAGAAAAAAATTTAAATATAAACTTATTCCAAATTTGTGCACTTGTGAGACTGAGAACTTGATTGGAATTTGTTTCAACATCGGCACTAAATAGAATATTCTGATCTAACTCTAAGTATCTGAGGACACATATATTGTGAAAGTATACATTTTGCTACCATCCAGTCGAGGCTAAATTCAGGCAATTTCTGGAGGAATAATCATTCTTTGAATAATACCAAAATACTTGTATCATTTTACCTCTTAGGTACTTGGCCTGGTACATGTCAGAAACCAGGAAATGCCTTTTGACCTTTCCTGGAATAAGATTTCAATGTGTGTAAGAATCATCTGGGGGAATTATAAAATGACTCGGCATTTTTAGGGCAGGACAAAGGAATATGCATTGGTAACTATTAATCTAGGACATTTCAAAATAGATGATCTTAATATATTTTGAGACACTCAGTCTTTTAGAGAAGTAGACAGCTTACACTTGGTGTTTGCATAAGAGCCACATACAGAACACCATACAAAATGGCTGCTCAGTAAAAACATCTATCAAAGGGATAAGCTCTTGGGGACCAGCAGGTGGCATGGTGGTTAAGACACTAGACATTCCCATATGGCTGATCACGGTTTGAGTCCTGGACCTGGTGACTTGCTGATTTTTCATGTTGTCTCTCTGTGTGTGTCTCTCTCTGGTCAAATTAAAATAAATGAATGAGTAAATAAAATTAAATCATTCATAATTTTTGAACTTTTATTTTTTTACTTTTTTATTATTTAAAATTAAATCATTCTTTAAAAAATAGGAATAAGCTCTGATTTTCTTTTAAATGTAATTGTGCCCCTGTTGAACAACTATTTGAAGAATTGAGCACAAGATTGAAAAGAAACAATGTTAAGGATATGGCAATGATATCCTCTAAAGATAATACAACATGTAGTAGAAATAAGTTTGATTCAATTATTTTTTAATTCTTATTTTTTAAAATTTGCTAGCGGGCACGTGCACTCACCAGAAACAGACTGGGGTGGGAGGAAGCACCCTCCAATGGAGCATGGTCAGAGTGCAGTCCCGTCTCCTCTGTTTCTCCATTCTGTAAGGAACTGGGGCACAGAAGCACATGTACCCAGTGTTTTTCAGTCTCTGGGGTTGGTATTTCAAACTCATGGTTGGTCACATGGATCCAGCTCCATTAACCAGTAGGCCATGGAGATGGCCCATAATACTATTACTTTCTTCCCCTTCCCTTCCCTTCCCTTCCCTTCCCTTCCCTTCTCTTCCCTTCCCTTCCCTTCCTTTCCCTTCCTTTCCCTTCCATTCCCTTCCCTTTCCTTTCCTTTCTCTCCCTCTTCCTTCCTTCCCAAACCATTCTCCCTACTGTTTCTTAAGTCTGGTCTTATGTGTAGAATTGCTTTTTATCACTTCATTTCTTCAAGGAAAACATTCTAAGGATTTAACAACTAATATGCCAATCCATATAGACGAGAAGTAAGCAAGCTTTAAGATTTTGGTGTATGTCTCCACTTAACATATACCAACTATTCGCACTCCATGGTGGAAAGTGAAAGACTAGAGGATATAGAAGCATGGAAAATGTTAGGGATACTGAAGCCAGTGTGGGAAGCTGGGGGAGAAGGAAGAGAGTGTGAGGAAAGAAACTAAGGAGAAAAATAGTGAGGTAAGACATTCATGAGACCTAGAAATGTATCATTATCTGTTGATGATAATGTGTATAGAATCCTGAACTGGATTGTTATGAAGTATATTCATGTTGGGTACGTTCACTTTACAAGCTAAGTGATATACACTGACAGAATGTATAAAATCAATTAAAATTTTAAAATAAGATTTTGGTAAGTACAGAGAAATTTTAAGATTTTGGTAGGACAGAGTCCTACCCTGGTATCTACCAACTAAAAATCAGTCTGTTGGTATCCCAGTTATGCCAGTCCACCCAAGCTAGAGAGATTTTTCTGGTTGTTGTTTAGATTCTCATGAATAAGTTTTTTTTATTTGTTTCTTTGTCAAAATGAATCTCAGTCATGAATTAAGATTTTCTGGCAATAAACTCATATTTTGACAGATGTGTTCTTAGAATAAAAGAACAAAATAAACCTTAAGAAAGGGACTTGTCGGGACCAGCAGTTAGCGTAAAGGCTATTTCACTGGACTCCCACATAGTTGTCCACAATTCAAGTCCCAGACCCAGTGGCTTAAAACTCACGCTGGGCACATGTGTGTGCATGCCCAAGATCCCGAGAGGAGAATGGAGGAGAAGGGATTGCCGTGTGGCCAACCCCCCTGGGGGGGGGGGGTTTGATTTCTTGCTTTCTGTCTCTCTGTCTGTCTCTGTCTTTCTGGTGAGTGCACACGCCCTATAGCAAAAACCTCTCCAAAAAAGAAAAAAAGAAAGAAAGAAAGAAAGAAAGAAAGAGACTTGTCAAAATTTTGAAAACTGGGATCTGCCACTAAGAAGACAAGTTAGGATAAAGAATATTGATAGATTATTTTCCCTAGGAATCACTCATTTACTAAAAAACAGTTAGGTGCCTATTATATTCCAAAAAACTGTATGAGATGTGAATAAAACATCAAATCTTGTATAAACAAAATTTCATAAATATAACCTGTATTTACTTGGTTGACCTGACTGTTATTTGGGCAGAGATCCGTTTGGGAGGAAGCAGGGGTACAAGGAGTGATAGAAAAGTTTTAACTCAGTGTTGTCCAGTTATGGAAAAGACAGAGGGAGTCGCAGTGGTATTTATTCCAAGTGTGATTATCTTCTTCTTTTTTTTTTAAATTATTTTAATTTTTAAAATTTTGCCAGAAGCCACTTGCTGTCACAGGAATGACAGGGAAGGAAAGTGAGAAAGCATTCCCATCGCACAGAAGAATGGTCATGCCACAATCCCTTCTTCCCTGTGCCACTCTTGGGATCTTGAGTATGCGTGCACACGCATCTGGCATGTTTCGTAAGCCACCATCTGGGACTCAAACCACAGTTGGCCAAGTGGAAACCAGCTGCCTTGATCACTACACCACCAGCTGGCTCTCTAAGTAGTACAAAGTGTTCCCTGGTCTTCCCCAGCAACCCCCTTGTCCATCTATAAACCTAATTATTATCTATTCAGTAGTGCCACTTAAAGAGCCTTAAGGAACAAAATCTCATCTGAGTCACAAGGTGCCAATGCTCTTTC
>NW_006159859.1:7176341-7185512 GCF_000334495.1 Tupaia belangeri chinensis
CTAAAAAATGCATACGAAATCCTGATGTCCCAGAAGGGAGACTGTATTGCAATCCAAAAATATAATATGTGATGGATGGCATGAGAAATCAGATATTTGTGAAGCACGTTATAGTTCTTATTTGCTCTTACATAGGAACAATCTTCTATATTTTCTCAGGGCATAAACAAACAATGAAAACAAAAGATATGACTGATAACCTCATTTTGTCTCCCCATGGAGATCTATTATATCAGACTATGAATCTATCTTGCAGACATCATCGCATGCAACAGTGTTGAACTGAAGAACCCATCTCATGAAATAAGAGAGAAAAGAAAGTGCTGTTATCCTAAAATGTGCTGAGAACTAATCTATATCAGGATATTAGTCAAGGTTCATTTATATAAGATTTTTCTAGCACTTAAAAAAAAAACCCAAACGGGTATTTTATAGTAGTATGCAATAAGATCTTTTATTATTAATTTTAAAGGGGGATGAAAAATTAGAGGTACAATGAGCAGGTGATGTGGTGGTTAAGGGCGCTGGACTCCCACATGGCCGACTGTGGTTCGAGTCCTGGACCTGGTGGCTTGCTGTCTCACTTTCCCTATCTATCTCTCTTTCTCTCTCTCTTCCTTTCACTCTGTTCCTTTCTGGTCAAATTAAAATAATTAAATAAATAATTTTTTTTTAATTAGAGGCATGGAGACTATGGTGTATAAATTAGAGTAGAAGGTATATAGAGTCACAGTAGTTTATCCTAGATAAAAAACATATATACATAGAAATTGACAAAAAGCTAGAATTATTTGAAATTTTTAGCAAATCCTAACCAAATGGAAAAGCAAAAAAGGAGCACGGCTTTCTTGAGATTCAGAAGTCAGTTGACATAGTGTTTGTATCTGAAAAATGTACACTTTTGCTATTCTCAGAAATGTCTGCTCGTTTATAAACCCAAATGAGCATATATCATCTTTATACTGATCAACAAGCTATGATCTAATGATATTAAGTCACTTCTGGGTTAGAACATCTGTAATAATTTTCTAGGTAGAGGAGTTTCTCTAACCAAAAGGAAAGATTACTTTGTAATATTAATAGTAGACATGCTGGCTTGCTTGATACTAATGAATATGCAGTTAGTACTGTTAGGAGTAGAAAGATGTATTTAATGGGCACTCAGTTTTCAACAATAAACAATAAGGTACATTGTCAGTTTACATGAGGCTAAAAATGTCTAACAATTATTATTATATTGGCGATTGAAGTAAACAGGCATATGAGGGAATTAAACATTTTATCCTTTATTTAAATTATTATAAAATAGTTTCAATTAGAATACCTCTAACAGTAATGTACATTTATGTTTATAAAATTTGAAATGTTTTTCCACAATGTGGTTAAGTTCATCTTATTGGCATGAGAAATATTAATATTGGGAACCAGCTGTTAGCATAATGGCTATGTCGCTGGACTCCCACGTAGTCAATCGCGGTTCGCGTCCCGGACCTGGTGGCTTAAAACTCACTCCGGGCGCGTGCCCAAGATCCCAAGAGGAGGATGGGGGAGAAGGGATTGCGGCATGGCCATCCCCCCTGGGGGGTGATTTCTCGCTTTCTGTCTCTATGTCTCTCTCTATCTGTCTGGTGAGCACACACGCCCTATAGCAAAAAACCTCTCCCAAAAAAAGAAAGAAATATTAATATTTTTCTAGCACTTTAAATATCTTAGGTACTATATAATTTTTCCCAGTAAAGTAGTATTAGTGAATAAAATGACTTTAACCTTAAGCCACTAATAAGAGAAAGCAGCTCCATTTTAATACCAAAAAATACATTTAAAAATAACTTCCTGGGCCAGCAGTTGTGTGGCGGTTAAGGCACTGGACTCCCACATGGCCAACTGTGGTTTGAGTCCAGATATGGCAGCTTACTTTCTCCATTTCTCTCTCTGTGTCTCTCTCTGGTGAGCATGTGTGCCCTGTAGCAAATTTTAAAATAATAATAATGATAAATAAAATTAAATAATAAATGTTTAAAATACCTATTTATCTATCTACCTACCTACCTATATCTATCTATTTCCTAAGGCCAGCTCCATAGTGCAGTGATTAAGTGCTATGCATTGTGAGCTGGATTCCACATGGACAACCATAGTTCAAATCCCAGCACAGAAGCTTAAAGAACACACCAGATGCATGTGCATCCTCAGGGGATAGAAAAATAGAGGAAAAAGAATGGCAGCATGACCATTCCCCATTGGAAATGCTCTCTTTCTATCTCTGGCAAGTGCATGTGCCCTCTAGCAATTAAAAAAAAAAATCCTAAAGCTATGTGATTTGATTCTATCCTTTCTTCTTTATTTTCTTAAAAATGCTTTTACCCTCCCCAACACAAATAAGCTAAACTGTTCTTCCTGATCACTTGCCATACACAACTAAAGCTTCTTTAGCAGCCTTACAAAATTCAGCTCTAGATAAATGACATCAATATCCTCTGATGAAACGCCTAGGGCATTTGATAGACCTGGGGAGCTGCACTAATTTATCAGTCTGGAGAAGCATATTGTTTCAGCATTTTAGTTTACAATTTTTTACTTCAAAGACATTTAATTCTGAAGATAGATGCTTACGGGAGAAGTTATTTCTCTTTGATTTATACTAAAAGAATAATCTTCACCTTGATTTTCAGGATTATGCTCTGTGTACATTTATATTATTATTTGCTTAGATTCTGGAGCCAGACTCTCTAGATTCGAATGCTAACTCTTATGATCTTTAGCTGTGTAATTACAGGAAAATCATGCAAATTTTTTGGTCCTCAGTTTTCTCACCAGTGAAAGTAAAAACAATAGTAACTAGCCACCTTAGGTAGGTAAAACATTTTAAGAAAATGATTAGTTACAATGTACACTGTTTTAGAGGAGGGCATGGTACATACTTACCATTTTTATAAGTAATGGTATTTTTTACTTCACTTCTGTTTTAAAGTAAAACTTGATCATCTTTATGCTGTCTTTGAATTTTTAAGTCTCCTAACACATCTCAGAACACAGAAAACAAGAAAAGATGAATATTTACTATTTATCACTAAAGAGTAATTTCATCTTATGTATGTATTTATTTATTTGCCAGTGGGCACATAAGTTTCCTAAGTGAGAGAGGGAAGGAGAGAGAGAAAGAGAGACAGAGAGAGAGAGAGAGAGAGAGAGAGAGAGAAAGCACCCACAATGGGACATGGTCATGCTATTGGGTCTTTGGAAATGTTATGACATATTTTTTCTATGTTTTTCTATGCAAAAATGTATCATGACTTTTCTGAAGACCCAGTATAATCCTGGCCAATTTCTCCATCTCATCAGGATTTGGGGTATACACATACATGTGCCCAGTGTGTTTTTCAAGCCTCCTGGATCAGGACTCGAACCACAGTCACCCACCCAGTGTGTTTTTAAAGCCTCCTGGATCAGGACTTGAACCACAGAACACCCACATGGGATCTGTCTTTCCGTGCAAAGCACTTAACCATTGTGCTATAGGACAGGCACTGGTTTTAAATTTAATACAAAATTGGCTTTATGGGCTTATCCAATGATAGGACTCTAAGGAACCTTAAATATGAATTAATACATTGCAGAAATGTATGAATTTTCTTATGGCAGTAAAATATTTCTATCTAAAAAAAGAACCAGTCAAGTCATTACTGATGTGAATGAAAAGGCCAAATTTTGATTTAAAAAAAAAAGAGAGAAAACAAACTATAGATTCATGATTCAATTTAGGGCCTACTGATTTGAAGAATGCTGGGTGATTTGAAGACATGCCAAGGCAATGGTTCACTCTTTGGGTGGTTGACTAGGTTTAAAATGTGTAATCTAAGAGGGTTTTTTGTTTGTTTGTTTGTGGGTTTTTTTAAGGGTTTATAGACCCAGAGGGCTGCTGATCAGATCCTAAAGGCTCAACATGCCTGTAGGACAGTTCCATGGAAATTTCTCAGGAAAATAATTCAGAAAACCATAGGGAGGAACTACTAGAGGTCATTCAATCTTAACATTTTGGCTGTCCACATAAGAAATATACATTTAGATAATGCCTAGTTTGAAAGACTTACAGCCTAGGTGGTTTATAAAAGATGCTAAAATACTCTTTCAAAGTTGGAGTATAATAATCTTTTTAGTTGCTTTTATTTACACAAAGAGTATGTGATACCAATATTAAGGCCTGTAGGGGAAAAAAATGTGCTATGTTGGCTCAGTGGAACTCATTCTAATAAAATGTTGATCATAATACAAGAGAAAACTTTTCAGACTTACTCGCAATTTGATAATATTATATAATAGACCAACTAACATGATAGCAGCTTTGTAAGGCTTTTTTAGTAATTCTTACGGTAATCCTATAAGTTCTATTACTTCCGTTTTATATTGGAAAAGTCATGATGCATTTTTGCATAGAAAAACAGAAAAATACATTTTGACTTTTCTGACAACCCAATGCTTCTAATATTGAGAATCAAGAAGGTAAGTGAGTTGACCACATCTACATAACAAATTAAAGGATGGATTTAGCGATTAGACAAGAACTTATCAGCTTGGCACTTCAAATTCTTATTTTAGCACTGTGTGATCTCTTGGAAACTGGATTCTAAGTATACCCTGGAGATGTGTTCCTAAAATTACACTTAAGCTCCTGTTTGTTGATTTTTTTTCATCTCTAGTTAAATATTAAAATTCCTCAAATTTCATGCTTTTTAGGAATGAAAAATGCACTCCCTTCTCTGCCTGAGTTATAGATGAATGGAGTAGTAATACTCATTTTGTTGAACATTTACTATAAGGTAAGTATTGAGATCAACCATTAAAAACACTATTACACTCAATCTTTGTAACAGCACTGTCAAATATTATCATCTCATTTTACTAGATGAGAAAAATGTGTTCTAGAGTGGTGAAATAAATTAAAGAATTGGTGAATGGGAAGCGAGTTAAACCACGTCAGTTAACTCCAGATTTCTTGTTCCCAAACACTGTTAAACATCTGGAAAAATAGAAATGGAAAGAAAGATATATGAGGAAAAAACCATGAAGTAGACTGTAGACTGCTGACTGTAGGAAGTGAAATGAGGAGGGTTAAAATTTTGAAATGTATTTTAAAATAGCTTCGACAGGTCACCAACTGGATAGACTTAAAGCAAAGTTTAAATAGCATATAAAAGTAAAAAAGAAAAAAATGTAGTTGTAGAAGTCACTAAATGAACAGGAGAGGACAAGGAAGGATGACTGAAATATTGGGATCTCTTGATGGAAGTAATAACAGCTTGGGAATGTAGGCACAGGATGAGACAATGTGGGAATGAAAGGAGCAGAGAGTTTAACGGGAACACACAGACTTTCCCCGTGGAGGTAACAAAGATGCTGCAAGGTCCCAGGGCTGCCGTGAAGAAAGCCTGGTGCAATGAAAGACACAAAGAAAGAAGAGAAGAAACAGAGAGAACATGTCAGTGGTTTCATGTTTCTTTTGGCAACGAGAAGCTTCAGAATTACATCTGTTTTTCCTTTCCCCTTCTTTCTTGTGCTGCTGGATTTGAAACTCCAAACCTCCAGTAAATTCCATCCTATGCCTTGGTAATCCCGGATAAAACACAGAAAAGGGGGGGGTCTGAGCATTTGAGGCAAAGTCCTTCTATCCTGGTCTCCAACGTGGAGAAAGTGTGCTGTTAGGATTTCATCATTTGGAATGGTCCACTTTGTCACCTCCTTCTCATTCAAAGTAGATGAAGGAGAAACGGAGATGTGGGAGCCAAAGGCAACACCACTGACCTGAATAGAAGAAACACTGAAGCTGAAACTGGTTATTTTCTCTGTGTGTATATATTTGCACCTGGGAGTCTTAGGTGATAAATTTGGCAAATAGACCTATGAGCGTTAAAGAAAATCCTGGGGCCCTACTTCACAGCACTAAATGGGCACTGGGACAGTAACACCTGCATTTTGGTCTTTATGTGAATATCTTTGGGTCAAACAGTATTTTTTGCCACAGCCCTTTCAACGTTCTCTTAGATGGCTGTGAAAACCTAGTGCAGATAATGGAGTCTTCCCCTGAAGTTGTTAGAAAAGCTTCTCCTCATGAGCTTTATTTATTTAATGCTACTGGACTCAGTTCCTTTGGGCAAACTGCTTTTCGTGCTTCTTTCTACTTTCAACCTATAGATGTCAGATCTAAGGCAAGGTAATGTATAAATTCTCCTCAAATTCAAGCTATTGTATTTACTTGTAATATAAGCTGAAATTAGTGGTGAGGAAATACACATAAACTACTTTTTTAAAATGGTGCTAGTGGGCATGTACACTTGCCAGAGAGAGGCAGATAGAAAGAGAGGGAAAGTGAGAAAGCAATTCCTATGGGGGTGTGGTCAAGCTGCAATCCCTTCTCCTCCATTTCTCCCTTCTGGATTTTGGGCACACATAGACAAGTGTCTGATGTGTTTTTCAAGCTGGTGGGTCTGAGACTCAAACTACGCAGTTCTCCATCTCAGATCCGATCACCTTAACCACCAGGCTGCTGGATGGCCCTATGCACACTTTTAATAACTATATTCTTGAGAAGATAAGTATGTTTTGACTTTGTAATAATCAGATTAGGGGCCAGTAGATGTCATAGTGGTTACATCGCTGGACTCCCAATGGCTGACCATGGTTCAAGTCCTGGATGTGATGGCTGCCAAGTGTGCACATGTGTATGTGTGCCCATGATCCCAGGAGAATGAAGGAGAAAGTATCGTGGTGTGTCAGTTATGTGTTAAATAAATGTTAAATAAATTCTTCACATGACCACCGAGGGACAAGCTACTAAACATGTGCTAGTCTTTCTGCTACTGAACCCAGGATGTCTCCTATACTGGATTCTCAGTGAGGTGAAGACCGTGGAGACCAGCCTTGTTCCCATGTTCTCTTCTCTTCCTCACTACTGAGGCCCTAGAGGAAAAAGGGGTGTGATGCTTACTACATTTAAACATTTAATGGCTCTCTGGAGTTTCCTTGTAATTTACACCTTAGGAAGCAGAGCACACTTGTAAATCTTAGAACTTACAAGTGTCCCTTTTCCTAAGGGAGCCACTAATCTCACTCAAAGGGGAGGGGGTGGAATCTCACACAGTTTAGAGCTTTACAAGTTTGTGGTGAAGTTTGGGGTGTAAATTGCTGAGAAATCCCAGAGTGTATTTAACTATTTAGAGGTAAGGGGCATCTAGGTGTTCCTCCTGTTTGAAACCTAATTAGATTGGGAACTGGAAGAGGGAATAAGAAGATGCCTGGTGTGATCCCAAAACTTAAGGACTCTGCCAAAAAGAAGAGAATTGGTTGACCTTCTCAAGTCCCACTTCAGCATTTAAATTAAAGGAACAGAAGACCCGCAGAGCAGGTAGAAATCACATAGATGATTAGTGAAAACAAGTGCCTTGCTTCTAGGATTTCAAATGATTAATATTGAAGTGCCGTAGTTGTGGCCTCCATCAATTATAGACTAGGCAATATAATTTATCTTCTAATATTAGGTTGTCAGGAAAGTCATGATTATTTTTCTATGCAGAAATGCATCATGACTTTCTAGACAATCCAATCTATTGGGGCACTATGAGACTAGATAAGGTACCATGAATAATTATACTGGAAATTAAAATCATTATATGTAGTAGTAATTATGACACATAAGTGGCAAAAACTGGACTGCCAACTGGGAATTGGTACATCATGTCACTCTATTAAACTGGGAATAAACAGAAAGCATTATGTTTTCTTGGGTATTTCATTAATATTGGGGCTCAGAAGAACATACTCCAAAGACTGGCTGAATTAAAGAAGCAGCCTCACATCCAAGCTCTCTTCTTCTTCTTCTTTTTTTTTTTTTTTTTTTTTTTATTAGTGAAAACAAGTGCCTTGCTTCTAGGATTTCAAATGATTAATATTGAAGTGCCGTAGTTGTGGCCTCCATCAATTATAGACTAGGCAATATAATTTATCTTCTAATATTAGGTTGTCAGGAAAGTCATGATTATTTTTCTATGCAGAAATGCATCATGACTTTCTAGACAATCCAATCTATTGGGGCACTATGAGACTAGATAAGGTACCATGAATAATTATACTGGAAATTAAAATCATTATATGTAGTAGTAATTATGACACATAAGTGGCAAAAACTGGACTGCCAACTGGGAATTGGTACATCATGTCACTCTATTAAACTGGGAATAAACAGAAAGCATTATGTTTTCTTGGGTATTTCATTAATATTGGGGCTCAGAAGAACATACTCCAAAGACTGGCTGAATTAAAGAAGCAGCCTCACATCCAAGCTCTCTTCTTCTTCTTCTTCTTTTTTTTGAGAGGATTTTGCTATAGGGCATGTGTGCCCGTCAGAAAGACAGACAGAGACAGCGAGACAGAAAGTGAGAAATCCACCCCCCTACGGGGGATGGCCATGCCGTAATCCCTCTTCCATTCTCCTCTCAGGATCCTGGGCACGCAGGCACACATGCCAGGTGTGAGTTTAAGTCATCGGGTCCAGGACTTGAACCACTGTCCACTACATGGGAGTCCAGCGACATAGCCATTATGCCAACTGCTGGTCCCAATCAAGCTCTCTTTTTTCTGACAAGGTCCTGGACCCCCACATCTTCTGATCAATTATGATCCTTCTATTTTTCCAAAGGGCAGGGATGGGCTTTACTCTGATATCCTGCTACTGGTTGTGAAGTCAACTTCAACTCCATACTCATATACTTGAGTTCTCGTATATGAAGAGCCACCTAACTTAGCGTGTGACTAAATGGAAACGTCCTTTAGGAGGCTGCCTCTGTAACACCCCCCGAGTCCCAGCCATCACAGCAGCCATGCTTCGCTCAGTCACAGATGGCCAAATACTCAAACTGCGTTCGCGTAAGCAAACACAAAACTGTAACTGATCTCTAATAGCTGTTTCTTGACCTCACTTCCATTTTCTGTACATCCACTTCCATTTTTTCCTTCGGATAAATTTTATCCAAGCACGTGATGGTCCCAGAGTTTCTCAGACCAGTTCTGGGGGCCTCCCAATTCATAGATCTTGCTTGGCTCCATTAAACTATACCAAATTAAATTTGTCAAAAGCTTTTCTTAATACTGCCTAAAGGCTAGCTCCATCAGAGAGGGAAA
>NW_006159859.1:7185763-7201756 GCF_000334495.1 Tupaia belangeri chinensis
AAAGAGTTATTTTTGGCTCCTTCCCTGAGGTTTCCTAAACTAAATTCACACTGCAGGAAGGAAGATTGAGGAATGTCAACACACCTGACACATTTGGTCACCAGCTATTGTCTTTCTCCCAGACCATTCAACTCTGCAAGGGGAACATCAACTTGACATTGTGTAAGCATCGGACCTGTTCCTTCCACCTAAAAATGCTTTACTCTAAAACTGCCTGCATGCCCCATTTTCCTCTTCCCTGTGAAGAGGTATTTAGCCATACTGTCTGGCCCAAATTCATATGTTTTATGGTTTCTGGGTACATATGTATGTATTAAGTAAAATGTATATGCCTTTTAGGTTGCTAATTTGCCTATTGGCGGATGATTTGCCCAAACCTTCAAGAGAATGAGAAAAAATTCCTTCCCCCCGCCATAAAACCATATTAAATATATAAAAATATACTTAAATTTTACAGCATACCAGCTAGGGCTTTAAAATCATCTATCTGTATTACCTGTTAACTGGGAATATTCATCTCATTTTTTAAAAAAAGATTACTTACTTAATTTTATTATTATTACTATGTTTAATTTTATATAGGGCATGTGTGCTCAGAGACATAAAGAAAGAGAGGGTAAGTAAGAAAGCAAGCTACCAGGCTCAAGACTCGAACCATGGTCAGCCATGTGGGAGTCCGGTGCCTTAACTACCTACCATGCCACCTGCCTACCCTCTCTTATTCTCTTTTAACCTAATGGTAATAGAATGTCAGCAAAATGTTTTGTCATATAACCTGATCTGAACCACTGTGTTTATTGACCCTAGACAGAAGTTTCAGCTCCACAATATTATATAGCTTAGCAATTAAGAACTTTTGGAAACAGGAAACCCTAGATTTGAACTTCATCTTTGCTACTGAAGAGCTGTGCAGTCTGTGAGAATTATTCTGCTTCCTCCTTTGTAAAAGGGATATAATAATATCACTATCCCTTACCACTGAAGACTGTCATTAATGTCAAATAAATTAGCATGAATGAAACATTTAGAATGTGCCTGTCTCTAAGGAGATGTTCAACTAATGAGTGATTAATTGCTGTTTTGTATTTGTTTCTAATGACCTCTGGGGGGAAAAAATGGATCCATATTATTCAGAATCATAGTGTAAAAAGTTAAGTCATGTAACTGGGCATAAAATTTTAAAAACACCAGTATCCTGATCATGTTTTTATGCTTTTAGTTACTCCTTTGTGTTTCTTCTGGTATATAACTTCTAATTTTCAAGTAGTGTGCTTGCAATTCTATTTCTTGTCTGTTACTTATAGGCATTCTCCACAATCTGTTTTCAGTTTCATTATGTATTCTGTCTTATGTAGTTTTCAGTTGCCTCAATTTCATAGTTTTTGGGATTCTGTGTCATGATTGATTTGCTTCTCATCAGTATCCTTCATTTAATATAGTTATTATTTAGCATTTTTAGCTCTATTAACTCCAGTTTTTATTTTTTTATTTTTGGGGAGGTTTTTGCTATAGGGCGCATGCGCTCACCAGAAAGAGATAGAGACAGAGAGACAGAAAGCAAGAAATCACCCCCCAGCGGGGATGGTCACGCCACAATCCCTTCTTCTCCATTCTCCTCTCAGGATCCTGGGCGCGCACACACACGCACACGCGCCTGGCGTGAGTTTAAGCCACCAGGTCTGGGACTTGAACCATAATCTACTACTTGGGAGTCCAGTGACATAGCTATTATGCCAAATACTAGTCCCTGGTTCTATTAACTCTTTACCTCACAAAAAATTCTTTATATTTATACTCCATTGTCATTTATTCTTTTCCCTTTCCAAAAAATCTTTTCCTCTTGCATTACTGGTTCACAAGGCGCTGGGAGAAATATGAATGTTCACTTCTTCCACAATAACTAAGAAGATCTTCATAAATATTATTAATCATTTTCCCTAATATTAACTTTCTCATTTTCACTGATATTTGATGCTCTCTATATTTGAGGACCTCAAAAAAAAGTGATATTTTGTACTTTGAAGTCACTGAGATTTATGCTACATTTATGATTATTTTGTGTTTTACACTTCCAGTTACATCAGTATTCTTTCTCACAAAATTCAAAAACTCTTTTTTAGGGGCCAGGGGATGGCATACTGATTGTGTCACTGGACTTCCACTTGGTGACTGCAGTTCAGGTCCTGGACCCAGTAGCTTGAAACTCATACCAGGTGCATGTGCATGTGCACCCAAGATCCAAGGAGGAGCATGGAGGTGAAGGAATTGAGGCATGGGCATTCCTCCTGGGGGGAGGGCATTTTATCACTTTTTCTCTGTCTCTATCTCTCTTTCCTTCTCTGATGAATGCATGTGCCCTAACACAAAAACCTCTAAAAGAACAAAAACAGAAAAAAAAAAAAAAAACTTTAAAAATTTTCTGTAGTGGGCTGAATAGTCTTCCTTCTTTTCTGAAATTCACATCCACCTCAAAAGAAATAGTCTAGATGCAATAAAAGGTAAAGCCAGAAATGAAATTATACTGGATTTCCACAGGTCCTAAATCTAAAGAAATAGCAAGAGACCCACAAAGAACACAGGGAAAAGGGTCATCAGAGAGAGAAGTAGAGTCTGCAGTCCTGCTGCCATAAGCCAAGGAAACAACAACAAACAACAAACAAACAAACAAAAACAAGAAAGAATTCTTCCCAGAGTTTCAGAGTGAGTGTGTCCCTGCTTACCCTCAATCTCAGTTCTGGCCTTCAGAACTGTGAGAAAATAAATTCCTGTTGGTATAAACCACTAAGTTTATGATAATTTGTTGTGGAGTCCCTAGGAAGGTAAAATACTCGTCAGTCTACAACAATAGCTTTAGATCCAGCACTACTCATTTCTCATTTGAACACTGTCAACCTACTCTACAGTCAATTTCCCTCCCTAGTGAATTCTCTGTGCTATTTCCAATGACAGCTTTGTCCCTTTGCTATCTACCTTCTGCTCTGATCAGACTAACTGCATTTATGGAAGCCTCCTCTTTTGCATGAGTTGATTTAAAGTCACCTGAGTATTAAAAAAATTTATTCAAGATTATGTTGCTCTCTCTCTCCTTTGACTTAACTTTTTTCTTCCCAGGAATTAAACATCTCCGGAATTTACTGTGTTCTTCCCAGGAATTAAACATCTCCGGAATTTCTTTGAAGCTTGAGAAGCTGACCCAAGTTACTAATGACAAAAGATAGGCACACACCCAGTCTACACATGAAACTGGTTTATCATATCATCAAATTTTTATTTGGCTTACTTTTATGCCCAAGAGAAATGGCTGTTTTTTTTTTTCATATTAATGTCTATGCATTATATTTAGTGTTACAATGTCCATACTGTAAATAGAGTAAAATTATGAACACCACATTTAACATTTTTTTTCTAATAAGCTCATAATAAATTACATGATGACTTGAATAATGGATGTTAAGAAACAAAATGTTATAAAAGTGCATGTATTTTGTTCTGATATCTCATTTTCTTTTCTGTTGGAGGCACTATGAACCACAGCTAATGGCACTAGAATAATTAAAGTAAGTGATTATATATCACTTTGACAATAAACATTCCACCCAAATGTTCAGAAATAACACTTGCCTCTGGACACAAAAAATCATGTGTATTTCAAAACTTTTTTTCAGTGAAGCAAAAAGGACTCTTGTGTCTAATGAAATTTATACTATGGTATTTGTGAGTGGGTGTGGTTAGACATAACTAAAGTTATTTTCTCTTATTATTCCTTTCAGTAGAGAGTAAAGAGATCCCAAATGTTGTTTGTGATGCTACTAGAACAATAAAATACAGTGAATGTTTAGGTGATTTTTTTAAAATACAGTTATATTTCTTTTCCTTTTCTTTATTTCATGGAATTTTTACCACATTCTGTGGAATTCTACCAGGTAGATATGAATGTGACAAATGAAAATAACTTGAAGAAGAGTGAGGTGCTAATCATTCCCAGATTGCTGTGATTTAACTTAGCCAACCCTCATTTCGCTCATTCGACGTGCACTGATTAATTTCATCTATGCTCCAAGTATTTGAGGAGAGTAAAGGGAGTGGAGAATGCATTGACCTCGTACAGGACTGGTACCTGCACTGAGAACCTCAGCAGCACCTCACCCCCTTGGCACATCCCAGTCTCTTGGTTCCTCTATTGCAATTTTTAAATAGTTTCAGGCTCAAGACCATGACCATATGACAACTGAGATAAGTAGTATAATTCTGAAAACACTTTCACATACTTTTTCCCCACTTCTTCTATTTTATCTGTTTAGAACACAGAATTCATCTTAATATTAACTGCATTTCATTGATGGGCAATCTAAGGCTTAAGAAGATTATGTAACTGATTTGTTTCGATTTTCTTAGTCAATTGTTTAAATTCTTTTTTAAGAATTATTTTATATATTATTATTATTATTTTAATTTGACCAGAGAAAGAGAGAGAGAGAGAGGGAAAGTGAGAAAACAAGCTATAGATGGTCGACCATGTGGAAGTCCAGCACCTTAACCACTATGCCACCTGCTGGAGACTGCAAGTCAGTAACTGCACTGAGTGTATCTTGTCATGTTGATTTTCACTTCCTGCAAAACTGAGCTCCCTTCTCTGTTCTCTGGTTTCTCAATGGCTTGCCCATTGCTTTGCCTCTCAAGGTCCTTCTGGTACTGGGAATTCCTTCCCTTCATGTCTAGACATGGTTATTTTGATTCTAATCCTGTTTCTTGACTTGAGAAGGGTGGTCAAGTCAGTTCCCTCAGATCACTCAACTCATTTGTGGCAGACCCAGGGTTTAATTTAAGTCATGAAGTCTTGTTCTATATTCTGTGATTGTAATCACTTTTCAGATGAATGAATGAGTGTTGATATGTCAGTCCTTCATTCAGTTCCAGGGCTCTCCTAAATTCAGTAGAGGACTCCTGTGCCCATGAGTAGATGCATACCAGGAGGTGAATAAGGAGTACAGAAATGAAGATGTTTGCGTAAGGAAAATTTTCACCTATCAAAATATGTTGACTAGTGTTATACTTGACTCCACTTTGCCATTTTTCTTTTTCTTGGTTTCCTGATACTGAATCTATAGTTCAAGTTTTATATTTCTAGAATACATGAGATTGGTATTTGGCTAATCTTAAAATCTGATGTTACTTCAAGGGAAAAAAACGCATTTTTAGTTTTAAAACAAAAGCACTCATGAATATATTTTCACAGTATGACATGTTCTCAAGTTAAGATGTTGCCTGTATTCTCATATACACACGTGATCACACATATACTCATCTATGCACACATACACTCACATATACACAACCTTTTTTTTTTTTTCCAATTAGGAAAACACTGTTACAATGTAGGAATATAGTTTCCTTTTCCTGAATAAACATTGCTATTAAGTAGATTGGCCTTAAAAGTCTATAGCTACTAAATGAATCAGTTACCAAACTATTTGTTGACAGAGTATCCTAACTAACATGCAGGAAGAGCTGATGAGACAAACCCTTTGAAAGTAAAATCAGATAATGAACATCCTCATTTTATTTTGTTCAGCTGGTGAAATAAGGATGTCTTAATAAATAAAAGAAATAAAAATAGAAAATTTAATAATTTTGGCTGAGAAATGAAACCACTTATATAAAGGGACATGTCTGCTGGGTTGTAGAGACAATTAATTTGGTTGGTCTTTATTTTATTGATTTACTTATTTGAATTTTGGTGACAATAATGTTGGTAGTAATTTCCATTTTACTTATTTCTTTCATTGGACAAAGAGACCGTGACCCTCAACAGGATCTTGTCATGCCGTCATCCTGCCCCCAGCCTTCTGGTCAGTCAGAACGTCAAGCATCCCTGGTGGGGTCAGGTCAACCACAGATCAAAACCCTGAACTCTTTCACATAGTCCCAGCTTCTGCAACTGTACTCTAATGTCTACGCACTGCGGCTGGGTCTCCCTTTTGGTTTTTAAAATACTCAAGGTCAAACACACCATCCTGACATAATCCTTTCCACTATTTAGAATTTGTTTATTTACAGTGAGTCAACAATCGGGAGAGTTACATTCGGCACATGTTTGGCCGCTGTCCATATGTATACATTGTTCTGTAATGTATATCAGGATTTTAAATTTATTGTAGATTCTGTATATTAACAAAGTAATCTATAACTAGGATGTTTAAAGCTATATACCATTTCAATGTACCACAAAAGTACAAATCTTTAAGAGTCTATAAATCAACTATTTGGCTAAGAACCTGATAATGCAGAAAGGTCATTTGGAGAGGATAAAAAAATGCAAAAGGAGGGGCCAGTTAGTGGCCTGGTGGTTAAGACACCTGGATCCCACAAGGCCGATGATGTGGTTCGAGTCTTGGACCTGGTAGCTTGAAAAATACATGGGGTGTGTGTGTGCATGCTCAAAATCTCAAAAGGACAATAGAGAAGAGACTGCAGCATGACTGTTCCCTGCGAAGGATGTTCTCTCTCTCTCTAGTGAGCACATGTGCCCTCTGGCAAAATCTAAAAACAACAAAGGAAAAAGAGAAGAGCTCATTCCATAATCACACAGAGACATGAAATCAGCCCTCGTTATATGGTATCTAATGATGGTTGTTTCGAAGGTCAATATCTTCTTCTGGAGCCAGAATACCAAGGGCCAATTCTGACTGTGCCACTTACTGTGTGTTACAGACTCAGCAAGGAATTTATTTCCCTGTGTCTTAGATTTTCTGAAAATCAGGAAATTGAATCTGCCTCCTAGATGTATAAGATGAATCAAGATTTATACACACACACACACACACATATACTTATATATGAGAGAGAGAGAGTTTTACTAATCAAGATAATATTTTTAAGAAGCATAGGACAATGCCTAAATGAAAAATTCACAAAAATGCTAATTATTATTATTAATTTATTATTATATAATTATTTATTATTAATAGTTTTCCCTAGAACTAGGATATAATAACTAGAAGATATCATAAGTATAATATCTTATGGTTGAGAAGTCTCACTAGTTTTTTTCCTATTTTATTCATTTATTTACTTCATATAAAAGAGAAGTCCCTTGACAGGATCTTCGCACTGCAGTCCCCCCCAGCCCTGTAGGCAGCCAAGATGACGGGCACACACACTTGTGCACCTGGCTTACTTAGGTATCTGGATATGAAACAAAAGAAAAATGAGAAAGGAACAATGCAGGGGCCAGCAGGTGGCATGGTAGTTAAGGTGCTGGCCTACCACATGGTCATCCACTGTTTGAGTGCCAGAACTGGCAGCTTGCTTTCTCACTTTCTCTTTCTCTGTCTCTCTATCTTTCTGTTCAAATTAAAAAATAATAATAACCAATAAAATTAAATACATAATTCTTAAGGAAAGAAAGGGTCAATATAAATAACATGCATATATTAGGAAATGTTCAAATGCATTCCCCTCGAAATCATGAATTACAGAGGAATTCCCAGCCCAGCCACGGTAGCATGCTGCTAAGACACTGTGCTCCACAAAGGGGGACCTGGCAGGACGCCAGGTTTGATTCCCCTTCCAGCCTATTGGCTAGGTGTGGTGGTGTTGACCTCTAGTCCCAGTGCCCTAGGAAGGCTGAGGTAGGAGGATCACAACTGAACGAGATCTTATCAAAACAAAAACAAACAAAAAAACAAATAAGAGGGAATCCTAATGAAAATGATCATCGATCTAGAAGTTAATAAAAAGACAATCTATGTGCTTTATTTTTTCTTTCAGGTTTTAATGAATTTATTTGGTAAGTCTATTTCTTAAAAAACTTCACTTCTTGAAAAATTAAAGTGAGTTTTAAGGATGCCTTATAACTAGGGTGTCTCCACAGTTTATCATCATATTGGGGTGTTTTTGAGAGCAGAAGCCAGATCTGTTCATTTCAAGAGACAACAGTAGTGACCTGAGATTTAATAGCATTCGCATTCTAATTTTTACAGCTACCAGTAGAATTTAGAACCTTTTTAATATCTTCAGAAATTCATATTTTCCCTTGTTTACTTAATGTTTCAAATTGTGCTATCTCTTCTCGGGATCAACTTCAACTTTTCAATTCTATGTTTAGAACAAAAGTGTTATCGCTCTGTTTCAGTTAAAATTTCTGACTTTTCTTAGATGTTAATTCACTTGAAGTCCTTCACATTACTTTTTTACAGGTCATTAACTACCTAACTTCTAAACTAACTTATTTCATATGCTATAATTCATGATTGCCAGTTAATACATATGATTCCCATGAATGAATTTAGTTTTTTACTCTAGTATAATAAATGTATTGGGCCCTAACATTAACAACAACAACAACAACAACAAAAAACTAAATTCAGACATTTTCTTAATACTGTGACACTTACTTACAGCAGAAAATAATTAGTGAAATTTCACACCAGAGAAGTAGAAACTGTCATCATTGAGCAAAGTATTTTTTCACCTTGTAAAATTGCCAGGTGGCCCACTCAATTCCCAGCTTACATAAATGTTACACAATTAAATGTGACTTTGAAGAGGCATTGTCTTTACACTTTATATTTTTACTAGTTGCTAAGCTTGTTGAATGCTAAAACACATGGGTAAGCTGATTTTTGTGACTATGGTATCATCGAGGCTCAGCATATGGGGATAGGTTGTCATCAGACCAGCCCTCGCAGGGCACACTCTATCTGGAATGGCAGGGTTTCGCCCTCCTCTGAGATCACCAGGTTCATATTCAGTTTTCTCCAGATATTGCATGACTCTCTGGGACACTGTGAAGTGGCATTTTCTTTTTTTGAGAGAGAGATTTTTGCTGTAGGGTGTGTGCATTTGCCAGAGAGCAGAGATAGAGAGACAGAAAGCAAGAAATCCTCCCCCCCTTGAGGGGGAGATGGCCACACAGCAATCCCTTCTCCTCTATTCTCCTCTTGGGATTTTGGGCACACATGCACAAGCGCCCAGTGCATGTTTAAGCTGCCAGGTCCGGGACTCGAACCACAGTCAGCCATGTGGGAGTTTACAACACCTGCTAGTCCCTTGAAATCATTTTTAAAATCAGAGCTTTGATCACTTCTTTTCCTTTGATATCAAATGGCATAGACACGTAATTTCTTTTTTTAATTAATTTATTTCTTCAGAGAATGTGAAGCTCTCCACAGGGTCATCACGCTGTTCTTCACCTCTAATCTAAGCCAGCTGCATCACAGGCACACTCAGGGACATGAACCCAGGCCCTCTCCACATGGGTGCAGTGGGCACTGCCATTGTGCTACCACCTGACCAAACACATACTTTTCAGTGTCTTCTGTATCTTCAATAGCACTGAGGGTTAGCAAGTTGAAATGTCTTAGCAACTTATAAGTAGGGTCGTGCCACCTTACTGATATTTGTTGCGTTCTATTTTCTTTGCACAACAAACAACCAAGCTCCTGAAATGTGGTTTAGATAAGACCATTTCCTCTTTGCAAAATTGTGACTTTCCAAAGAGAATGTAGACATTTTTAAAGAGGCAAAAAGACAGTGTGTGATCTGACAGAAACCCACACTTTCATTTCCTGTTAGATCTCTCTACCACTATCGCCTATGTCAGGAAAAAAAACCCATTTATACTATTGAAAGAAATTCACTGAATTTTAATCACCCATGTAGCCTTTATCAGAAAGTCATCCAGATATTCTTTCATTCCATCTTCTATAGGTTTCTGGTCTCTTGGGATGTCTTATTTCTAAGATGTTGTCACAAACATTTGTTCTAAATCGCAAATGGCTTCTGATTAGATGTAATGTTTATTTATTCTCCCATTCATTCCTAGGAGTTTTAAAGATTACCTATAGTAGAAACCAAACATTTTAATGTTTTTCTCTTTTTAGATTTTTCCCATAGTGTTTGTATGCGCACCAGAGACAGACAGTGAGAAAAAGGAAAAGTGAGAAATTCCCCCCATACACACCAGTTGGATAGCCACACCACAATCCTTTGTCTTCCATTCTTCTTTGGGGATTTTGGGGCACACACGCATACCGGCCACGTGCAAATTTTCAAGCCATTGAGTCTGGGACTTGCACTGCAGAGTTGGCCGTGTGGGATCCAGCACCTGAACCACCATGCCACCTGCTGATCCCAAAATTTAAATTATTTTCATAATCTCTCAGTCACACCTCAATCCTTAATTAAACTGAGAAATGTCATCGGCTTGGCTCTTTTCAGAATCAGCATTGTGTACGATTGTTATGTCGCGGCTTTATCATTTTCATTCTGTATCTGTTGCCTCAGTGGCAGAATCTGGACAATTTCAACCGGAATATGTGGACTTCCATCCATTTGAACTGGCAAAGGAGTGTGGTTTTAATGGAATACATTTTCGAAAGAGAAGCAGGACACATGTTCTGCAGCTGAACTTCACAGAGACCCTTGTTTAATAAGTCGGTAGCAGCCGGCTCTTCTACGGTCCCTCAGTAGCAACAAAATGGTGGCACCAAAGGGAGAAAAATGTAACGTTTCACACCTTTTTTCATCTTTAATATAAATGTGTTACTTTTTAGGAATGAAAAGGAGTTGAGAAAATTATAATTCCCTAAAACCACTGTAAAAAAGGAAAAAAAGTAAAGTAATAAAATTACAGCTTCTATTTAATTCTCTGACGCTGTGTGCCTCCACGTTGGGCATGTGATTTTTTATGAAATAACATGTCCATGGAAGCACAGGCTCCTCCTGGCTTTTCTTAGTGCCACTTTGGCAGCCTCTATAAAAATGCTGTTTTATTTCCTTGGGGACTTTCAGGGCTTTGTCCATTTCTACCTGGCTGTGAGGAGAGTAGGCTGTAGGTTTTGTTCTCAGCCATTCTTTTGTTAGCTATTTCTTGCTGAGGAATTTGGATTTTTCTTCAGGCTTGCTTATAGGAAGGTGGTGGACAAATGAATGAAGAACCCCAGACTGAGCCTCAGAGAGCTAAGAATTTAAAAGGGCTAAGTCATGCCGGAGTTCAGAAACTGCTACCCCAAACTCTGGCATGTCAACACGCTGAATGGGAGAAAGAGCCTCAGAACTAAAGCTCTCTGGCCTTTCCCCTAAACTCCATCTCTTGATCATGGTTTATTCTATTTCTCTCCCAAAGTGTAAGAAAAAAATTTATTGGCATGTTCCATCATTGGCTTATAGACGAGACCTGCCCAAGAAGGAGACAATTGCCTTTGACACTGGCCCTGACATGTTGATAACCACAACCGGGGGCATTATAGGATGGAAGGCTAAGGAAGGTCAACACACCTGGGCAGAGTCTATCAGGAGCGACTGTCATCTCCTGACTCATCCAGCTCCTGGGAGAACCATTCACTTACTATGGTCTAAACATGGGGCCCATTCTTTCCTCCTAAGAGTCCTTTACTCTAAAATCACCAGTGCCCCCGCTTTAGTCTTGCCTAAGAAGATGGTATTTAACTTTAAATTGAATAATTTTAACCATCTTACCATTCTCTGAGGTCATAATTTTCTATGACTCCTATGTATGAACCTTGTATGTTAAGATAAATCCGTGTGCCTTTTGTCTTAGATTTGCCTTTGTCAGTGATTTTCAGCAGAATCATCTAGAAGGGGAGTGAAAGAGTTCCTTCATTCCCACAGTAACTTTAAACCTCCTCCATTTAGATAGGTATTTCTCAATTGAAAGAAAGAAAGAAGGAAAGAGAATGAAGAAAGAGAAAGACAGAAAGAAAGAAAGACAGAAAGAAAGACAGACAGACAGACAGAAAGAAAGAAAGAAAGAAAGAAGAAAGAAAGAGAAGAAAGAAAAAAAAAAAGAACTATCTGAATCAATAGAGAACAGTTACAATTTTGTCCATTTGAGGCTAACTGGGGTCTGTTCTGAGGTCTGTATTTGGATTTTGTATTAGATTTGGAGGACAGCTGGGGTGGAAAATTGTGCCTTCATGCACATGTGTGGGACCTGTTGCTCACTGCCATGTGACTTACACGTGATGTCCAATGACTAGCATTTTCTCAAATCACCAGACTGGGACTGGGACCACAGTCAGCCTTGTAGGATCTGGCTTCCTTTAACCACCAGGCCATAGGGTCACCCTACAATATACATATTAAAGTTTCTCCATGTCATGGTTCAATTTAGTCATAATAGTTTTATATGGGTGCTTTTTTCTTCTAATGCTGAGAGTTGTTGTTCCACTGTAAATAAGATGGGTCTTGATTTATACTAACTTAATCTGAATGTTAAAAGAGAAACTGACATGCACACAGGGAGAGTATATACAAAAAGTCACGGAAACTTCCCAAATACCATTGTTATGCTTTTCTGAAAGTAATATAGTATTATTTCAGTTACTCCTAAAGCACATAGAAGTCGAAATATGAAACATGAAAAATGTTAGTAACTAAGATTTTAGCACTGCAACTCAATGAAATTAGTTTAAAATTATTAAATTTAAAATTTGTAAATGGAAATGATTAAAAATGAAAAATGATCAGTAATAAACATAGTAACACAGATTTGAGCATTATTTACCTTCACCACTTCTGGGAAAAGAGCATTCTAATAAGGAAAATGACCCTTAAGCGAGAGGAAAGTTAAAAACGAAGGGGTGTGTCAGCATGTTTCCTCAAAGTTATGCCAGGATGTTGTCACTGATTATCTCATTCTGCAGGGTATTTTATATGTTGACTCAACAAAAATTGTTTGACCTTGTTATTTATATGTTGATCAGAGTCAAGAGCTTATAAAGTTATATGTTAACCCAAACATTTTTTGTTGAGTAAAAAAGATAATCACGAAGGTTATAGTTTTATTGCCCTTAAATAATTTAGTATCTGACATAGTATCTTGATTTTTTTTTTCTTTTTAGTGCTCAGTTTCTAAAATGCCCTTGGAGTCATTTACACTGTTTTCTTGGTCCCAAATTCATGAGTTAAATATAATTTTGACACACGCTCATTTTATATTTGTATGAGAGCAACATTTTTCACTTTTCCGACACTGGATCTTAACGTTCCTAATGAAATCTAAGATTCTAAAAACATATTAAATGCCAGCTTCAAAAAAATTACGCAAAACACTTGGCCAAACAAGAACAAGTCTGTGAATAGTAACACCATATCCTACAAACTCCACAAACTGAGAAACAGAATGGATCAAATCAGTTGAAAATTAGACTGCATCTTTTATTTATTTATTTATTTACTTACTTACTTACTTACTTACTTTTAATTTGCCAGAGGGTGCATGCATTTACCCAAGAGATACAGAGACACAGAAAGCACCCCCCATGGGGAATGGTCACTCCTCAATCCCTTCTCTTCCATCTCTCCCTCCTTTGGGGATTTTTTTGGGCATGTGTGCACATCAAGACACAGGGTCCAGAATTTGAACTGCACAGTGGGTCATGTGGGATCAGCCACTGTAACCACCATGGTACCAGCTGGTCCAAACTATGTCTTAAAAAACTTTTATTTCTATCTTTGTGACAATTTCAGAAAGGGCTGAAATAGAGGAAATAAGATTTTTTTCTCTCAAGTCAGCAACACATGTCAAATTTAGCAGCGTATTTATCATATTTATCATTCTCCAATATGTACTGCTCTTTAGCATTACTTACCACAGCCAAAAAGTAAAATGAACCAAAATAAATGGATAAAAATATGGGATGGATATTATTAGGCTATAATTTTAAAATGTAGTGTTAACACATTGTGCAACGTGGTTAATTTCAAGAAACTTTATGCTAAGTCAAAGAAGTAAGTTGCAAAAGACTGCCTATTTGATGATTCCATTTATGTGAAATGTTCAGAATAGACAAACCCACATTGACTAAAAGTGTAATAGATTAGTGCTTTCCTGGGATCGGGATGAAACAGGAAAGGGGAGTGACTGCTAATGCGTATTTTCTTTGTGTGATAAATACTCTAATATTATTATAGTGTTGGTTTTACAAGTTATTCAATATACTAAAATCCATTGAATTGTTCATTTAAATGGGAGAATATTATCACATATGAATTATATCTCAATACAAATGTCAAGAAGTAAAATGCACTCTTGTGGGGACCAGCAGATGACACAGTGGTTAAGGAGCTAGAATTCCACATGGTTAACTATGACTCAAGTCCTGGACCTCGTGGCTGGAAAATCATACCAGGCACGTGTGTGTGTGTGTGCCCAACATCCCAAGAGGAGAATGGAGGAGAAGGGATTGCAACATGGTCATCCTCCCTGGGGAGTGATTTCTTACTTTCCCTCTCTCTGTCTCTGTCTCTCTCTGGCAAGAGCATGTGCCCTATGGCAAAATCTTAAAGAAAACAAACAACAACAACAAAAAACAAACAAAAAACTAAACTGTGCTTTTATTGTTTGTGAGTTTCTAATATAAGTTTACTCCTCTTTTGAGTCTGGATTGTTCTCATTCTAATGAGAGCATTAAGAGTGAATGGAGTACATTACGTGGTCTGGTCACCTGTGCAATCCTATGGACACGTGTTGGGATGAAAACGAGCAACACTTAGGCTAATCCTCGCAAGGATTTTGATAGTATGTGGGAATGCATAGTCAGATTTGATCTCCAAAATTACCCAGATTGTGTGACAATGAGCTTCACATTCATCGAGTTCAGTTTTATTTGTTAATTCAAGACATATTCAGGATTGTTAGATGTATTCCTTGAAGCTTTAGGATTATCAAGCTACCAGGAGGCTGATAAAAAACAGTATCTAAATAAAAATGGAGAGTACTTGGCAATCCTTAGGGAGAGTCCATGTTAGTTGAAGTTTGCTATATCCAACCTCCTTTTCATCCTTCCTCCTTATCCTTTACCTGTTCTCAAAACTCCTCACTTGTTCACTCCCGTCCACATAATCTGCACTCACTGTGCACACTTCAGTGGTAGACAATAGCTTAAATCGACACAATAAACAAATACTTCAAGGTGGAAGGGGGTGTAATCTCAATTTCAAAGGAGATTCCATAACCGTGTGGTTGAGAAAAATATGTCTGTCTTTATACTCAAGTCCCACAATAGCAGCAATATGTGATTTTCATTGTCACAAAGCTGGAGCCCTAGGAATGGAAAGTGGGTATGCATTTATCTTCCTTATTGCAGGACAGGCTCTGAGGCTATAATACTTCCAGGAAATTAATTACCAGAAAAGGAAATAAAATATGTTCAAAAATCACTCCTAAAATGACGCTCTATGTAAGTGCTTAATGCATATTTAATAGAATTGGTAATAATTTATACACGAAGACTCTTTCATGTACTACTTTCTTCAAAGTAAAGTTACAGATTACCAAATTAAATGATCTCAAAGCTGATGCTCAATGCCTTTTAAAAAAAAAAGATTGATATTGGCTGTGGCGTGATGACCATGGGGCTGCCCAGAACATCATCCCAGTATCGACCGGGGCTGCCAGGGTGGTGGGCAAGGTCACCCCAGAACTGAATGGGAAGCTCACGGGCATGGCCTTCTGTGTCCCCACCCCCACAACGTGTCGGTTGTGGACCTGACCTGCCGCCTGGAGAAAGCTGCCAAATACGATGACATCAAGAAGGTGGTGAAGCAGGCGTCACAGGGCCCCCTGAAGGGCATCCTGGGCTACACTGAAGACCAGCTCATCTCCTGCGACTTCAACAGGGACACTCACTCCATCTTCGATGCTGGTGCTGGCATTGCCCTCAATGACCACTTTGTCAAGGTCATCTCCTGGTATGATAATGAATTTGGCTACAGCAACAGGGTGGTGGACCTCATGGTCCACATGGCCTCCAAGGAGTAGAGCCCCCAACCACCAGCCCCAGCGTGAGCACGCGGAAGAGGACCTCAGCTGCTGGGGAGGTCCTGCTCCCGCTCAGTCCCCACCACATTGAGAAGTTCCCCTCCTTGACAGTTTCCATCCCAGACCCCTGCAGAAGGGAGGGGCTGAGGAGCCCTCCTTGTCATGAACCATCAATAAAGTACACTGTATCAGCCAAAAAAAAAAAA
>NW_006159859.1:7201794-7202443 GCF_000334495.1 Tupaia belangeri chinensis
AAAAAAAAAAAAAAAGATTGATATTGGCAAAACAAAGCAGAGCCTGCATAAGAAACTTATCTTCTCTATTTTTGGAACACCGTTTTGTAGGTACCTTTCCAAGAGGACAATTTAGAAGTGAGAAATTCCTTCCCATCCTGAATTTAGAGGCTTCGTGATTTTCACGAGGAGATGCATATTTTGGCTGTGGAGGAGTGTGTGATAACGAAAAATTCGCGACTTCTTTGCAGACAGCGTTGTCGTTTCAGACAACCCACTCCCTCCCTTTCCTGTCTGGAATTTTTTTGTCTTTGTTTTTATTTTTAATCTGTGTGAAATCTTAGGCAATATTTGTCTTTTAAGCATGATTACTGTGTCCACTGGCATTTCCTTCTCTAATTTCATGGATCAAAAAATAACATGTGTGCTTTTATTTATCTTGGGGCTATTTTAACACTTTGGAGTACCATTCATTCATTCTAAAAAAGATTCTGGAGTCTTTTCAACTTTGTGACATCAGATTATCTCTCTCTTGCTCATTCAGAAGTATAGGTTTTTGAACCATTCAACTGTAAAGTTGTTTAAAATCCATTTAAGAAGAGCAAATTGTTCAGCATATACTGCAACATTTAAACTAACCCTTCTCTAGTCTATTTATCTACGGCATTCC
>NW_006159859.1:7202453-7214696 GCF_000334495.1 Tupaia belangeri chinensis
GCTTTGCCATTTAGTTTGTTTTTTTTAAAGAATAAACTTATTTTGGGACCAGCAGATGGTGTAGTGGTTATGCTGCTAGACTCCCACATGGTTAACTGAGGTTCAAGTCCCGGACCTGGTGGCCTGAAAATCACGTTGGGTACCTGTGTATGTGTGTCCAGGATCTCAGGAAGAGAATGGAGGAAAAGGGACTGCAGTATCGCACTAGGGGGTGATTTCTCACTTTTCTTCTCACTGTGTCTGTCTCTCTCTCTCTGTTTGGTGAGTGCACATGCCCTAAGGCAAAAAAAAAAAAAAAAACTCTAAAAATAAACAAGAAATTTTAGTAGGTTTTCAACTTAAAAAAATTACAGATTAATGGAACTTCAAATAAATATAAGAATCTATCAGTCTTTAACATTTTTACCCTGGAAGAATTTTTTAGACCTTATATAAAATTATAGTATCTATATACTTTAGTACGATCAGTAAATCATACAGATTCTAATCCAGTAATAACTGTAAATATATTCCGTAAAGAAGTTTTTTCTCCCTGTGAATCCATTTATTTTGGCCTATTCATTGACTACTTCATTTGTTTGATTCCCTGTCCCCACCACAGATAGTATTCCAGTGAATGTCAACACTGTAGTTTTATTTCATTGTATGTGTTAATATTAGGTCATTGGGAAAGTCATGGTGTATTTTTTTTATGCAAAAATACATCATGACTTTCCTAATGACCCAATAAATTTAAAACAAAATCAAGGTAGTTGATGAGAAGGTAAGTCATGACACATGATAGTTTTTTCTTTAGAATTAAAACTCCCTGTTATTTTCTCTTACACTATGCTCTCATGGAATCTTACTGACATCTGATGAACCCCAAAATCCTAAATAATTCTTGTTGAGAAATGATCTATGCAGACCCTTCCCTATTGACTTGAGGAACATGATCTCAAGTCTAGAAGGTAAATAGGTCAGAGATTTTTTTGAGTCTGGTCTTTACCCACTAGTGCAGTCCCTCTTCTTATAGCTTCTTTTATTTTGTATTTTTATTTTTTAGAGACATTTTTGCTATAGGGTGTGTGTGCTCACCAGAGAGACAGAAATTGAGAAGTCACACCCAGGGGGGATGACAATGCCACAATCCCTTCTCCTCCATTCTCCTCTTGGGATCTTGGGCACACACACACACAATGTGCCTGATGTGAGTTTTAAGCCGCCGGGTCTTGAACCTCTGTCACCTATATGGGAATCCAGTAATGTAACCATTGTGCCATCTGCTGGTCCCCCTTTATTCTTTATTATGGAATCTCTATTTGTTACCTTATGAGTGCACAAACTCAGCCTCCGTCATGGATGAGTTATCTACTAAAGCAACAGTCCGCAACCTTTTTGGTATCAGGGACTCACTTCATGGAAGACAATTTTTCCACAGACTAGGGGAAAGGGGATGTGGTTTGGGGATGATTCAAGAACATTACATTTATTGTGCACTCATTATTATTATTCTACTGCAATATATAATGAAATAATTCTACAACTCATTATAAAGCAGAATTAGTGAGAACCTTAAGCTTATTTTCCTGCCATTAGAGGGTCCTATCTGAGGCTTCTATGAAAATCTGATGCTGCCGCTGATCTGACAGGAGGCAGCTAAGCAGTAATGCAAGCAATTTGGGTGGGGAGTGGTTGTAAATACAGATGAAGCTTCACTCATTCATCCACTGCTCAGCTCCTGCTGGGTGGTCTGGCTCCTAACAGGCCACACACTGACACTACTGACTTGGTGGCCTGGACCCTTGTGCTAGAGGAAATAAACTCTACCACTTCTTCCACCAACATTGGCCAACAAAACACTTCCACAGGCAGCACTGCCCCAGACAGCCTCTATATCTAATAGAAAGGGCCCACTCTGACTTTTTTCCTTTGTCTTTGCTAGTGAATGGATGTACTTATCAGAGAGAGACAAAGGGCGAGGAAGAAGGAGAAAGCACTCAATGAGGCATGGTCACACTGTAGACTCTTCTTCTCCGTTTCTTCTCCTTTCCGGGTTTGGAGCATACATACGCAAGTGCCTGGTGGTTTTTTCCAGCTATAGGCCAGGATTTGAACTGCATGATCAGCCATGTGGGATCTGGCTCCCTGAATCACAATGACTTTTGATGGTACTTGATTCAGTGTTTCTCTGTTCAGGGTGTCCAAGGCCCACTGATTTGTTTTGCTACTGCTGCTTCGTTCCCTTCAAATTCACATGGATAATTATTGCTTTGCACTGAAGCAGGACAGAAACCCTTCATTCCACCTTTGTGAGGTCTAGTAACATTGTACCAAAAGTTACAGTGCTTTGTATTTCTAGAATCTCAGGGTTTCTTTGTGTAGGCATAAAAAAAAAAAAAAAATGCTGTAACAGTACTGTGGGAAGGCTCACCACACAGTCTTACTTCCTTATAATTTGCCATGAGAACAAGTGAAATTTCTCAGAAATTCTGAATGTGAAGCTCATTATCACATAAAAGGGACAGTTCCAGATGTGGCTTAGCTTGGGAAAATCATGTGAGATGTTGATTTGGAAATGAATATGAGACCTCAAAATTTTGTGGCACAGAGGGTGGAAGATGCAGCGTTGCCCTCGAGGCTGTGCTGGCAGCTTCCAGACTGTGGCAGAATAAGCCACCCAGTTGGCAACTCAACTCCGTGGTGTGATTTTTGACTCATTTTTGGAAGCTCTATCTAGAATCTGTTTCTTTAGTTCTCCCAACAATTAAGATATCTGTATCTAATCTCTTTTATATTTTCTGTGCAATCAAACATACTAATTAATTTATTAGATAACATTCAATTCATGGCACCTAGTAACTCTGAACAAACACTTGGTTTTTTTAATTTTTACTTGATCTCTTTCACTGAAACTCATTAAGAATTCTATTGGGAAAGGGTTTGAAGGGATAATTTAACTAGGTACAAATATACTCTATATTATTAGAAGTTTAATGTTTATGTCTTCCTGTATTAGTCAGGGTCTACTAGAAAAACCAAAACAATAGGTTATATAGGAAGATATAAAAAGATTTATTAGTAAGGGCTGCTATAGGTGATTTTAGAGGCTGAGAAGTCGCACAATTTGCCACCTGTGACATGCAAACTTAGTTCTATGTTATCCTGTTCTATAGTTCTAGTATTACACAAGGCCAAAGCCCTGAGAACCAGGTGAGCCAAAGATGCAAGCACCAACTTGAGTTCAAATGCTTGAAAACCAGGATTGCTGATGTCTGAGGGAAGGAGAAGATGGATGTCTCACTGAATAAGACAGAGCAAATGTGTCATCCTTCTGCCTTTTTGTTCTGCTCTGGTCTTCATGGATTGGATGTATCTAGTGAGGATGATTTCTTAATTCAGTCAACTTATTCAGATGGTAAACAATCTCACAGACCTACCCAGTACGTTATTTTATCAGCTGTCTGGACTAACTTAGCCCAGTCAAGTTGACATGTAAAACTAACCATCACACTTTCGTATTTCTTTCCCATCTTGAAGAGATTTACATACACTCAAATTTACATACATTCAGTAAAACATTATTTTACATCAACTTTTTATGAGGTACACTTTTTTCCCCCCTCAAGAAGGGGAAGTAAATTTGTTCTTTCAAGTAAATTTGTTGCAGTAGGCCTACCAAATCATAACTTCATCCAGCAGGTCTGTAATGTGTTTTTGGTGATTGTAATTAATTTTAATAAGAAAACTCTAGTGTGAGGATTTTATAGGGGTAAATTTTTGGTATTCATGGCTTCATCTATCTTTTTTTTTAAGAGATATGAGCGCAAGTTAAGCAGGAAAATTAACAGAAGTCAGTTACATCAATTGCTTTTCACTACAATGTTTTTCTTCAAATATAACATAAACATTATGTTTTTGTAAACAGGTGTGTAAAAAAAGTATCTGTTTTGTAGTAATTAGGGACATTAGTATCCACTGTTGACATAAGATAAATTCCTCCTTGCATATTTCTACAATCATTAATAGTGGCACAGAGGTTAGACTAATCTGCACCGTAATGTAACCATGGTCTTGATAAAGGTCTTAGCATGAAGATTCTTAGTAAAATTGACATATAAAAACAATCAATATTGGTGAGAAAAATTCTCCTTGGTAAATTCTGAAGATAAAACTAAAGCAGTTTTATTCACAATTGCATGGACAGGACACAGCTGAGGGAGCAAAGTGCTTTCTTATTTATGCAGCTGGGTTTCATGATCGTGCCATCACGGAGGTAGAGGTCACATTAGAGAGACCAGATAGTGCCCTACGCTGCCCAGAAGACTCCTACTCCTACTCCTTTCAGGAGAAATGCATTTGTTCACCCTGTGATTAAGGAAGCTGCTGACTGACAGATTATAATCAAGATTGACTCCAGATATTACCCCAATCTGAAGAGAACCATCTTGCTCAACCATTTCTTGAGGGCAACCTGAGTCCAAACACTGGTTGTCAGAGTATGCACACCCAGACCATCCACCCTGTATCTCAAACTATGCTGGGTCCACAGCTTTCCATGAGATCAGCTGAGGCTTTCCCTAAAACTGCATCGGAGTCCAGCTTTTCCTTCTCTCTTCTTTATTTTTATTTATTTATTTATTTTTAGGCCATAGGAGGTGCATACACTCAAGAGGAGACAGAGAGAGACGTAAAGTGAGAAATCACTCCCTGGTGGGATGGCCATGTTGCATTCCTTCTTCTCTTGGGATTTGGGGCATACATGAATATACACCCAGAGTGATTTTCAAGGACCCGAACCACAGTTGGCCATGTGGGAATCCAGCATCTTACCCAACACACCATCTGCTGGCCCCATATGTGATTTCTTTACCCTGCACAACTGCTCATCCTCAGACCACTCCTTGTTAACTTCTTTCTCTCAAACTCTGTCCCTAATATCTCAGTTATATATATATAGTGATTAAGAGAGAGAGAGAAAGAAAAGAAAAAAATACCTTATGGAGTTTAAGAATTCAACGTTTCTTATAGCTGGAGTCATTTCAATGGAATCATAGCTAAGAAGCCAGACCAAAATGGGTTAAAAATTAAGCTGAAAATGGAGAGGAAAATAATAATGTGATGATTAACTTCTGTCAATTTGACTGGAATACAGATGACCAGATATTTGGTCAAAAATCCTCAGTGTCTTTGCAGTGGTGTTTCTGGATGAGAAGTAGACTGAGTAAACAGACTGCCTGACTTAATGTGGGTGGGCCTCATGGAGTCAATTGAGGATGTAACAGGACAAGAAGGCTGGGGAACAAGGAATTGCTCCTGAATGAGCAGGCGCCTTGGTCTCCTTGCCCCTTCTGCAACTACAACGCTGGCCTTTCTTGGGCTTTAATCATCTTAAACACCTCTTAGGTGGTTTCATTGTTTTCCTGCATAAACCACATTCATTTATATAATTAAGCAATTTAACTACTATAAATAACACTGGTGTGACCTACTTGAAATAAAGAGATGTAGTATTTTCACAGTTTAATTTTTGTCTAACAACGTTTCAAAAATCTTTTCTATCCTCTTTTTACATTAATATTCCTAGTTGTCTCATTTCCCAAAATGTTTTCTTCACATGATATCTTGAAAATGGAAAAGCTTAAGTTTCTACTTTATTTTCATATTCCAAAAGCCTTCAATTTCTTGGGTGTACCAGTTCTTCTAATGCGATTTAGTTTTGCTGTATCTGAAAATTTTATTTGTTTATTTTAATAAATATACGCTAACATTAATCCTTATAGACTCCTTGCAATTAAAATATGTTTTATTTGATTCACGTGGCTTTTAATAAGTAATTCTCACAGCATTAAAGTAAAATGTAAGCCTTTTTAAAAATTAATTTTAAAAGAGTTAAACAATACATGCAATTAACATCAAATTAACTTCATGTTGTGATTTAAACATTTATTTGTATTGGACAAGAAATATTTAGTGGGCACTAACCTTGTGATGGACACTATTTAATTCACTAAAGTAAAATGACTAGTGTATTAGCAGTTTTCTATTTCTCATAATATATAGGAAGAAGAGACACAGAACAAGCAAGCAAGTAATCAAACAAAAAAATAATCAATACAAACTGTAAAAAAAGATGTAAAGGCAGACACATTACTGTGATAAAAATAACAGTAGACCAATGTTACCATAGTTTGGGGAGGAAAAGAAGGACTTTCTAGAGAATGTTGAAGCAGAGTCCTAAGAATATACAATAGCCGGAGATTCAAGGAAGGGAAAGAAATCTAATACAGACAGTAGGGACAGCAAAAATAAAGCCCCGAAGATAAAGAAGGTCTTTGGGGAGTTTGAGGAACTTAAATGCCAGTGTTTGCTGACCGTAACTGTCACCAGGGGCTAGAGTGGAGGAGATAACCGCAATGAAATGAATAAATAACACCTGGGATTTCTAACACAGGGGCATGTTTACACAACTCCATGCATTCCGTGGAAAAGACAGGCTACTGAGGGGAGCTTTTGAAAGAAGATTTGAAATAAGCACGTTGCCTAGTTTAAATGAAAGGTTGGAATCATTTTACTGTATTCCTCGAATCAAATGTTTAATTTTTTTCCCCACAGGCACGATGTACGGAGTCTCAGGAAGAAAGCTTTTCATAAGCGACATCACCCCAATTTATATGCTTCATGGCAGGAAATTCGTTTCTGTATGTGTGTGCTTTGATCTTGCCACTTTATTTCATCTCACTAAATTCTTTATAAAGGCTTATCAAATTTAAACCTTGAGAAACGAATCAAATGTTTAATTTTTTTCCCCACAGGCACGATGTACGGAGTCTCAGGAAGAAAGCTTTTCATAAGCGACATCACCCCAATTTATATGCTTCATGGCAGGAAATTCGTTTCTGTATGTGTGTGCTTTGATCTTGCCACTTTATTTCATCTCACTAAATTCTTTATAAAGGCTTATCAAATTTAAACCTTGAGAAATTATATATATATAACCATTTCCATTTTTATCCTATTACTGGGGTCCTTTTCATTGAAAAAAAAAAATAATCCCTAAGGTTGGTCTCATTTTGTATGCAGTTTGAAGATACAGTTTAATGCCTGCAGAGATACGTTTATTTATTTTAACTTTGATCATAGCTAAAACCCTAATAGTGTGTTTTAAACATATTTTTCCCATAGGTGGTAAAATAGCTTGTTTTTTTTCCAACCAGAAGATAATCTAATTTTGATGGTATATATAATATATATTTTTCTAGTAAAAGTGAGTTGAAATCCTTTTATCACATAAAATATATTCTACAGGAATATATTACTATTTGAAAATACAAATTGAGGAGTATAGATTGTTAACCACATCATAAAGAATTTTACAGCAAATAAATAGTGATGTATTAAAAAATGTTAAAATTTTACAGCAAATAAATAGTGATGTATTTAAAAATGTATTAAAATGACTCTTTAAACATCTCATTTTCTGTATTTTAATATAAAAACACAAATAAATTGACCTGTCATATCTAAATATCATATTAAATTCAGCAGAAATTACAAGTCAAGTTCACACTTGGGAAATTCAAATGTTCTTAGTCTCACTTTGTAATATCTCTTTTGGGGGAAAACATACTATTAGTTCTCATTTTTATTGGGAAAAAAGTCACTAGCTAACTTAGAAATTAACATGAATGGATTTCATAGCTCTTGCTGTAAATGGATTAAAATAATCTCAATTGATGAAACATAACATTGGAGATTTAAAAATACATTTTACTTATTAATAAATTTATACCACCATATGACAAACCCTACTAGGTCTGGTCTCAGCTAACATAAAACCATCAAGACATTGGACAGGTCAGAATAATTACACTTAACAAAATCTATGGCTCTGGGAAACGTCTACTCTTGCAATTTAATCAATGGAGTATGTCAAAATTACCTAGAAAATACTTTTAAAATGCAAGAACCTTGACCCTATCTTATATTGAAATAAGTCAAGGGAGAGTCTCTGCTTTAAACCAAATAGTGATGTGATCAAACAAACAAATAAGGAAGATAATCCGGGCATCAGAATATAAAATGGATGAGATGATACACGCTAGAAAGGAGATATACCACTGCTAAAAGTACTATAGTAATTTTTTGTTTGTTTGTTTAGATTTTTTGCCATAGGGCATATGCACTCACCAGAGAGAAACAAAGAGAGAGGAAGGAACAAGAAATTACCTCCCCCAAGGAATAAGGGAGGAATCATTCTCCAGTGGGTATAGCCATGCGGCAAACCCTTCTCTTCCATTCTCCTCTTGGGATTTTGGGTATGCATGAACATGCACTGAACATGTTTTTCAAGCTGCAGAGACCAAACCATGGAATAGGCCATGTGGGATCCAGCACTCTAACCACCATGCCACCTGCTGGCTCAGTACTGAAGTAATTTGATTGAAGATAATGGTTCATGAATTAAGGTTGTGGGTATGAGGATTAAAAGGAAGAACCAGAGCTGATTCTAGCTCATCAACTAAACACTACGCATAGGAAACCAGATCCCATATGGCTGATCATGGTTAGAATCCCAGCCTTAGCACCTTGAGAAACTTGCCTGGCATGTGCATCTGCCCAAATCCTGACAGAATGGTGAAACGGAGGAAAAAGGATTGTGGCATGATGATGGATTGGGAGATGCTTGCTCTCTCTCATTCTCTGATGAGTGTATGCATTCTCTAGCAATAAAACAAGAAAACAATAAAATAATAATAAAGATCTTTGAATGAAGAGAATAAAAAAGGAAGAGAGTAATTTCACTGTATAGAGGGGAAAATCTTTAAGAATCTAAAACAAACATGCTGTAAAGATACGTACTATCAAACAGAGCCGTGACTAGCCACACGCAGCACTGAAAACTTGAAATGTTGCTGCCCCAAGCTGAGATGTGTTACGCGTGAAAAATATACACCTGATTTTGAGGACTATTAAGACAAAGGGAATACCAATTATCTTAATAGTTTTGTATTGAATTCATGTTTAAATGACAGTATTTTGAACATGTTGGAGAAAATAAAGTATGAAAAGGTATGTTTTCTATTCTTTTCTTACTGATAAAAATTTGACTGCTAGAAAATTTAAAATTGCACACTTCAGTTTGCATGCTGTATCTACTCAACCACACTTAGATAATTATCTGGACCTTAGACTGTTAATGGAACATAACCTTTCTAGGACTCTGTGCTACTTTAACAGAATGTGAATAACTATTTCCTGAGAAGCAGACAGGTCAAGTGAAATAACATATAAAAGAACTGTGTAACAAAGCATTTTATAAATTTATTCAAAAGACATTAAGCAAATAAAGGACACAATTTAACCTAGGTTACTTTGAAAATAATTTATGTATAAAAGTAACTTCCAGATGAAACAGCTATTTGAGCCCCACAGACATGCACTGTGATCCAAAGAATCTATTCTGGAGGGGCAAGTTTTTCAGATATTCAGATGTATCTCATAATAACAAATTACTATTACATGATAACCTTATAAAACTCCAAATATTCTTCATACCATACAGCAGTTTAGTCTGTTCGTCCTAAAACTACTCTCTCCAAGTTTTACTAGGCTCAATCTTCAGCATTCTAGCAATGACTGCATAAGTAAACAGTTGAATGAGTTAGAATAATCTCATTATTTTGAATTCATTCTTTTTAGTCTTCTTTTGCTTGTGTCTCAGTTTTAAATGAATAATTAATATATAGATGAATGCGTTTCCTGCAGAACTGTTCTTTTGAATACAGTGAAATAGCACCTTTTCAGCCTGGGCTGAACTAGCAGCAGTTTTTGACGCTATCTCCAGCTGAAAGCAACTGCACCTCTCGTAATTGGCAGTGCTTTTGTTATTATATGCAACACTCCTAACTTGCTTGAGAGAATCACAAAAGTGATTTTTCATAAAAATAAATGAACATTTTCTTATGGCTTTGTTTTCAAAATTAGTCACAGTGGGAATTGATTTCATTTGAAATTGCAATAAAACATCAAAGACTTCAAGCTTCGCATAGTGTCCATGACATAAAGAGAACATAAATGTTCAGTCTAATGTGAAGTCGTTATAAATCAGTTTGACAATGGAACTGCACATACTATTTCTCTTTTATGTATTTATACTGTAAATTTGGATAAGAAAAAGACTACGAACCTGTAGTATTTTTTCCATAATATTTGAAATATATTTAATGCTTTGTTGTAACTGGTATTATGTGCTTATTTGCTACAAGGAATTTTTTTAACCCAGAAAATATTTTTTTTAAAAAAGATTTTTTTTTTGCCATAGGGCACATGCACTTGCTGGGGAAAGAGAGGGAAAATGAGAAATCACCCCTCCCCCACCCCCCAGAAGCAATAGCCAAGCCACAATCTCTTCTTGTCCATCTTCTTCTTGGTATTTTGGGCCTGGCATGATTTTTAAGCCACTGGATCTGGGGCTCCAACCTTGCTCAGCCATGTGGGAGTCCAGAGCCTTAGTCACTATGCCAAATGCTGGCCCCAGAAATTGTAATTTATATTAACAATGCAATATAGAAAAAAAACCAAACAAGTAGGTCAGACATTGTTCTTACTGAGTTCATGATCTTTATAAAAAATTGTTTTCTCATTAAGAACTTACAATGTTTTTATTAAAACACATGATAAATTATCAGTAAATATTTGTTACCTGTAACATAGACAATATCAACAATATTTATCTCTGAATCATTCCTGTCCATATTGTAAGATAGACTGTTAGAATGTCAGAGCCAAAAACCTTTTTTGTCCATATTTGCACAACAAAGGAGGCTGGGAGGGAGTGGCTTTCAGTTCAAGTCTACCCAAAGCCCACTGAACTCATTAGGAACCTGCATTCAAGCCTACTGTTAGTCTTTTCCATGGGAATCAATTTTGGAACACTGGATAATGAGAACTCGAAAGAGACCTAACTAGTAACTGGATATCAACTTATTATAATAATGATATAACTTTCCAATAAATGTAGCTGTTACAACTGTGTACTACACCCAAAGATAATCTTAATTTAACTGATGTCATCACATCAATACTAACCAGACTTGAAAAAGTTTACATGATCTTAGGTACATTTATATCAATACCACTTTTATTTAAATGCAACTTTGTATGAGGCAGTATTACTTTATCAACTCACAATACTTTCTCATATAATTGATGTATCAGATAAGCCTGGGTCAAAAATATTTGGAATTTGGGAACCAGCAGTTAGCGTAATGGCTATGTTGCTGGACTCCCACGTAGTCGACCGCGGTTCGTGTCCTGGACCCGGTGGCTTAAAACTCACGCCAGGCGCGTGTGCGTGCGTGCCCAAGATCCCGAGAGGAGAATGGAGGAGAAGGGATTGCGGCGTGACCATCCCCCCTGGGGGGTGATTTCTCGCTTTCTGTCTCTATGTCTCTCTCTGTCTGTCTGGCGAGCACACACGCCCTACAGTGAAAATCTCTCAAAAAAAAAAAAATATTTGGAATTTGATCTTGGAGAAGCCTGTTAAAGATGTCAGAAAACTTAAGGCATTTGATCAAAACAGCATACCACAGGTCACTGAGACATAGTAGTCATTTATTTAACCAAAGTGATAATCAAAATATTTTAATAGCCAATGTAGAAACTTATATAGTTAAAAAGATTGACTTTTTAAAACTCAGTTTTTTGTAAGTCATCAAAACCCAGTAGACACATATATGAAGCATGCAACTCTGTCTTAGGCAAGTTACCAAGATGTAACCGAAAAAAAAAAAAAAAACCAGTAGCAGTATGATTGCTTTTTACTAAGAGCAGATCAATACTTGAGGAAAACCTTGTTTTACAAGAGGAAAACAAACTTATTTCCCTTTTAGGAAAACTTAAAAGTTGCTCTATTTATTTTTAAATTCAAGCCAACTTGTCATATACAGAATGACTTTCATAAAATTATCCTTGTCAATCTTTGCAACACTTTCTCAAGCCCTTTTGACCATAACTCAAGCCTTCAACAAATGCTGTACACTCTCATCAGTCCCACCTTCCTTCTCTCCATGCTGAAATAGACCAGCCATTTTCCTTTAGCACAAAAATTTACGACACAAAATTCTTTCCTATACAAAAATTGTCTTTCCTTTCATAACCTTTTTTTTTTTTTTACCAAAAATACTTCACATCTGTAACTTCCTTTCTACATCTCCTTTATACGTACTGTTTTCTTTGTATTAATACCTAGTTTCTCTTTCA
>NW_006159859.1:7214714-7244558 GCF_000334495.1 Tupaia belangeri chinensis
TGGACTTTGGAAATGACCTTAAATAACCTCTGATGTAGACAAAAATTATTTCCTTTTTTCAATAAAATCATACATTTGTATGCCCTGCTTATTATATATCTCATCAATGTCAAACCTTCATTTTCTCTAATCTTGCATGTATGTAATAACCGGAATTTTTAACTCTTAGTAACTTTAATTCTCAAGAGGCAAGCAATGTAGTATTTTCATATACCAACAGCTTGTGATAACACTCTTTTTAATTTCATTAGAAAAACCACTTGCTTTCTTGGCAGATTTTTCAAGGTAGAACAAACCAGTCTTATTAACCAACCTGATAACTTTTGTTTCTATAAGATTTAAAAAGCCAAAAGTGGAAAATTGGACACTTCATGGTAATCAAAATACTTTTACTTAAAAATGACTGAAACAGTCTAAGAATATCCAGCATTCAATTATAACATTAAGCTCTCAAATTATCTGAAAAGTCCATTTATAAACATCCAATTTATAATCACCTAATTCACTGAAAAAGCCATAGGCCTCAACCATCTGTGTAAACCAAACTCCAGAAAAAACTATTTATTATTTTAAGTTATTTTTGTTGCTGTTAATCATTTTTTATAACATCTTAAATGTTTACCTTAAGTGCCTGATAACTCAGAAAATACAGCTCTTTTAAACCACCAATATCAAGGCACTAAGCGTGTGTTGGCCATCCATAACACTCACACAAACACTCACGAGAGACACAAATTACCATGTCAACAATGACAAAAGGCCCATAGATTACAAAAGTGCACTTTAAATTGAAACTAGTCTGGCTCTCCTTCCCATAGCACCCAACTAGTTCCTTTTCTTGAACAGAAGCCAAATAGGAAAGGACCTTAACTCAGGTTTACAATCCAGTTTCACTTACCCAAAATCAGAGTGTTGCTCCCAACCTCTGTTCTTACTCCAGCTAAATCCAGTGGCAAACCTCAGCAGCAAGTAATCAGAAAGTCCCAGAAATAAAGTGCTTCTGGCAGTTGCAGGAAGTTTCCTCCTGGTAATCTCCTGTACCCTGCATCAATTTGTCAATGGCAAACTAAGTCCCCCTGCTTCTTGAGGTCACTGAAACAAGAGGCGGAGGCTGGAGAAGAAAGACGTTTTTTTCTGATACCAGTTACAGGGAGACAGGCAGCAAGAATAATCAAACTTGCTCCCAAAGCTCCGCTGGGCTCAGTATTTATAGATAGCAGACAGAAGCATATGCAACACCTTCCTCATTACCATCATCAACACGGATTCCTTCCTTTCAGCAATTATCCTGATTCCTGTTTTTCTGCAGATACCCACTCCTGGTTTCTCACCCAATCCTTCCTCAATCAGGCCTCATTGTGACTCAGCACAGAGTCAATTTATTCTTGTTAGAGGCCTTTCTTAATTGCAAACCGGCTGCAGCCCTGAGAACCTCAACCTGGTCTGCTTCACTTTTGTTACCATAAGGAAGACAAAAACTAAAATGAAATGTCACCATATAGTGTGACATCACTGAGTTACTGAATCACACTTCAACATCTATTCCTGAATTTCTCATAAAATAAGGAGAAAGGAAACAGTAGTTAATTAAATGTTTAAATTTATTTATATTTTTGCACTTATCTTGGAGTATAATTGACAAATGGCATATATTTAAGACTTATAATGTGGGACCAGCAGATGGCATAATGGTTATAGTGCTAGACTCCTTCGTAGTTAACCAAGGTTCGAATCCCAGAACCAGAAGCTTAAAACTCTCACCAGGTGCCTGTGCATGCACGTGTGCCGAAGATGCTGAGAGGAGAATGGGAGAGAGAAAGGATTGTGGCATCGTCATCCTCTCTGGGGGTGATTTCTCATTTTCTGTCTCTGTCTCTCTCGAAAGGGCATGTGTCCTATAGCAAAAATCTCTCTAAAATAAAATAAAATAAAATAAAATGTATCATGTGATGAGTAATTTGCATATATAGTGAAATAATTATCCCCATCCAGTTCATTAACACATCCATGACCTCACATTGTTGGCAATTTTATTTTTGTGGTAAGAACTTTAGAATCTATTATTTTAAAAAGCTTCAAGTATGCAATAGTGCATTATTAAATATAATGACCCTGTTGTACATCAGACTGATTTATTTAAATAACTGTAATCTTGCCTTTAGCTTAAAACCTTGCTACATGACACGCACGTATCTTTGGTGTTGTCTCTTTGGGGATTGGTCAGTTTCTCCTACACATTCCTTGGGGAGAACTAACCTGTGATGTTTAGGAGTCCAGTTTAGACGTCACTTGCCATGCCAAATTTTGTCTGTCCTCATTTACATGACGCCCAAGCTACCATATGCATAAAATTCTTCTGTGTCACTGAACAGAGTCTAGAGTCACTGTTTCCATGTGCCTGATTCAGGAAACTGTGATCTATCCCTGCATTATACAGTCCTTTTCCGGTTTTACACATGAAAAAACACGTTCATGGGTCAAATGTTCTACATTTAATTAAGTTGATGAAATCCAGTTAGTTGGAGTGATATTTGAATAGAACATTGCACAATAAAGAGGATTTTAGGGGACTAGCAGATGGTGTAATGGTACATCACTGGACTCCTACCTAGTCGACTGCAGCTTGAGTCCTGGACCCAGCACCTTAAAACTAACCCCAGGTGCATGTGTGTACATGCTGAAAATCCTGAGTGGGGGACCAGCAGTTAGCATAATGGCTATGTCGCTGGACTCCCATGTAGTGAAATGCGGTTCAAGTCCCAGACCCAGTGGCTTAAACTCACTCAGGGCACATGTGCGTGCATGCCCAAGATCCCAAGAGGAGAATGGAGGAGAAGGGATTGCAGCATGGCCATCCCCCTGGGGGGCGGGGGATTTCTTGCTTTCTGTCTCTCTCTCTCTGTCTTCCTGGTGAGCGCACGTACCCTATAGCAAAAACCTCCCCAAAAAAAAAAAAAAAAAAATTCTGAGTGGAGGATAAAAGATAAGAGATTGTGGCATGGCCATCCCCTCTAGGGGGTGATTTCTCACTTTCTGTCTCTCTCTTTCTGTCTCTCCAGTGAATGCACCTGCCTTTTAGCAAAAATCTAAAAAAGTCAAACCCAAACAGAATTTCAGAAATATAGATGAATACTACTCAGTCATAAAAACAACCAGATGCCGGCTTTTGATGGAAAGTAGACAAATATGGAAGATGATACTGCTGAGTGAAGCAAGCCAGGCTATGAAGGAGAGACATTGTATGTCCCTACTAAGTATATACTGACTGTCTGCACTCTATGGCTGAAACTTAAAGATTAGAGGGTATAGAAATATCGAAAATGGTTATAGATACTGGATACACTATGGGAAGATGGTGGGAGAAGGAGAAGAATATGAGGAAAGACATTAGGAGAACAATAGAGAGGCAAGACATTTATGGGACACAGATGTAGATTATTATCTGTTGATGATAACATGTATCCCCAACTGGACTGGTGTGAAACATATTCGTAGTAGAAAATTCGCTCTACAAGCTAAGTGATGTATAGTGATTGAATGTATAAAAGAAATTAAAATGTATTTAAAAAAGAACTATAGATGGAGACAGAATGGACTTGAGAGGTGCCACCTTAAAAAAAGCAGCAGTAGATAATTCAGAAGATACTAACCTTAAAAGTTGAATTTCCATGATCAACAAAATAAAATGTTAATAGAACTAAGAAAACTAGGACTCAGACCTAGATATGGAGGTAAATAATGAATTCTGATTTCAATCATTTTCTTTGAAAATCAAGCTCAGCGCTTAACTTTTGGAAAAAAGTCCCATTTAATGCTAGTTATAAAATGTTATAAAATGACATTTGCCTAATTCATTTATCTTAGTGCAATGGCTAAGGGCAGGATTAAGAAATAAAAGAGACACTTAAAAACCAGGTACATAAAATTTTGACATTACATGAGTTTCTACGGAAATGACATTTGCTTCCATCTGTTCCCTGCTGGGAACCTGCTCAGGATTGCTAGGCCACTGCTCTGGGTACGTGCACATGCGTGTGTACGCGCTTATTAACGCAGTAACAGAGCAGCCTGGTGCTTTCCATTATGCCTTTGCTTTTTAAAATTTTTCTTTATGCTTATTTAATACATATGTTTTCATTTGTTGGATGATCAAAACTTATTTTTATAGTAATTAAGATTATGCCAGATTTCAGGCAGTGCAAACATTAGGAAAGCTCCCAAAGTATGCTGTGATATTTGCTAAAAGACTTTTTTTCTTTTCAGTATTATCCCCATAGCCAATAATGCAATAGAACCATCAAGCATTACATGGGGGTAAGTGTCTATCTGTGTAACAATTAGGACTAGGGATGGAAGGATTTATAAGTAAAAAATGTAATGGTAACTCCTGTCCATTTTTTTTTCTTTTTGAAGTATTCTTCATTTAATTTTATTTATTATTACTATTATTTTTGCTATAGGGCACATGTGCCCAGAGAGAGAGAGAGCATAAGATGGAAAGTGAGAAGAGAAGTCACCAAGTCCAGGACTCAAACCACGGTCAGCAATGTGGGAGTCCATTGCCTCAACCACTACACTACCTGTTAGCTCCTCCTATCCACTCTTGATCACACACACAGATAAACACACAAAACACTGAAGAGCATGATGCTACCAGAAATTAAAAACAAACAAACAAAAAACCTATCCAGAAATTGAGGAAAGAGAGAAAGAGAAAGAATAAAGGCAGGAAAGAAGGAAGTTGGGAAGGAAGAAAGGAAGGAAGAGAGAGCCATGTAAGGGTCAGGGAGAACTAGAATGAACTTGACCTGTTTAAGGAAAAGTGGAGACAGCCAGCAGGTGATGTGGTGGTGAAGGTGCTGGATTCCCACATGGCTGACTGGTTCAAATTCTGGACCACAGGCTTGAAAATCATGCTGGGAGGACCAGCAGATGGCACAGTAATGATGTCACTGGACTCCCATGAAATCAACTATAGTTCAAGTCCTGGACCAAGTGACAAATTCACAATGGGTGCATGTGCGTGGGTGCCTAAGATCCTGAGAGGAGAATGGAGTAGAAGGGATTGTGGTATGGCCATTCCCCTTGGGGGGGGGGGTGATTTCTCACTTTCTGTCTCTCTGTCTCTCTGTCTTTCTGTTTAGTGCAGACGCCCTCTAGCAAAAACCACTCTTAAGAAAGAAAGAAAGAAAACCATGCTGGGTACATGTGTGTCATGCAGGTCCCCAATCCTATGATGAGAATGGAGGAGAAGGGATTCCCCCCAATCCTGTGATGAGAATGGAGGAGAAGGGATTCTGGAAAACCTTAAATAAAAAAGTGAAAGTGGAGACTCAAGTTGGATGCTTGGGCATGAGAAAGGAGTAAAGGCAGCAGGCCCAGCCACAAGGAAGTCTGTCATTCAAGTGGCTACAGTGTGGTTCGTGTGTAGAAAGGAGATCAACATTAAGTCCTCAGCCTTTAGACAGAGTTTAGTTTTAGTTTTCTTGTTCTCAGCTCTGGCATTTATGTACACTGCCTAGGTAATCCTAACGTAAGTGGGCTTGTAAATCCGAGGCCTAAAATGTTTAAAGGAGCAGTTGAATTTTAACCTGAGGCTAATGATTTAGGCCCACCATAACTTCAGGAATAGCCACAAAAGCTTCAGTAAATCAACAAAATAAAAGTAAACCCTCTTTTTGTTCCTAATCATATAGAGAAAAGCTAACAGGACTCAACAAAATGGACATATGGTGAATTTTTCTAACCTATTTGTTACACACACACACACACACATGCAATTGCATCACATTTTTTCCCTTACATTTTTTTTAGCTTGGTATTTAAAATAGTTTTAATTCAACAATTTGAAATAACAGGAACAAACGTGATGGTTAAGCATCTCTCTCTGACCATGAGACAGTTATCTAACCTCTCCAAACTCAAGTAATCTAATCTGAATAATTAAAGTATTTAGGTCACAGGATAATTATGAAGATAATTGAATTTCCAAAATTATGAAGCTAATGCAAGGGCAGCTCTTATCACAGTTTTGGAGACATAGAACTATGAACTATAATACCTCAGTAGCTAGATGCTAAATTAAGTGCAAACATCTGGTTATGGAGATTCTGGTGTCAATTTATAAATGTGTCATTAACTAATGTTTATCAGCCATGTTTCAATTTGGAAATGATCTAATCAGTTAAAAAAGAAAAAGGAGTCCAACAGTGAGAAAAATGAAATGAGTAAAATATGATTATTTGTTTTAGCCGTTTTTTTTTTTAAGATTGCTTTTAAAAGAGTTGTTTGAAAAACTACCATTTATTTGTGCTTAACAATCTGCTTTAAGAAATGTGTAAAGAAAAGAGGAGTCTTTTCAAGGTTGAATACAGATTAAAAAAATAAAGAAGGTAGATATTCAAAATTCACCATAAATCCACCTAGGTTGTGTCCTGTTTACGTTTATCTATGTGACTGGGGACAAAAAGAAAGTATTCACTAAGCTCTTCAGTTTTATCTTGTTGATTTATGTATGAAAGCCTTTGTGGTTTTCATGTCACATGGGGAGACGTCTCCAAACATATTCCCACGAAAATCATTAAGATAGCATACGTTGTATGTTTTCAGTGACATGGAAACGGTTGTTAATTGGTCATTGTTGATAGTTTATTTACATAAATTCTGACCCCATTAACTAAATATTCTCTTCCTAAATGGCAGCAATTTTAGACTTGAATTATCTAAATAATTGACTCGATTTTTCATGTTAGCCCTGCCATGATAAACACAACCTTTGACTTAAAGATGAATATGAGCTTTTGTACATTTAGCTGACATTACCAAATTACTTATTTTCTTAGTGATTTCTATCTAATTAGTCTTAATCTGAAATAACTTATTTTCCTTAACTCCACAGCAAGCCATTGCTGACTTCATGCTTCAAATTCCAAAATATACACTCCATATCAGTGAAATGTTGGCTGGCTTACTAGAACTCAATAGGAAGATGTAACATTTTTTTTTTCTTTCTTTCTTTCAGAAATAAAAATAAGGTGGCAAGGAATCATGCTTATGATGAATGAACTGAAATGAAATTTAAAGAGCTTGTTTTCAATGACATTTGTGACTGTGAGTTGGTTTATAACTTTGACATCATTGATGCTTTACTAAGTACTATAAGAGCAAACTATGAAGAAAATTATGTTTCTTATTGATTTATTTGCCAGAAAAACAATGCTTTAGGTCTTTGAATTGTTTTTCCTGTTTTCAGTTGATTTCTTAAATTTTTGCCCCAGCAATATATATATTTTTTTAACTTCAGTGGAATAAAAGGGGAATTTTCTTTCCTGCTGTTTCATGCCTTGGCATTCCCACTGACATAGACAGCAGTAATTAGTCAGAACAACAATAGTTATTCTGGAATGTAGACTTTCCCAGCCAGCAAAAAAGATGCCAATTTTTACATATCTGAAGCTCGAGTTTCAGTTTCTGAGTTTTTCTTCCCACCAACTTTCCATTGTGTGTGAAGCCCTAGAAAATACATGTCATACTTAATTGATGGTATCATTTTTGCATTTTGGCATGTGGAATAATTTTACTTATATTTGTAAATTAATGTATCTTATTTGTAGCTTCTAAGTTCTTCATCTCTAGTGGTTTGTGGTAGAAATAATGGCAGCAGAACTTCCTGGGGTAGTTGGAAACATGCAGATTATTATCCTGTCACCTTCAAGCTAGGAATGTAACTGCAGGGTCTGGCTGAGAAATGTACAATTTTAAAGGTAGTCACTAATTACTTCATTCTGTAATGTTTAAGAAACTCGCAGAGATTATATATATATACATATATATTTATGTTGACATTTTATATATATTTATATTTATTATATATATTTGTATTTATTAAATATATATACATATATTTATATATGTATGTATATATAGACACACATACAACACACACATATATATACATGCTATATATATATATATATATATAGCTGTTGCGAAAAGTCATGATGTATTTTTCTGTTTCTCTATGCAAAAATATGTCATGGCTTTTCCAATGACCCAACATACATGTGGGTGTATTTCTGTATCTTCAACTATATTGTTTTGATCACCAATATCTACCCATTGACAAACTGTCCTAGGAGACAGGCTAAACAGGAATACTCCTAGGAACTGCTATTAGGAATCACCTAACATACTTCTTCTGCCATAGGTTTACAGGTTCCTAGATTATCTTGCAGTAACTGAACAGGAAAAACTTACATTTTCATACTTTTCATCATGTTTCATACACATTTCTAATTACCAACTAGAGTTGGCCCGTGGTACAGTGGTTAAGTCCTGTGCATGAGGAGTCATATTCCACATGGCTGATTGTCATTTGAATCTTGGTCCCAGCAGCTCCAAAAGTAAACCAAGCATGTATGTGTGTGCTCAAAATCCTGATTAGACAGAAATGGAGGAAAGGAATTGTGCAAGACCATGTCCCATTATGGGATACTTTTTCTCTCTTTCTTTCTCTTTCAAGTGCATGTACCCTCTGGCAATTAAAAAAATTTAAGAAATATTTCTAGGACTGCTAGGTGGTGTGGTAGTTAAGGGCGCTGGACTAACAAGGACTGTCTCTGTCTCTCTCTCTCACACACACACACTCACACTCACACTCTCTCTCTCTCTCTCTCTCACACACACACACACACACACACATACACACACACACGCACACACACACACACACACACACAAACACATGCATACACACCCACTCTGGTCAAATTAAAAGAGTAAATAAATAAAGTGTGTATGTTTTTTTTTTTAAAAGAAATATTCCCATCTACTCTGTATCAACCCCCTCACCTTCCCATAATTTTCAATGGGATTTCTGCAATTACCTATAAAACACTCACAAGTGGAAAGTAAGTATGTTTATCCAAGGATAAGAGCCTCTTAAGCTTCTGGTTTCTTAAGACAAAGAATCATTTGGACAAGCCAGTGGTGTGGTGCTCAAGGTGGTTGGATACCACATGGCCAATTCCACGGTTCCACTTTGGACCCATGGGCATGAAAAGCATGCCAGGTTCATGTACATGGCATATTCAAAGTTCTAAAAGGAAAAAAGAAAGAGAAGTGAAGGGATCAACTCCCTGGGAGATGTTTTCTCACTTTCTCTCTCTCTTTCTCTGTCTCTCTCAGGCAAGTACATGTGGCTAATAAAAATTAAAAAAAAAAAAAAAAGAAAAGAAAGTATCACTGCTAACTGCTCACATTCTGCATATTTTCCCCTCTGAATCAGAAATGGTTGATAAGAGAGGTCAGATTCATCTACTCCTGAGTGGTGGCTTCATTGGCATGCCCAGTTTTTGCGACATGGCTGGGTACAGGGGAAGAGTTAGAGTTGCCTTGGATTTCAAAGCATAGTCTAGACCACTGAGTGTGCACTGCAGCGCCTTCTGCCCTGGACAGGACTTGCCAACCTAAGGGTGACCAAACTCTGCAGTCCATTAGAAATGATCTTCTACCAATGGCTCCCACTCTAACTGGGTCATTAATAATAAAGCTTAATTTTTATCGGATTATTTACCAGTAAGAGCTTGTCAGAAAAGTAGGACATATAAAAATCACTGAATTAAGTGCTTTTGATCATTTAGGAGTAAATGGTCAAAATTCTGAATAATCTGGTACCTTGATCTCTTTGGCAAATGGGCAATTCTTATTAGTTTAATACCTTTTAATGTAAACACACTCACAATATAAACCTTAAAGACAGTAAGATTTAGGGCCACTTTTCCAAAGGATAAATTGTTTGTTACAGGTTAAATTTTTTTTAAAAGCTTTTTATCATAGGGTGTATGAGTTCACCAGAGAGACATAGAGAAATAGTGAGAGAGAAAGTGAGAAATCACCCCCTAGTGGGGATGTCCATGCCACAATCCTTTCTCCTCCATTTTCCTCTGAGGGTTTAGGGCATACATGCACACATGCCCAGCATTTCAAGCCACTGGGTCAAGACTGAAATGTGGTCAGCCTTGTGAGAGTCCAGTGCCATAACTACTGTGCCATTTGCTGGCCCCTACAGACAATTTTATCTTCTCAAAAGATATGTTGAGACTTAATCACCACAGCACTCAGCTCTACCTTTGGGAGGGTAGAAACTGCATGGATGACCCGGGTTCAGTTCTCTGGACCAACTTCAACACTCTGGGCACAACTGCATACACGGTATTCTAGCGAGTCAGAAAAGGGGACAAAAGCCTGTCAAAAATACTTCTCTCTTTCTGTTCTCCTTGTTTCTGTCCCTCTCTCCTTTCCTATCTCTCTCTCTCTCATAAAGTAAAATAATATGTTAAAATACTAACCCCAAGTACCTGTGAATCTGAGCTAATTTGAGCATCAGGTTTTTTGCAGATGTAGTCAAGTTAAGACAAGGTCATTGGGGGGAGGGGGCTTAAAACAATATGACCAATTTACGTACAAAAGAAAAAAATTTCTACACAGACACATCAGAGAAGGGAACTTCACATAAAACACAAGCAAAGGGAGAAGATGGTGTTGGATGAAGAAACCAGAGATGGGAATGAATCATCTGCAAACCAAGGAAAGCCCAGGATTACAGGCACCCACCAGAAACTAGAAGCAGTAAGGAAGGATTGTCCTCTTCAGGTTTTAGAGAGAGAACAGTTCTGCTCACTCCCTAATCTCAGACTTCTGGACTTCCAAAACAGAGAGACAATATATTTATTGTTTCCAACAACCAAGTTTGTGTTACTTGTTACAGCAGTTCCAGGAAACTAATACGCTGTTTGGAGGAAAATTCCCCAAGTACAGATGGTCATCTCCTACTTTTCCTTTTCTTTCCTCCAAAGTGAATTAATTCCATGCAGTGGCAGCAGAATTGTTAACTCCGAACATAAAATAAATAGTAAGAAATCATAGGGGGATATTGAATCGGGAATTGGGGAAATGTAAGTTTTGAAACTGCAAAAAATTTAAAAAAACTGATTCATTAAATAAGACTGGATAAATTATGAAAGGAGTGAATGGAATAAGGGAGGAAGGAAGGAAAGACAAAAAGATGAAAAGAAGGGAGAAACAACAGGATGTTTTCCAAATCCTCAAGATATGAAGCCATAACATGAAACTAGAAATGAGAATGACATAAAATGGAATTTTTAAAAAAGGAATTGAAGTTTATGCACAAACTACACATATGTACATTAGTCTAGGAAACATAAAGGGCAAATTTTACCCTGGTTTTCCTAATTTGAGTAAGAAAAAAAGTCTATAATGTATTGTAATGGGATTATGAAAGAAATATTTATTCAAATGAGATACAATTGAAAAAGTAAAGAGTTATATTTTGAAATTCTGGATTTGAGATAAGCTGGGTATATCACCTATGTATCGAATTCAGAAAAGAGTTGCACAGACCTGGGAAAAAAAGAGGTAAAAATAGGAAGAGACAGGCAGCACCAGACTGCCTTGGAGTGTCGGAATATTGTCAACCTGACTTAAGAGCACTTTGCTCTGTCATTCATAGGTTTTGGTTCTTATCCTTATAAATAATTTTTACACCTTAACAAAAGTTGTCGGCGTCCGCCCCCAGGCTTAGCGCTATTATGGAAGAAGCAGAAAAGATGAGACAAAAAGATAGAGTGGAAACGGACACAGGCAGCCTGAGCCTAGGTAGCCCAAGCAACTTGTGCCGCCCAGACAAACTGGACGTCTTTATTTATAGTACAAGAAGACATTACACATGTGTGTTTCATGATACTTCATGGATTGGTTGCTAGGTTACAGACAATAAGAAGCCATTAACAAATCTATAAGAGATTAGTCACACCCAAGGCAAGGTGTATCCCTTGGCAGTAATCCCATCTAGAGTAAATCTCATCTTCCTTTCTAATGCAGAGAACTAGCTGTTAGGTATGGGGAAGGAGCTAAAGAACTTCTCCATAAGGAGTGAGCCACCACACCCAGAGTAGGCTAAAGAACCTTTCAGATGCAGAGCAGGGATTGGATTTTACTATTTGGGGTCAAGATGTTTCTTGAAGTCCATCAGATGTGTCTGTTGGAACGCCCCTAGTAATTTCCACCCTTGCTCTGTCTGCAGCCAAGGTCAGGGAAAGACAAGTTACAAGGTTCTGCCAAACCCCAAAAGAGCATGTGGTGTTTGCTCAGCACATGTCCCCACAAAAAGTATTTTTCAAATTTAGAGGGCATATGCACTCATCAGAGACAGAAAGAAGGAAAGTGGAAAATCATCCCCTTGGGGATGTTCACACCGCAATCACTTTCTTCCCCATTTCTCTTTTTAGGATTTTGGGCACAAACATACACATGCCTGGCATGTTTTTCAAGTTGCCAGAGCTGGGACTTGATCCAATCAGTCAAGTAGGTTGGATCTAGCTGCCTTATTTGCCAGGGCTTGGGCTGGCCTAGTCTTGCACTTTATTTTCCCCTTAATTTTTGCTATAGGGCACATGTGCACACACGAGAGAGAGAGAGAGCACGCAAGCTGACAGATCTGGGATTCAAATCTTGGTTGACCATGTGGGCGTCCAGCACCTTTACCAGCATACCCCTTGCTGGCCCTAACCTTGGAAGTTTAGTGGCTTCCAGACCCTCATTTTTTACATCCAAATTCCAAGCAGGAAGAAGGATAAAGAAGAAACAAAAGGAGAATGCTGATTCTCACAATCCTTTTCCAGGGACTACATCTTAACTATTACACCTTCCTTTATACCTCCTATCTGAAAACGAGAAGCAGTGTGGACGCAGGCTAGGTAAGAAGACGGAGTGGATCTCGAGTCTGTAACTAGCAGTCTCTGCTGCTGGGACCTCCTTGCCTGTTTATCTTATTTGCTTGTTGAAATAATGACTGGTTTCAGATTGCTTTCCAATGGATTAGATCCAGTGCTTTAAGAATTTTCCTCTTCAGATAGTTTTAGGGAAAGCCTGAGGAATCGAGCTAGTCAATCACAAAGTGCAGTAATTGTTTGTCTAAACATGTGCTTGTTTATATGCCTCTGTGTATATTTCTGCTTTCTGAAGAGTGATATAAATCATTTTTGTCATTTGTTTTTAGTACTATACATTTCTCTTATATCTTCTATCAACGTGGACAATCAACAGTTAACCGTGTCCTAAAGCTGTGACTACATGAAGTAAACTTACCTTTGAAGATGATATAACCCATTCATTCCTCTCTATTTCACTTGTCAACCCACGGCGCATGGTGCAAATAGTGACTTCAAAAGGTGCATCATTAGTTGTTTTGTTCAGAACAATGTGTGAGAACATAATGCCCAAATGTGTCAACTATAGTTAACTAAATAACTGTTCACTAGCCAAAACAAACAAACAAACAAAAAACCGTTTCTCCTTTAAATATTTTCAAATACAAGGAAACTGAGAATTGACTGGACAAATATCTAAATCTTTCTTAGCGCCAGAAGATAGAGTCAATGGTAAATAAAACAATTGTAGAATCAATACTGTTCAAGCAGTGTGTACCGAGGCATATAATGTCAGCTTACAGGCATTTTTGCTTATCATTTTCTCGGTACAATGTAAATTCAGCATAAACATGGAGACAGCATGACACAGAGAGAAAAAGGTGCCAAGTTACGTTGCCTGGTTAGTATGTTTGGACCACCCTTTTAGCCAGCGATTTCATCTGGATCGTGGTGTGTGTCAGGCTGAATTGACCCTCCCAAAGAGGGAGACTAAAACTTAAAATAAATAAATAAACCTAGCCTATTTAGAAAGTATTTTGGGAACTATTTTCTAATGCAGAGGGCAGTGGTTTGACCTTACACTCATAATTCTTGATCTGTTTGAAACAATGCCTTGTCTGTTATTCATCATGTTGTATTCCAGGAACACTTTCAACTCCTCTGCTGTTACTTGATGCAGGGGAGACTTGATGAGTGTGTTAGCCAGTGTTCAGCAACAGTATATTTGGAGTTCACTGAGTTGGCACGAAGGGTAAGATAATGAGCCAAGTACAGATCTAGAGTTCCCCCTCAAACCTCCATGTTCATCTGAAATTGAATTCAAGAAGATAATATCAAAACATGCATGAATAAGGGCCAGCAGGTGGCGTGATGGTTAAGGGACTGGAATTCTCACATGGCTGACTGTGGTTCCAGTCTTGGACCTGGTGGCTTGCTTTCTCTCTCTTTCTCTCTCCCTTTCTGTCTTTCTCTGGCAAAACTCAAGTGAAAAATAATAATAATAAATAAAATAATTATTTTTAAAAATGCATGAATAAAAACCTTTCCATGGGGACCAGTAGATGGTGTAATGGTTACATTGCTGGACTCTCATGTAGTCAACGACAGTGAGTCCTGGCCCTGGTAACTTGAAAATCATGTCAGGTGTGTGTGTGTGTGCATGCCCAAGATCTCAAGAGGAGAAAGGATTGCAGTGTGGCCATGCCCCCAGAGGGATGATTTGTTGCGTTCTGTCTCTCTGTCTCTCCAGCGATCACATGTGCCCTATAGCAAAAAGTGTCTCTCAAAGAATAAACAAACAAACAAGCAAACCTTTCCATGTTAGATGCATGAAGTCCTTCATAACACATTTGAAATTTCAACAATTACTTATCCATAAGGGTAAATTTGAAAGTATGTCTTATATAAAGAAAAAGTCTAAGGCAATGCTAAGATCTTAACGTATTTTCAGTTCTCAAAAAAATAGCAACATATGCTGTAACAGAAATGTGAAAGTTTCCAAATATAGGGAATATTGTCTTATCAGCTTTCTACTGAATGCTCTGTATTGTAAGAACAGAGATTCAATGTGATAAAACACACAGAGTAAAATATGTTTAATTCGAAGGCTCAGAGATTCTATTTCTGATTTCTCCACATATTACAATTTGGTGGCTTCAGTGAATTGAGTTGTCAGATTCGCTGTGCCCAGCAGAGGCAGATGCATTTCATGGCTCATGTACGACAGGATCAGCCACTGAAGGCATCCCCACACACTGGAAGGCTGATGGCACCAAATCATGTCAGGCATCTGCAGTTGAACAGATGAAACATCGTGATGAAATGATAACATGAAACAAACTAAAAATATTTACAAAACAAAACAACAGGGTTTAATTTGAGCTATAATTCAATCAATCCTATCATTGTGACTATTATCAGGTTGTCAGAAAAGTCATGATACATTTTTCTATGCAAAAATGTATCATGACTTTTCCAATGACCCAGTAAATTAAACATTTGTCCTTTTAGTAACAACTTACAGTTTTGTTATGGACATGGTCAATACTGGATCAGTTAAAGCAACAAAAACAAAAAATACCACTAGGGAAGCCAGCAGGTAGTATGGTGGTTGAGTTTCTAGACTCTCACCTGGCCGACAATGTTTCGACTCCCAGACCTGGTGGCTTGCTTCCTCTCTCTATCTCTCTCTCTTGAGTATACCAGATAGTAAATTTAAAAAATAGTAAGTAAAATTAAATAAATAATTATTTTTTAAAAATATAAACTACACGGTGGAGAGATATTTTTTGCCTTCAGAGAAGTTCAAGGATTTCTCTCTCAACTCATTTTTATTTGTAAGATTTCAAGCCTTCTATCCTGACCTGACCTGAACCAAGTGAAATGGAAATTTATAATTGGGAAATTACTCTTTCTAAGGAACATATGGTGGAAAAGCTACAGACATCCTTAGTTACAAGACAAAGACACACACACATACACACACACACACACAATTACAACATTTAGTTCAATTAATATTCTTCAAGTTCCAATTTCTCCCTTTTATTTTGAAACCTTACATAATAGTACATAGAGCATCTCACATAGTGAGCTTATGGATAAGATCCCTGGCTAAAGGTCAGAGCTACTGTGCAACTTCTTTGAATCCCAGTTTTCTCCCCAATGAGATATTAATAATAATAGAGGGTTTTACAAAACAGTAAAATAAGATGACATATATACAGCATGTAATAAGAGCTAATAACAACTTTAATTATTGGGTTATTTAAAAAGTCATGATGCATTTTTTGCATAGAAACAGAAGAAATATATCAAGACTTTACTGACAACCCAATAATATCATAATAATGAAGCACAAAATTAATTTGCAGAAAATAAATTGACTTCCAGATATTAATAGGTTAGCTTATATCTGAAAGCTCCCAATCTAGTGTCATACATAATAGTGGTTCTATTCATTTTTTAAATAATTTTTTTTTTTTTTGGAGAGATTTTTGCTATAGGGCGCATGCGCTCACCAGACAGACAGAGAGAGACATAGAGACAGAAAGCGAGAAATCACCCCCCAGGTGGGATGGTCACGCCACAATCCCTTCTCCCCCATTCTCCTCTCGGGATCTTGGGCATGCACGCACACGCGCCCGGCGTGAGTTTTAAGCCACCCGGTCCAGGACGCGAACCGCGGTCGACTACGTGGGAGTCCAGCGACATAGCCATTACGCTAACTGCTGGTTCCCATTTTTTAAATAATTTTGATTACCTTATTTTTTTATTAATAATACTTAATTTTGGAAATATTAAGTAAAGAAAATGACTAGATGTTTAAATTTACTTATTTTAAAAAACATCTTTATTGAACTGAGTGAAAACATCTTGGTGACTTATAGCCCGCATCATTCCTCTTATTGGCAAGAATAAAAAAAAAAAGACTGTTTCATACCGTCTTTTTTTTGAAATTTACCTAAAACTGTCCATGCATAGAGTGAATGGCTGACCACAAAGAATTATGTGAATAAAAATATAGTGAATAGTAGCTACCCTTAATATCTTCATTGTTAAACACAAGATTAATTTGTGGAAAACCACTTGGTTTCCAAGATTAAACACACTGGTATGTTCTGGAGACCCCAATGAAAGGCATTATGTGACAGTGGTCCTCATGCACGTTTAGTGTGTGAACCTTTTGAATAAAGCAAAAGGCTCAGAGATTATATATCTATCTTTTTGCTGAGGGGAGAAAAAGTACTATCTTTTCTTTACCCACTATAAGGTTCATAGCTAGCAAAAGTATAATGTATTTATGTAATAAAGGTTTTTGTAAGACACAAGATTTCACAAATAAAGGCCTGAAGGACCAAGGGAAGACAGTATTTTCTTTTTTTCTATATGCAGATTTTTGCTACAGGGTGCGTGCTCTCACTTAGAGACAGAGAGAAACAGAGAAACAGAAAGTGATCAATCGTCCCCAGGGTGGATGGCCATGCCATAGTTCTTTCTCCTCCATTCTCCTCTTGGGATTTGGGGCATGCATGCACATACACACACACACACACACACACACATCACACATACCTGGCAGGAATTTTAAGCTGCTGGGTCCAGGACTTGAACCACTGTTGACTACACGTGACTCCAGCAACATAGCTATTACATGATCTTCTGGTCCTGAAAACTGTATTTTCATGAACAGCCATGTAGAAGTGTGATTGGAAGATAGGAAAGTACAATCTCATGGTAATGTAATAAACCAGGGGGAATTTAGCAGAGTCTGTTTGTTCAGATTCTTCTCGGCCATTAGGTGACAGAGCATGGCCCCTCTGGAATGAGGGTCCTTCTGATCTACTTCAGGAAGTGGGGTAGTGAATCCTTTTGTGACCTGTTTCAGGGCAGAAAGACAGGAGATCAGAAAGTGACCTTCCTGCTTCTCAGTTTCCTTCAAATTAAAATACTCAGAATACCAAGACGCCATACTTCAGAGTGTTATATTCTGAACCCCAGCATACTCACCAGGAAAAAATGGCTATGTGTTCAGTTAATGGCATAATCCATGAACTTTTTGAGGTACCCCAGTATTACTGAAACACACATACATACAGAGTGAAAGAGACTGAGACTTTATTGCCTAACCAAAAATAAAGGATAGTTCTGGACATCTTGATTATGACATCATTTTTTAAAGTTTATTTTATTCACAATAAAGAACATATGTGCATGCACAAGAGAGAGCCAGAGAGACTGAGAATCAGAGAGAGAGAGGGAGACAGAGAAAAGCACCCTTGACAGGGTGTTCTCAGGTACAACCCCCTTTCCCTAGCCTTCCAGCAGCTCAAGATCTTGGGCATGTATGCAAACACCGGTACCTGTTTAGGCAGACCTGGGGATTCAAATCAGTGGCTGGCCATGTGGCTTCCAGTACTGCAGATTAGTCTGTCACCAACTGTACCGCCTGGATAGGCATGTCATCATTTTTGGTGACAAACGAGTCAGAAAATGAAATGGATTTTAATAACCAAAGATGGCAATTAGTCAAAACATATTGCATGACATAAAAGGAATAGGGTGGTCATGAAAGTGAACAAAATATTAAACAGCTTTTTGAGGACAATATGAATTCAATTATAAAACAGGAATTTTAAAAGGAATGATAACTAAACAATGTTTTTAAAAAAGGGGCTGTGGTTATTGTATGTTTCTTGAGATTTTCTACATGTCATCTTGGATGTGTAAAAAGAGATGGTTTTATTTCTTCCCTTACAATATATATGCCTTTAATTCTATTTTCTTATCTTTAAAAAAACATGGCAAGGACTTCTTATACTGTGTTAAATAAGGGTGGTGAGTTTAGTCGTCTTTGCCTTGCTCTCGATCATAGGACAGAAGTGTTTAGTCTTTCACCAGTAAGTACAGTGTAAACTGTAGCTTGATTTTGTTGTTAATAGATGCTGTTTATCGAGTTGAGGCTATTTCACTGTATTTCTGTCCTGCTAAAAGTTTTTCTGTTTTAATCATAAATAAGGTTTTGATTTTTGTCAAATGCTTTTACTGATCAAATAATATGATCAAATGATTTTTCTTCTTTGGTTTGTGGTAGATTACATCGATTTTTTAATGTTGAAATATGCAAACAATGTTCACGATGCGTACTTCTTATATGAAGTTGGATTCAATTTACTGATATTTTGTTGAAGATTTTTGCATCTAAATTCATAACTGTTATTGGACTATGGGGTTTTTTGGTTCATTTTGTTTTGTTTTTTACACTCTGGTTTTATTATAAGAATAGTTCTGAATCCTCTTCTGAGACAGATCACGTGAAATCGGTGTTAATTCTATTCTCTTTTGACTCTTTTCCTTGTGTTGTTTAGACTGGCTGAGTTTTATTTGCCTCTTCTCAAGCCCACTGATTCAATCGTTTGTCATCTTCACATTATTGTTGAGTCTATTCATGGAGTTTTTTAATGTTATATTTTTTAGTTTCATAATTTCCCTGGATTCTTATTTACGTCTTCAATTTTTTGCTGAGCTTTCCAATTTTCTTTTTCTCTTTTTTTGAGAATTTGCAACTGGTTGGAATTGATGATGGCTGCCTTAAAATGCTAGCTAGAGGGCCAGTGGATGGTGGGCTCAGTGGCTAAGGTGCTAGACTCCCGCATGGCCGAACACAGTTCAAGTTCCAGACTTGGTGGCTTGTTTTCTCCTGGTCTCCCTTTCTCTCTCTCTCCTCTCTCTGGTGAGCATCTATGCCTTATAGCAAATTAAAAAACAGTAGTAACCAATAAGATGAAATAAATAATGATCTTAAAATGCTGCTAGATAATTGTGGCATCTGGTTTATCTCAGCGCTAGCATCCGGGAGTTTTCTTATCTCAAAGACATTCTGATTTTCTTGGGTTTTGGCACGATAGGTACTTTTTTATTATTTCCAGGGTATTTCTTCTCTTCTGATTGGAGACTCAGATTGCTTTTTAATCTTTTATTTTACCAGGTAGTCATCCTGGTTAGGCTTAGCATGCAAGATCCTTGCCTACTTTGATGGGTCGCTCTTCTCATTACAGTGACAGTTGCAGAGCTCATGCAGGACAGTTTTGCTCTGCTTCATTTCTCTGGTGCTGCTGGGGCTCCCATAATTTCCTTCCAATGTCACCTGAAGGGGCATTCTGTGAGTCCATATCCTCTCTGATCAACATTTGGCAGAAAATCATTTAAACATGTTATCCAGAGAAGAGGTAAATGACACGATCTGGGGGTGGAGTAGGGGAACACAATGTGGTTTAAAGAAAAAAATGTTCTGAAGCCTGTATTCATATGATAAAGCATCATCATGAACAATAATATTTTCAGAAAACAAAATATGCTACTAATTTTTTTTTGTATTACTGAATGGTGATGCTTAAAGAGAACTTATTTTGTTAAGTAGCAAAATTGCCTATAGAAATTAATTGCCAGTATGTGTCTATTATAAACCTGTCACACAAATTTGTGGATTTTAAAAGCCTGCAGTCACTGCATTAAAATTACTACTACCCAATTATAGGACTTTTTATTGCTTCACTAAAAGGGGAACTGATTCTAGATAGTAAACAAAGGACTGAATAAATACATAGAATCGTAAGGAAATCTAAACACAAAACACCACAACCGTATGAATCTTTACATTGGAAACTGGGAAAATTCCTCAACCCAGCTACTCCTGATTGATAAAAGTGGCTCAGATGAGAAATAGAGACAAAACTGATAATGTCATTAATCACTTACTTTAAAATTTCTGCTTCTTCCTTTCTTCCAGGTGCAAAAGAAACAGAGAGAGAGAGAGAGAGGAAAATAGAGGGAGAGAGAGAGGCATCTTTAACAGGATCTTTAGTTTTATTTATTTATTTTTGTCATAGGATACATGGGCTTACCAGAGAGTGACAGAGAGAGACAAAGAGAGGGAAAGTGAGAAATCAGCCCCCTAGGGGGAGGTGGTCACACCCCAGTCCCTTCATCTCCATTCTCTTCTCATGATTTTGGGCATGCATGCACATGCACCTGGCATGATTTTCAAGCTCCAGGTTTAGCACTTGAACCATAGTTGCCATGTGAGAGTCCAGTGCCTTAGCCACTATGCCATCTGCTGGCCCTTCCAACAGGATCTTAATATAATGATCCACCCCCAGCCTCAGCCAGCCCCAATCATGGGTATGCTTGGGCCTGGTGTACTCAGGGAGGTCTCTGGACACAAACCAGGAACTTTTCCATGTGGGTCAGCCCTGCAGAGCATTGTGCTTTACCACTGCACCATCGTCTGGTCCTATAATGTCATTTATTAATTAGTATTTGTCTTCAGGTTAATTTTACATTAAAAACAAAAACAAAGAAATAAGGCAAGGTTCATCTTCATAAGTTTTTTAAAATACACTAATAGTTTATAAATTAGATATAAGAAAAAAACATTTCTCAATAGCATATGTCAACTTAAAAAATTTAATTACTCTTATACAGTTTATCATCATAAAATAAATTGCACTCCCTGTGATCTTGAAACAAAGAGCAAAAATTCTTTTTTCTAAAGTTATATTAGGAAAAAATAATAGTATTTAGAAATTGTCTGACTTACAGGTTCCTGAAAGGTTCTGGTGGTATCCTTTCAGATTAAATTATAGGTTTAAATTTAAATTCACAAATTAAAATGACAAATTTAAATTTAATTCATTTCTCTTTTCTTATGTTAAAGCATGCTGTGCACAGAAGAGACAGAGAGAAAGAAGCAGAGTCTGGTCATATGTTGATCCCCCTTCCTCCAGGCTTCCTCTCCATCCAATCACCCCTGCATGCCCAGCATGTTTGAGGTACACAGTCATTCGAACCATGACCACCACATGGCATCCAGCTTCTCTTAAGTAACTCATTATGCTGTGCCCTGGAGCTGACTTTAGAACTGCAAATTTATATTTGTAATTTCAGTTTAAATTACATGTCATTTCTATTAAATTTCAGAGCTGGAAAATGAAAGATGGCATCATTTGTATCACCTTAAGTGCTTGGGACATCTCTGGGCCTCTCTTTCTTTATAATTTCCCAGCCTTCAGAATATTTCTCTCTCCATGTAGCTATTTTCTACCATAAAGTCACTGGCATTCTTAACCTGGCAATGACTTTATAAGAATAAAATGGGAAACTACAAATTTCTTAAGATGCCCACATCAGGGATCAGGAAGCCAGCAGGTGGCATGGTGGTTATGTTGTTAGACTCCCACATGGCCAACTGGGGTTCAAGTCCTGGACCTGGTAGCTTAAAACTCTCAACAGGCATGTGTGCGTGCATGTCCAAGATCACAGAAGGAGAATGGAGAAGGGATTGTGGCATGGTCATCGCTCCCAGGGAGATGATTTCTCACTTTCACTGTCTCTGTTTCTCTCTCTCTCTCTTTAGTGCATGCACCCTCAGGCAAAAGCACCACCAAAAAAAAATGTAGGGTGAAATGTCCCTAATATTTGGTACCAATTCAAAAGGAAATGGTTAAAAAAAATGGTTATATAGGGCACATACTAAGAAATAATATAAACCATTAAAATAATGGAGAAATAATGAAATTTCAGAATAGTATGTATGGCATTAATCTATGTGCATGTATATGTATATGAAATGCAAGCAATTATGAAGAGTTTCACTGTTAATATACCTTTTCATTGTTTTAATAATTTAATTACCCGTTATTACTTTTGTAGCTTTTAAAAATAATTATTGTATTTTAATTTTATTTATTTTAATTTGACTAGATAGGAACATGGAGAGAGAGAGAGAGAGAGAGAGAGAAAGAATGTGAGAAAGCAAGCTGCAAGGTCTGGGGCTTGAACCATGTTGGCCCTGTTGGAATTTAGCACCTTTAAATACCACGCCATCTGCTGGCCCCTACTTTTGTAATTTAACAAAGCCAAAAAAAAAAAAAGAAGATATTAAATTTTATTTGAACCTTTCATTGGCCACCTGACTCTAGAAAATCTCTTAAATTTGAATGAACCTGTTTTCTGATCTGTAAAATGGAGATAATTGGATTTTTTGACACATTTTGTGGCAATTAAATGAGCTAACCTATAAATAAAGAATTATATATACTAGTCAAATTGGTGCTTTTAAGCATCCTGACTTAGAAAGTTTACAGAAACACTAGGCCCTTTCTTCAGAGAGGCATTTTACCTTGAATGGCACCAAAGGCGCCTAGAGCTTTCCATTTGGCATTCGGGTGCCTCATGGTTAAATTACTAGTGCTAAGAACCTAAGAGACATCTTGTCAAGGAAAAATGGTACCTGTCATTTTAGCCAATGTAGAGTTCATGTTTTTCATTATCTATTAAACTATGCATAATGTAAAAAATGTCACAGAAAAAAAATCTATCAAAGCCATTTTTCATAAGATGTCTCATGTTGCTTTATTCCTCGTTTTTATGAGTCTGTTGTTATTATTTAATAAAGATTAGGAAGCTGGCTAATTGCAATGTGACCTCAGATCAGATTCTAGGAATCTATTGAAAATTCATACTTTTTGTTGCTGCGTGTATATGTATGTCGTATGGTTAAGTTACCCAGAGTAGTGAATATATTCTCTGGACAATAATACCAATTGCATTTAAAGTTTGGAAGAGCAGGTGGAGTCTGAATATGACACAGCAGTAAACTGCAAGACTCTGCACTGCAAGCCCATGTGGGAGGGTTCCCAGGTCAAGTCTAGAAACCTTCCCAAGTATGTCAGACACATGCTAGCCCATGATCTGAGGCTGGAAGAAGGCTAAGTGGATCATGGCATTAAGAGCTTGCTAGCTAGGGGTGCGGTCTCTTCCCCCACCCCTCTCTCAAAGATGGAAAAAATTAATTTTTAAAAAGCTTTGAAAAGCATAGCATCCCCAAGTTTCTTTTTATAAGGCAGTTATAATAATTCATCAGCATTTAAACGTTAATTTAAAAATGATCCAGCAAGAGCCATTTGTTAAAAGAAAATAAAAAGAAAATCATTTTCAAGTTCTGTTCTTGAAACAATTATGAACTGAATAACAGAGTCAGGTTTTCCTTGTCAATTGAAGCCTGAAAAATATTTTTCAGAATATCATAAGGGCTATAGTTGTCTGGAGAAAAGGAAAGACCACTGTAACTATGCGATTGAGTGGACTAGGGAGGCAAACGAATTTAGTATTCGTTAAACTGATCATTCCTAGTTTTGCTCGCTGTCTGGGTCACTAAGGCTGGGTTGTCAGCTCTGACTTTTTACATCATAGGCCATGTGGAACCCTTACTCCCTTGCTGTGGGGTCTGTTGATATCATGTTTCCCATAAGCCTAAAATTAGGGGATATATCCTTACCTGAATTTATCTAAGTAGTTGTACAGGCATCCCAGTTTTGTCTAATATTCAGTAACATATTTAACACATGGAACAAGGTTAACACAAAGGGAAAAAAGCTGAGCTTGTACATATTACATCTGCACCCCACTCACGGGCTAATAGTCAGAAACTGATCAACAGGGATGCTGGAGAACAAACGCAGAGAATCATGATTACTTCAGTTGATGAATTCGAAATCCCAGAATGGACATCTACACAAACTAGGAAGATAAGATTTATGTTTTAATAGAAGCAGGGGGTAGGGGAACAGGCCAGACCGAAATGAAGTGGGAAATTCATACCTCGTGCATCTCATTCTCTGTGACAGGTCTTAGTGATGATTTCTTTGTTTTCGACTCTTTTCAAAAAAAAAAAAACCTCATTCAGAAAACAATTCTTATAGCCTACGTGTCACTGGGATTATGCTAAGGATGACCCAAAAGCAGTCAAGGAGAACTTTGGTTCCTATGTTGTCCTAACAGATTACGATGAAAATGTTAGGCAGAATGAAATGTGAAGGATCTGACTTATCCAATATTAAATGAGAAGTACAGCTACCAGCTTCAGGAAAGGATGGGCTGGGAGAGAAATCTATCAATAATCCATTTTATACATTGATTATCACTTAGACATATTAGGAAACACTGATCTCTACAGATAATTATGTGTAGACTGTATCTGCTTTTTTTTTTTTAGAGAGATATTTTTGCTATAGAGTACATGTGCTCGCTGAAAAGAGAGACAGGGAGACAGAAGGCAGAAATCACTCCCTCTCCAACCCCAAAGCGGGATAGCCATGCTGCAATCCCTTCTCTTCCATTCTCCTTTTGGGATCTTGGGCATGCATACACACATACCTGGCATGGGATTTAAACCACTGGGTTTGGGACTTGAACTGTGGTTGACTATGTGGGAGTCCATTGACGTAACCATTATGCCATCTGCTGGTCCCAACTTTATTTTAAAAACACATTTTCCATTCTATGAAAATGGATTGTTAATTGAATTCTCATTTGTATAATAAAGGTAAAATTGAGATGAATAATAATAGCAACTTTCACAAAGAGCTTTGTGGGTACCAGGTACAGTTCTAAGTGTTTACATATATTAACTCATTTAATTTTCACAACAGTCATACATATTTTAGGATAAGAAAACCAGAGAAAGCAATGCCAAGTAACTTGCCAAGTCAGATAGAATGGCCTAATATTGAAAATCAAATAACTAAAATGGCCCCAGAGTGTGGTGAGAAACAGTGCATGATGTTGCCTCTAACTTAACTATTAATATTTGATTAATCTCATTGTTGGGTGTTACAAATTTATTTTCTCAATCCCCTTTTATCATCTAAGAACATCTGGTTCTCCGTTACATTTTGCAATGTTAAAGATGCATTTGAATCTAATCTAATAGTTTTATTACTACCATCTCTGTAATAAATTGTTCTCTAATTTCGCTCATTCTACTTCTGTTTTTACTAACTTTGTGACATGTGGTCATTGTTACAAGTCTTTTGCAAGATTTTCTGCCTTCTCTAACCAGTCAAGGCTCAGAAGTACATATTTGCAAAAAATCTGTTCCTCGTCCTAGACTTACAGGAATGAGTGAAAAATTTTCCCCAGGTAATTCTGATGTTCTCCTCCCCTTTACCTTTTGAGAAGCACCGGATTAAATCGACTCTCTCCCTCCTCTCCTTCGGAACCTGCACCCATGTTATTATGTACCACAAGAGAAAACCAGATGATGTTGAAGATTAGTACCATAGCAAATTTATGGTATCCAAACTCAGAGGCAACCACAACTGCTTGGCAATCCTATTACATTTTTCTGATCTGGCTTATTTCCCATTTCCCTCAGCAGTTATTCCAGCCCTTCTTCATTTTCTTTAAATCCCCAGCCCCAACAGAGTCCACCTTACCCCATCAATTATCCCCCTTCCTATGCCTTTTACCACACACCCGCACCGCATTCGTGCAAATGCACACAAACTACAATGCAAACAGACACATGTAAGTATATATACGTATGTGTAAGTATATATGAGCAATTTTTGGGGGGGAGGGGGAGGTTTTGCTATAGGGAATGTGCACTTGTCAGAAAGACAGAGAGATGGTGAGACAGAAAGTGAGAAATCATTCCCTACGGGGGATGGCCATGCCGTAATCACTTCTCCTCCATTCTCCTCTCTGAATCTTGGGCACACATGTACACATGCTCAGCATGAGTTTAAGCCACTGAGTCCAGTACTCAAACTACAGTTGACTACATGGGAATCCAGTGACATAGTCATTACACTAACTGCTGGTCCCTATATGAGCAAATTTATAAGCATATGCATGTATACGTGTGCATATGTACTTTTTGAAACAGATTCAGCCACCTTTTAAAAACTCCTAGCTCCTTTTCTTTTTGGATCAACACTTTATTATGTCCTTTTTCAGTTACTTCCCAATTTGTTCTGTGAGTGCCTTCTTCTTGGGGCCAGCAAGTGGTGTGATGGTTAAGACTCTGGACTTTCACATTGGATGAACTTGCTTAGAGTCCTGGACCTGGCGGCTCTAAAATAATGCTGGCCACATGTGTGTGCATGCCCAAAGTCAAGAGAGGAGAACAGGGGAGAAGGGATAGGGCGTGGTCCTCTCCACCGGGGAGTGATTTCTCAATTTCCTTCACTCTGTCCTTCACTGCCTCTTTCTGGGGAACACACATGCCCTATGGCAAAAACTTTACAAAAACAAAACATGAAGTTCTTCAGGACTGGATTTAAACTTCATGCCTTCCTTAGGAATCTGCATTAATCCTGAAAGTCCTTTTGTTCTAAATCAGTGGTGCTTAAACAAAAGTCCTGAAGTGGTCTTTAAGAAGGCAATAAAACTCAGAGACATTATATATATGTATATATATATTTTTTTGAGAGCTTTTTGCTATAGGTCGTGGGTGCTCGCCAAAAGGACAGACAGAGACAGAAAGCGAGAAATCACCCCCCAGGGGGGATGGCCACACTGCAATCCCTTCTCTTTCACTGTCCTCTCGGGATCTTGGGCATGCACGCACACGCATCTAGCATGAGTTTAAGCCACCGTGTCCAAAACTCGAATCAACACATGGGAGTCCGACAGCATAGCCATTACGCTAACTGCTGGTCCCAAGACGTTATATTTTTGTGTGTGTATTGTATATATATATTCATTCATCATCCCCTCAAAGGGTGGGATCTAGAGGTTTAAAATTCAAATGTGACTCGGGAAAGGTTAAGAATCACTGTTCTGGGCCAACCTGTGGCGTGGTGCTTGATGTGGCTGGATCCCACATAGTCCACCATGCAGTTCTAGTCCTGGATCTGGCAACATGGGAAATACATGGAGTGCGTGTGTGTGTGTGTGTGTGTGTGTGTGTACCCCCAAATCCCCAAATGGAGGTAGAGATGAAGGGGAAGGGATTTCTGTGTGACCATTCCCCCTGGGAGGGTGCTTTCTCACTTTTCCTCTCTCTCTCTCTCTCTGGAGCACATGTACCTTCTAGCAATAAATAAATAAATAAATAAATAAAATAAAAAGAAAAAAAAATCGCCTGTGCATTTTAATCTAATCACTACCTGTATGTAAATGGCTTCTACATTTATCCAAACCTAGGCTTCTGTCCTGAGCAACGCCTGTGTACCCAAAGACAACCAGACATCTTCACTTCTATATGTTGTGGGTCCCTTATACTGAACATGCTCTTTTTTACTTAATGTATTAACGTTATGAAGATTAGATCTTTTCTATAAATTTTGATCTCATTGAATATCATTACCATCATGCATTTTTCCAAGTGTTTCTAAGCCATCCTAGACATTCCCCTTTTCCCAACATGACATCTGATTACTTGCCAAATCCAGCTGGACCATCTTTTTAAAATCAAAGAATTTTACCACAATTCTATATCCTTATAGTCACTAACTTAACTTAACTCATCACTTTTTTCCATATGAAATAATTTCTTCCCCCAGTCTCAAAGTTGCTGCAATTGTAATAAGAAACATCTTTCTAAAACAAAACTTTAATTATACCTATCCTTTCTGTAATGTTTAAATTCATGTCCAAATGATTTAATAGGCTAAGAAAAAGATCATAATGATATTTATATATATTTCTATAAGTATATTAAGAGGTTGATTATCGATAATATTCAATATCTAGCTTGACAATGGCATTCTTTCTTTGTCTACGTATGTGAGTGTCAAGAGTCACATCGATTACATGAGATATACTAACGCAAGAAAAAAGTTCCAGAAAAACAGGAAATTGTTATTATCAGTTCTTAGTTACTTTCAGCTCATTGCACTATATTATATGTTATTGAGTCTCCGGGAAAATCATGATTTTTTTTTTTTGAGAGGTTTTGCTATAGGGTGCTTGCACTCACCAGAAATACAGAGAGAGACAGAAAGCAAAAAATCACACACTCACCCCTCCTCCCCCGCAAGGGGGGAGAGCCATGCTGCAATCCCTTCTCCTTCATTCTCCTCTTGTGATCTTGGGGGCACGCACACACACATGCCCAGCGTGAGTTTAAGCCACCAGGTCTGGGACTGGAACCACAGTCGACTATATGAGAGTCCAGTGAAATAGCCATTAAGCCAACTGCTGGTCTCAGTCATGAGGCATTTTTGCATAGAAAAATAAGTCATGACTTTCCCCACGACCTAATACACGATCTGGTTAGATTTACTGATCACATTATTTAATTTTGACTAAAACAACCATCAGTAAATAGACAAGAAATTCATATATTACCTGCAAAGAAATCACAATTGGGAAAATAATTGAAGAACCACAAATAATAAGGTATTAATATAATGATCTTTCCCTGTTGTGTGCTGTATCTCTTTAAACCTCACAATAGGTAAAATCAGTAACAGTCTAAAACAATGAGCAAGATTTTGGCCAGAAATATGTATTTATATCCTTTCTTTCTTTATTTATAAAAACAGACTCTTGCTGTAACACATATCTTCCTGCCTCAGGCATGTGCCACCACACCCAGCTCCCTCTTTTTTCTTCAACAGTGTCTTGCTCCATTCTCCAAGCCAGCCTTGCGAAGTTCTTCAGGACTGGATTTAAACTTCATGCCTTCCTTAGGAATCTGCATTAATCCTGAAAGTCCTTTTGTTCTAAATCAGTGGTGCTTAAACAAAAGTCCTGAAGTGGTCTTTAAGAAGGCAATAAAACTCAGAGACATTATATATATGTATATATATATTTTTTTGAGAGCTTTTTGCTATAGGTCGTGGGTGCTCGCCAAAAGGACAGACAGAGACAGAAAGCGAGAAATCACCCCCCAGGGGGGATGGCCACACTGCAATCCCTTCTCTTTCACTGTCCTCTCGGGATCTTGGGCATGCACGCACACGCATCTAGCATGAGTTTAAGCCACCGTGTCCAAAACTCGAATCAACACATGGGAGTCCGACAGCATAGCCATTACGCTAACTGCTGGTCCCAAGACGTTATATTTTTGTGTGTGTATTGTATATATATATTCATTCATCATCCCCTCAAAGGGTGGGATCTAGAGGTTTAAAATTCAAATGTGACTCGGGAAAGGTTAAGAATCACTGTTCTGGGCCAACCTGTGGCGTGGTGCTTGATGTGGCTGGGTCCCACATAGTCCACCATGCAGTTCTAGTCCTGGATCTGGCAACATGGGAAATACATGGAGTGCGTGTGTGTGTGTGTGTGTGTGTGTGTGTGTGTGTACCCCAAAATCCCCAAA
>NW_006159859.1:7244805-7283586 GCF_000334495.1 Tupaia belangeri chinensis
TTTTCCTCTCTCTCTCTCTCTCTGGAGCACAGCAATAAATAAATAAATAAATAAATAAAATAAAAAGAAAAAAAAATCGCCTGTGCATTTTAATCTAATCACTACCTGTATGTAAATGGCTTCTACATTTATCCAAACCTAGGCTTCTGTCCTGAGCAACGCCTGTGTACCCAAAGACAACCAGACATCTTCACTTCTATATGTTGTGGGTCCCTTATACTGAACATGCTCTTTTTTACTTAATGTATTAACGTTATGAAGATTAGATCTTTTCTATAAATTTTGATCTCATTGAATATCATTACCATCATGCATTTTTCCAAGTGTTTCTAAGCCATCCTAGACATTCCCCTTTTCCCAACATGACATCTGATTACTTGCCAAATCCAGCTGGACCATCTTTTTAAAATCAAAGAATTTTACCACAATTCTATATCCTTATAGTCACTAACTTAACTCAAGTCGTCACTTTTTTCCATATGAAATAATTTCTTCCCCCAGTCTCAAAGTTGCTGCAATTGTAATAAGAAACATCTTTCTAAAACAAAAGTTTAATTATACCTATCCTTTCTGTAATGTTTAAATTCATGTCCAAATGATTTAATAGGCTAAGAAAAAGATCATAATGATATTTATATATATTTCTATAAGTATATTAAGAGGTTGATTATCGATAATATTCAATATCTAGCTTGACAATGGCATTCTTTCTTTGTCTACGTATGTGAGTGTCAAGAGTCACATCGATTACATGAGATATACTAACGCAAGAAAAAAGTTCCAGAAAAACAGGAAATTGTTATTATCAGTTCTTAGTTACTTTCAGCTCATTGCACTATATTATATGTTATTGAGTCACCGGGAAAATCATGATTTTTTTTTTTTTTGAGAGGTTTTGCTAATGTTATTGAGTCTCTGGGAAAATCATGATTTTTTTTTTTTGAGAGGTTTTGCTATAGGGTGCTTGCACTCACCAGAAATACAGAGAGAGACAGAAAGCAAAAAATCACACACTCACCCCTCCTCCCCCGCAAGGGGGGAGAGCCATGCTGCAATCCCTTCTCCTTCATTCTCCTCTTGTGATCTTGGGGGCACGCACACACACATGCCCAGCGTGAGTTTAAGCCACCAGGTCTGGGACTGGAACCACAGTCGCCTATATGAGAGTCCAGTGAAATAGCCATTAAGCCAACTGCTGGTCTCAGTCATGAGGCATTTTTGCATAGAAAAATAAGTCATGACTTTCCCCACGACCTAATACACGATCTGGTTAGATTTACTGATCACATTATTTAATTTTGACTAAAACAACCATCAGTAAATAGACAAGAAATTCATATATTACCTGCAAAGAAATCACAATTGGGAAAATAATTGAAGAACCACAAATAATAAGGTATTAATATAATGATCTTTCCCTGTTGTGTGCTGTATCTCTTTAAACCTCACAATAGGTAAAATCAGTAACAGTCTAAAACAATGAGCAAGATTTTGGCCAGAAATATGTATTTATATCCTTTCTTTCTTTATTTATAAAAACAGACTCTTGCTGTAACACATATCTTCCTGCCTCAGGCATGTGCCACCACACCCAGCTCCCTCTTTTTTCTTCAACAGTGTCTTGCTCCATTCTCCAAGCCAGCCTTGAGCTCACAAACTCCTGCCTCAGCCTCCCTGCATTGCTGGGATCACAAGTACACACCACCTTGCCTGGCCTTCAGGTTGCACCAGAAATTGAATCCTGGCCTTTTATGTGGTCCAAAACTGCAGACACAGCATCTTAGCAGCAGGTCAGAGATTTCTGTTACTCCGCCCAGCGATGGCTCAGCAGTAGCACAGTGATCTGCAATGCTGGAAGTCATATTGAAGATTGGATTCAGTTCCTGCATCATCCTGTACATGCACATGCAGGGCATGCACCTGTGTGCCCATGAACTTGGCTCACTGGGAAGGCTGTGGGGGGAGGTTTTGGTGAGAGTTTGCTAAGGGTGTTTTCTATTCTCTCTCATGAAATAAGTAAAGGAAGAAGGAGGATAAAAAGAAATTTCTGTAACCAGATCTACTCAGCTACAAATTCAGAGATTATCTGACCTATATATAGTAGAATTCCTGCATATGTTCAGAAATTAGATTAAAACATTTTCTTCCCTTGGAAAAATAAAATTCCAAATATCAAGTGTTTCATGCAAGGCTAAAATTTTTCTCACTGGTTTTCTTTAATAGGAGGGAATTTCTATCCACAGTATATAATATAGGAGTGAATAGAATTGTTTTTGGATCAGCATAGTAAAGATTAGAAGAGACTCACTAAAGTGGTCTTTTGTTTTGTTGGTGTTTGTTGTTGCTGCTGCTTTTGTTTTCTACTTGCCTTGACTATAGACTGAGAAAAGTCAACAACATGCTCACTAGATAAGCTGAAGCTATTGTATTGGTAGTATAAGTGCAAATTCAATCCAGAATTTGAGATCAATTTAAATGTATTTTCATCATTTAATTTTATCTTTCTCCTGTGAATTTTCAAGCTGTTGCTTAACAGTTTCTTAGGTTTCACTAGGCTGTTTTAAGGTCTGAGGTAATATAAAAAACTGAATTTTTAGAAGAGCCATTTGAAATGTTCCTTTTACTATAAAATGTTTTAATGCTGTATCATATTTCTTTTCAGATTTTTCTCTGTTAAAAAACAATAATTACCAATCAGAATGTAGAACAATAGTATATTTTTCCATATATTTTGTTTAGGTACAGAATAAGAAGAAGCATAATATATCTAAGATATATTATGCCAAGAGGTAAGTTAAGGATTATTGGTTTTGACTCTTCTTTTTCAGGCTACCTTACTAAAGATGTCCCAGTGTTTACTATAAACTTGGGGTAAAACATTTTTTATTATGAATATGATTCAGTAAATCAGTGACTGGGGATTTATTAACAAAATGTTTGTTTCTTTGGAGAAATCCATTCCACACCTACCTGAGATGTGAGTGCTCCTGAGGTGTATATGACTGCAGGAGAAGGAAAACAAAGGATGAAAGGAGTTACATAAGAAAAAGAGTATTTCAGAGGATGGGACAAGGTTGTTTGTGGAAGCACACAATCCTGTAGCACAAGCTACAAGGGGATTTGAAAAAGTTCATAGAAAAAAAGGAATTAAAGTATGAGTTTAGGGGCCAGATGGTGGCCCAGTGATGGGAAAGTTCTAGGTTTGTATCAGGAGTCTTGCTGGGCACACACAGGTCATGGTTCAGGCTAGCTGGGACTGGGAGTAGATCCTGGTGTAGAGACCCTGTTTGGGGGCGATTCTCTCTCTCTCTCTCTCTCTTCTGTCACTCATGGAAAAAACAAATAAAGAAAGTGTGAATAATTAGAAGTTGGGCCAGCAGGTGTCATGATGGTTAAGGTGATGGACTTCCACATGGCTGACCATGGTTAAGGTGCTGGGCCTGGTGCCTTGAAAATCATGCCAGTCATGTGTGCATGCATGCCCAAAATCCCAGAAAAAGAATGAAGGAGAAGGGATTATGCTGTAGCCATCTCCCCTGGGGATGATTTCTCACTTTTCCTCTCATTGTCTGTCTGTTTCTCTCTGGCAAGCATACATGTCCTATGGTAAGAAGCTTACCAAAAAAGGAATAAAGAAAGAAAGAAAGAAAGAAAGAAAGAAAGAAAGAAAGAAAGAAAGAAAGAAAGAAAGAGAAAGAAAGAGAGAAAGAAAGAGAGAGAGAGAGTATAAGTTTATTTTGGTACAAAAATCTTTTGAAATTTGGGCATAATTTTTTAACAGTATCGACACTTTCTATTTTTTTGAAGATGCCCATCATTTTTAACTTCTATTTATCCATGGATTCAATCTTCATTAGATTTTTTTTTCTTTTGATAATAGAAACTATTCAGAATGGTACATAAAAGCAGAGGAATTGGACTCTCAGACTATTAATGATTCTTTCATTACAAAACTGTTACTTCTCTCTTCTATAGACTCTGTGGGGAGGTGTGTGTTAAAATGACAGAAGGGCCATCTCACATTGATGACTCTGGTCTACCAGCAGTGTGGAGTACCAGCAGTGTGGAGACAAAAGTGTCTTTACTTGGGCATCTTTACCTGTCTCCAGGGAACTAAATGCTTCTGTTTTTCATGTCCTCTCATTGGATGATAGGCTGTTTTGATTTCTAAAATCCTCAAATTCTGGGACTTCACTGTGCTTTCTGCAAGAAGACAGAATTTCTACCCATTAACTTGGGCTTCCAGGCCCACTACCTGTGCTCGGTCACTGTGCCAAGTATTAATATTTACTTATTTATTTATTTTTAGTTTTTTGCTGTAGGGTGAATGCATTCACTGGAAAGAGACAGAAACAGAGAAAGGGAAAGTGGGAAATCACCCCCCTCCCCAGTGGGGAAGACCATGTGCAATCCCTTTTCTTTCATTGTCCTCCTGAGATTTTGGGCATACACTCATGCATACCCAGTGTGATTTTCAAGCCAACAGGTCTGGGTCTCGAACTGTGGGCAACCATGTGGGAATCCAGTGCCTTAACCACCATGCCACAGTGAAAAGTATCTTCACCACTCATTTAGTCCATCTTTTATGATCAAGAAAGTCAAAAGGAGACCGAACTCTAGGATAAATGTAATTGCAAACAGCATGTGGATGGGTAATCATCCTTATTTGAAAATTGGATTTTGATTTTTGTCATCCAGAAGCCATTTGGTAGCGTCTGAAAACACTGGTGGTTGTCAAAGTTGGGTTAGGTGCTGTTATGTTTGGATGGGACACTGACAAACACGTAGCAGTACAAATAACTGCCCTTCCTATCAAAGAACTACCTCAACATACAAATAGTGTTCAAGTGACAAACTCATATGGGCTTGTTACTCTAAAAAGCTTCTGGTTTCTTCTCCCCCCCACCCCCCAAAGGGCACAAGCACTTGCAAGAGAGACAGAGAGACAAAACATTTCTCACTGAGGGAAGTGAAGTCACAGGGCTTTTTCCTTCATTTCTCCATCTCACCAGGATTTTGGGATCACGTGCACATGTGCCCAGCATGTTCTGCAAGTCTCTAGTGCCAGCATTCAAATCATGCGTGACCACGGGGATCTGGCTCCTATGCATAGCACTGAATCACTCCAGTACGGTGGAGTGTTTCCCTCTGCTTTTAAACCCAGCACTAACCAGGACTTTGGCCGATGAGGGTGAACACTTTGAGTTCCTACTCCATCCCCGATGTATTTCAGTATACATACTCATACATATGTGCACACAAACACATAGCCTAAAACCATATGCTCTGCGGATTCAATTAATATGACTTTCAGAAACAAATGCATTTTCCCAAAATATACTGTCCACTGGGGATCTGAACCTGCAGAATAGAAAAGCGAATTACTAATAGAGAAAATAATACTCTTCAGCTTATTCCTAGATATTTATTTATAGAGTGGGCCTCCCTCACTAATGTGATTTCTTGGATGTTTTCTGTCTATTTGTGGTTTTCATGTGAAATGGCTTCTGCCTTGGAAGGAAAGACCTTAACGATGCTTCCTAAATTTTCAAAAATTTAAATTGTATGCAGATTCCATAGTTCATTCAGTCATAGCTAAGTATATTTTTCCAGCATTATGGAAATGAGACATTAAGCAGTTTTTCATAGTATTACTATCTTAAAAATGACTGAAATAGCCTACTTATGTAGAACATTTTACAGCAAGGATTAATCCAGAGACAGCTCATATGACAGCAAGTAAGGATTTCAGTGAAAAGTGTTGAAATCCTTTAAATAAATTTAATGAGCCATGTCACAATAATAACCCCCAGTTAGCCTTGTCATATTCAAGGAATAAGATGTGAAATGGTTACATCTGGTTATTTAAATATGTAGAAGAGATTCATTAAACTCAATTAAAAGAAACTATCCAGGACCAATACCCCAAATAAATTCACTAGTTAAACTCTCTTTAAGGAGTGATTGATCTGTTTTCAGAGATTAACTTTATCTTAACAAGTAATATGTGAAAAACGTAAAGGGATGTCTTAGCCTCAGTAAATCAATGCCACTTTTCTAAAAATATTAATGCTAAACAGGCTAAATGGCCCGATGTTTAGACAAATGTCCAAAGAAATACTATTATGTTCAATGAGGCACAATTTATAACATAAAACAATAAAAAATTTTAAAAAGAAAATGCAAATGGGTCCCTATATAGTAACAGATAAATACATGAGGTAATATCCATATAATAGATCACTAATTAGCTCTTAAAACGGTCTGCTAAACCAGTGAACCGCAAGTGCTTTTTTTTCTCCTTCATTTGCAATTCTAGAGAGTAAGAAAGTAAAATGTGAATTCTGATGTAAAATGTCATCGACTGATTTTCTCATTTTTTCCTTTTTCTTCCATATGTTAGCCCCTGACTCACATGAACTCTCTCCAAACATATTCCTTTATGATTACTGGTGATTCCAAAGGCTGAGCCCTGTTCTTCTCAACACCTTTGCATTCAGTTATATCAATGTCAACTCTCCCAAGGATATCTATTTCCAGACGCCCCCAGCCTCACTCACAACTTCATAAGACAGACGCATCATTACCAGGTACTGTGTGTATTATCATCATCCCATTGTCAGGTCTCCAGTCCTTATCTTTCCTACTCAGTCCTTTCAGTACCTAGATTCCATTGCTCAGGCACTGTTTCTGGCCTGTGTCAAATGCTTACTTCCTTCTCTGCCCATGGTAAATTCTGTAGTTAATACAATGATATGTTACCTGTACCCTTAATTAGCCCTTTCTCAGTTCAAACTATTCTTATAGCAAAATGCAAAATCTGGTTATATTTAAAATACTGTCTACTCTGTGTCTTCACCCATACAGCCGAGCATTTGTTTTTGTTTGTTTGTTTGTTTTTGTTTTTGTTTGCCAGAGAGCACACGAGTTCACTGAAAAGAGATAGAGACAGAGAGGAAAAGTGAGAAAGTGCTCCCTGTGGGTTATGATCATTTGCAGTTCCCTCTCCTCTTACTCTCCTTCCTTTTAGGATTTTGGGCATGCACGCATATGTACGTGCCCAATGTGTTTCTCAAGCCACCTGGTATGGGACTCAAATTGCAAGGTTGGCCATGTGGGATCAAGCTGTCTTTACCACCAGGTCATGGTCTGACTCAAGCTGAGTATTTCTAAAGAGAAATAAAAATAATTCTAACTTTTCTCAACTCAAGTCATAATTACAAAATTCAGCTGAGGATGTCAGCGATGCCTAGCATCCATTCTCATCTCCCTGGTCAAGTTACACGATTGCTCTCTGACTTTCTGTTCCTGTCTCTGTTGTTAAACCATTAAAACTTTCTCCCTCATGCTCAGTATCAGCTGATCACCTTGCTCTCTACTTTACTGATTAATAGGAGCAAGCCAGGACAAGCAGATGGCATAATGGTTATATTGCTGGACTCCCACATAGTTGACCGCAGTTCAAGGTCCAGACTCAGCAGCTTAAAACTCATGCTAGATGAGTGTGTATGCGTGTCCAAAATCCTAAGAAGAGAATGGAGGTGGCCACCCTCCCTGTGGGGTGATTTCTCACTGTCTGTCTCTCTGTTTCTTTAGTGACGACATACACCCTATAGCAAAAATCTCTCTCTCTCTCTCTAAAAAAAAAAAAAAAAAAAAAAAAAAAAGGCCAAAAAAACTTTCTCAAGTTCCCCTCTCACCTTATGGTTAAAGAAACTAGATCCTATATGGTTGACTTAACAGTTGGAACACCAGCCCTAACCTGAAAAACACACTGGTGTGTGCATGCATGCCCCGATTCCTGGCTACCACCCTTTTCAGTCCTCTTGGAGAAAAATTCTCCTCAAACATTTATTCATATGTATCTAATCTCTTTTATTATCTGATCCTATTTTAATCAGGCTTTCGCTCATGATTTTTTCATTAAAACTTCTTAGTCTTTATTCTGTGCTACCTATCGGCTATAGTTTGTTTTCTTTTATTTCTTAAAATTAACTACAATTTGCATGTGGTACTGGAGAAAGAGACACACACAGAGAAGGAAAGCGAGAGCGCACCCCACAAGGTAGATGACCATGACTTAATCTCTTTTCCCCCATTCTCCTCTTAGAATATTTGGCACACATGCTTCGCATGTCTTCCAGACCACCAGGTCTGGTGCTTGAACCATGTAGTTAGCCATGTGGAATCACGAGTTTAACCACCACACCACCAGCTGGCCTCAATAGTAGTTTTGATACAGTTGATTATCCTTCCCTGAAACTTTTTTTTTCTCATGTAGTATACACTAACTCCTGGTTTTATTCCTATTTAATTGGCTGCTGGTTTCTCTAATTTTTCTTTTTTGGATCTTTCTTATCTTCGTGGCCTTTTACTATTGGAATGCCTCTGCTCACTTCTTTCCCTGCTTCTTTTCCTATGTGTATTCTTGGTATTGACAATGTTACTTAGCATCTATGGCTTTAAATACCTTTTACAGTCTGTCAAGAGTAAAATATATAGCTCTAGCTTACTTTGCATCCCCAAGTTGATTTCTACAGTCATCTCCACTGGATATATAATATATATACCAAAATAAGATGTCATATAATCAACTCTCAGGGATAACTGGTGTCATAGTGGTGATACACACTCTAGACCCACAAGGGAAGGTTCCAGATCTGTATCCTAAGATTTCACAGTACATGTGGGGGTATGTGTTCATGCCTGTGATCAAGCTGGCTGAGGTTTGGGGTACATGGTGGTATAAAGGCCCTGTTGGGGTGACTATCTACCTACCTGCTTTTTCTCTCATGGAAGAATTAAATAAATAAACATAAAAAAGGAATCAACTGTACAACTTCCCTTTGCTAAACCGGCTTCTCCTGGGACTCCTTCATCTCAGTAAAAATGAATAGCATCCTCATAACAAAAGTTTATGGTAAGAAAGTTCATAAAAATAGTAAACAAAATGTGATAAGATAGGAAAAAGAAAAAACTTATCTTTCACAATGTAATATAATACATATGAAATATAAATAAATAAATGTGTGTAGACCATACACAAACATTCAACAACATTGTTTTTGAATAGAAAAGAAGCTAGCACAACAGGTCACAGACACATTAAACTTTTAACAAGACCATATTTTTGCTTTTATCATTAAAAAATGATTTGCTAGGGTGTGTGCACTCACTTGAGAGAGAAAGAGAGAAAATAAGAAAGCACTTTTCCATAGGGGATGACCATGCCACAATCTCGTATCCTTTTCCCCCACCTTTCAGGATTTGAGACATGAACACACATGTGCCTGGAGTGTTTCTTAAGCCTCCATTTCCATGACTAACCATACAGTTGGCCATGTGGGAGCTAGCAGCCTTAATAGCATGCCCCAGGTTGGCCCAATAAGATCGTATTAGTAATTATTTTTTTCCAATCAATTAAAAAATTTATTAAAAGTGTTTATTTGTCTTTAGAAAACCCAATTTATTGTTAAAATAAAATGAAATGAAAACTGTAAGTAATATTAAAACTATGAAAATTGATAGGAAAAACTTCAAGCCCATAGGCTGCAAGAGAAAATTCTGTCACACAGGGTCCTTCTGAAACTTCCATCATTGTTGAATACATGGTGACAGTGAAGCGGTGTAGACCACGAGAAAACCACAGCAAAACAGAGTTGGGACTTTTTATTTAGTCTATTTTTATTGACTTTTATCTCACTTATATTTTTAGCAGATATATATTCTTTTTCCCTAATTTTTTTTTTTTTGGAGAGGTTTTTGCTATAGGGTGTGTGCGCTCACCAGACAGACAGAGAGAGACAGAGAGACAGAAAGCAAGAAATCACCCCCAAGGGGGATGACCACGCGGCAATCCCTTCTCCTCCTTTCTCCTCTCGGTATCTTGGGCACGCACACACTAGCGCCCAGAGTGCATTTTAAGCCTCCCAGTCTGGGACTCGAACTGCAGTCAACTACTTGCGCCCAGAGTGCGTTTTAAGCCACCGAGTCTGGGACTCGAACTGCAGTCAACTACGTGGGAGTCCAGCGACATAGCCATTATGCTAACTGCTGGTCCCTCTAAATTTTTGATTAGCATTATTTATCTTCTCTGAAGGAAGAAGATTATGGTAACCAAATGGTAGCAGTTTCTCACATTTTATAATATGATGAAGAAACATAAACTTGAGTGCGTTTTAAGCCACCGAGTCTGGGACTCGAACTGCAGTCAACTACGTGGGAGTCCAGCGACATAGCCATTATGCTAACTGCTGGTCCCTCTAAATTTTTGATTAGCATTATTTATCTTCTCTGAAGGAAGAAGATTATGGTAACCAAATGGTAGCAGTTTCTCACATTTTATAATATGATGAAGAAACATAAACTTATTTATTTATTATTTCATGTTTCTATATCATCTATTTTTTAAGATACATTTTTATATTTTTTATTAATTTTTTAGTCATTATTCATGGAGCTCCTATAAAGTAAGACAAGTATCTTGCTTTAAAGCAATGTAAAATAAATCCACTGTGTGAAAAACCTTTATTTTTGTTCTTGTATCTTTTTTCTTTTTCTTTTTTTTTTTTTTTAAGGTTATTGCCATAGGGAGCATGTATTCACTGGACAGAGGCAGGGAGACAAAGAGAGAAAGAGGGAGAGTAAGAAGTCATGCCCTCAAAGGGCATTGCCACAATTGCCTCTCCTCCACTCTGCTTTTTGGGATTTTTGTGCACACGTGCACATGCACCTGGAGTTATTTTTAAGCCACTGGTTCCAGAACTCAGATGTCACTGGGTCTTGTGGGAATCCAGTGCCTTAATCAGCATGCTATACCTGCTGGCCTCAACCTTTGTATATTTTTAAATTATGGGGCCAGGTGGTAGCACAGTGGTTATTCAACTGGACTCAGGAAAGGCTATGGGTTCATGTTCTGGGACCAATTTGAGCAACCCAGATATACTAGTGTTTACATGAGTGGGTTAGCTGAGGCTTGGAGAGGATTATGGCATGAAGACCTGTTGGGAGTGCCAGTCCTTCCTCCCCACCCCCCTTCCCCCCTCTTTGTGTGTGGCTACCTCATGGAATACATAATTAATAATCTTTCAAAAATAAAAAAAAATAGAGAATGTTCTTGTGTTTAAACAATTAGGAAAGGAGTTTTAGGAAATTTGAAAGTGAAAAATATGCCAAGGTGCACAGGATTATACAAATATGATACAGCGTGTGTTTGCTTCCATTACTAGAAGTACATACCTCTCTATATCTGTGGCAGCAAACGTAAGGGTCTCCATATCTGCTCACATTGCTACAATGATCTGAATGATGACTGGATAGAATCAAAACAAGGTGAGGTTTTTAGTCAAAGAAAACATACTTAAACCTTCGTATTTTGTTGAGGTAATGTCATGATGATCTCAATGTAAATATGAGGTTTAAAATTTGAAGTGCTGTTGATAAGACGAAGAGTCAGAAGTAATATATGTGTTTGTCTGACTCGTAATATTTCTCTTCCACCTTCAGAACTGAAACATGATCAGACCTGGCTCAGTCTATGGTCAAATTCCAGATGTTCACAGAGTAAGTTTGCTATCACCCTCTTCATCACCTTTCACTAGAGAAGAAGTCAGAGATTGGTCACTTCAGGTGACTGCTGTCACCGAGGGTGAGTTTCTCATGTAAGAAATGGGGTGTTTTGGTATGGCTGAAAGCTTGTCCCTGTTATATGGCACTAAAATCCTATACGGTGTCATTCATTCCAAGTTCTGACATTTGGAGCAGCTTATACCACTCTGTTTGACTAAGTCTCATTTTTGAATCAACAGCAAAAAAATGTTAGTTATATTTATTTTACAATGTAAAATTGCAAGGGCCAAAAGTTACATTCCATTTTTTATAACTACCCTTAGCCCCTGCAAGATAGCTAAGAATAAGCTGATACTATGATATGCTCAAATAAGATGTCAAATAAATCCATTAATCAAGTAAAATGTGAGTGTGTTTGTGTGCATGTGTGTGTGTGTGGACCCTTGTGTGTTTCCAAAAGGAAACTATTATTTGTTTATGCTTTTAAAATTTACTTCAAGTACACAAAAATGTTTAAATGAAAAAACTCACAATCCCAAATTTTGAACTGCATTCTATTTATATGCTTTTACTATTTGTAATCTAAACAGATATAATAAAATATATTGCAAGCTTTACATTTCTTATTTTCTGTCTGACTTGAGAGATTATATAATTTTAAAAAAGAGATTAGACTAAAATCTAGTATGATGGTAATGTTGGTTTGTAACTCCTTGTTTTATTTCCTACATAATTTAGAGTCTCTTGTGTTTAAAATTGTTTTCAGTTTACACTTTTGGACACTCAGTGTAAAATGATGCAATTTTTTGATATCGGCAACCAGCAGTTGTGTAACCAGAGCTATAAAGGACAGTGATTGTGTATAAATTAGGGTATTATGACTTCAGGATCTTAAATATAAGACCCATGATGACTGCACAGAAAATAGCAATAGAACATACATAAAAGGAGATGAGGGAACCAGCAGTTAGCGTAATGGCTATGTCGCTGGACTCCCACGTAGTCGACCGCGGTTCGTGTCCTCGACCCGGTGGCTTAAAACTCACGCCGGGCGCGTGTGCGTGCATGCCCAAGATCCCAAGAGGAGAATGGAGGAGAAGGGATTGCAGCGTGGTCATCCTCCCTGGGGGTGATTTCTCGCTTTCTGTCTCTATGTCTCTGTCTGTCTGTCTGGTGAGCGCACGCGCCCTACTGTGAAAATCTCTCAAAACAAAACAAAACAAAAAAAAGGAGATGAGAAAGGAATATAAACATTTCACTACAAAAATATCAACTAGGGGCCAGCAGGTGGTATTGTAGTTAAGGGCACTGGACTCCCACATGGCTGGAGGCTTGCTTTCTCACTTTCCCTTTCTCTCACTCTTGCTCTTGCTCTGTCCCTCTCTGCTCAAATGTAAATAAATAAATAAATAAAGTTAAATAAAATTATTCTTTTAAAAAATCAACTAAACACAAATAAACACAGTAATGCAAGCGATGAAGGAGATAAAACCTGCATGGCATACATAAAACAAATGGTAAGATACCACAAGTAAATCTCTCCTCATTAGTAATTACTTCAAATTATTTTAAATGTAAATGTACAAAACATTCCAATCAAAAGACAGAGATTGGTAGAATAAATTAAAAACTACATGATCTGACTATATGCTTCTACAAGAGAGTCACTTTAAATATTTGTTTATATATATTTATTAATTTATTCTATGAGTAAGAGAAACTGACACACAGAGAGACAGAGATAGAACATACCTATATACACACCCTCCCTTGTGGACCAGCCTTGCAGAGCATCACATTTTACTACTGTGCTACTATACTGTGCTAAACTTAGTCTCCTGAAACTAACTTTAGGTCAAAAGATAAAAGAAGATGAAAAATAAAAAGAAAGGGAGGGAAAGAATGAAAAATATATTTCATACAAGTATTAACCAATAGATAGCAAAGGTGGCTACACTAATATCAGGCAATAATGACTCTAAGTTTTTTTTAATAATTATTTATTTGTTTGTTTGTTTGTTTTAATTTGACCAGAGAGAGATGGAGGGTGAGAGTGAGATAGAGAGGAAGTGAGAAAGCAAGCCGCCAGATTCAGGATTCGAACCCTGGTCAGCCATGTGGGAGTGTCCAGCGCCGTAACTACCACATCACCTGCTGGTCCCGACTCTTAAGTTTTTTAGAAATCACAAGAGATAAAGACATTCATTATATGTGAATAAAAGGTTAAATATAGCAGGAAGATCAGACAATTTTAAACATGAACACCCTATTAACAGATAATTAAAACAGATAAAACATAGAGTTTTATCTGCTGAAAGAGTTGAAAGAGTTGAAAGGAGTTGAAAGGAGATATAGACAATTCCATAATAAAAGGGGGAACTTCAGTAGTCTGTCTTAATAATGTATAGACAATCCAATGGAAGATAACTAATGCAATAGAGGAATGAATCGCACAATCAACCAGCAAGATTGACTGATGTGTACAAAATAAGATACCCACAACGTTAGCATGCACATTCAAGATAGAGTATTCCCAAGATAGAGTATATTAGGTCACAAACAAATTTTTAGTGGAGAAAGATAATGATGATACAGAGTCTCTTATACCACGATAGTATGATGTTAAAAATCAATAACATGAATAAAATTGGAAAATTTACAAGAGTAGAAATTAAACAAACTCAAGTAACTCATTTTTCTTTTAGTTTTTGCTACAAGGTATATGCATTCACTGGAGAGAGAAAAATAGAGAGGGAATGTGAAAAATCATCCACTAGGGGTTATGATCACACTAAAATCACCTTTCCTCCATTCCCCTTGGGATTTTGAGCATATGCATACACACATACACACACACACACACACAAACACACACACACACACACAGAGTATATTTTCCAAGCCATCAAGTTCAAGACTTGAACCATGCACTTAACCATTTAGGACCCAGCTGCCTTAACCACAATGCCACCTGGCTGGCCCCATTTTTTTTTTTTTTAACATTTGCAATTTATATGTTATATTAATCTCCCCCATCTCTGGACACACAGTAAATGGGTGAACTGTCTGAAATTGTCAACTTTTATTGACAACTGTTTAGAGGTTATGAAAAGGCTGCATATATGGAGGTTTGCACTTGAGAATGCATGCTTGGTCTCAACAGGAAGTACTCTCAACACTGTAAGAGCAGATCCTATCTTTGTATTTCCTTTACAGCCTACGAGGGTCTCACATGGTTTGCGTAACTGAAGGCATTGATGAAATTATTGTTGCTTGATGTTTATAAGCAAAGTATTATATCTTAGCTATGTCATGAAGTAAAATATAGGATATAAAATGTTGTCATTAAACTTCACTGCTGACAAGAAACAGCTAAAGACATTTTTTAAAAATGAAAGAAAACAGTATTCTTTTTCTCTTTTTGGATTTTAATATATGTTCCATACGGCCCCTCGTATCACAGTCCCATTCATTTGTTGAAGTTCAAACTCATGTTAAACATGACCATGTGTCACGCTAGAATTATGATTGGGTTTCATGAATGCAAATCACTGCTACAAAACAGAAGTGTTGTAGTTGAAAAAAAGGTGGAAAAATGTGCTTTTACTCAACTCATTTTAAATTTACTTCCTCACTAACTTTAAAGACATAAGTGGGTTGAATGAGAGTTAATAGTTTTGTTTGTTTGTTTTAGATTTTGTCTATGTAAAAATCTAAAACAAACAAACTCTGTCTCTAATTTGCTGCAGAGAGATAGAGGGAAAGTGAGAAATCATGCCCCAGGGTGATGGCCATGCTACAATCCCTTCTCCATTTTTCTCTTGGGATTTGCGCAAACACATACATGCATCTGGTGTGATATTTAAGCTACCAGATCCAGGGCTCAAACAATGGCTGGCCATGTGGGAGTCCAGTGCCTTCCCACCATGTCACCTGCTGGTCCCCTCAGAAGTTAATAGTTTTAAGTTAAGCACATAGCAGGACCAGCAGTTAGCCAAATGGCTATGTCACTGGACCTCCTGTAGTCGACCGTGGTTCAAGTCCCGGACCCGGTGGCTTAAATTCAGAATAAACTTGTGCGTATATGCCCAAGATCCCAAGAGGAGAATGGAGGAGAAGGGATTGCGATGTGGCCATCCCTCCTGGTGTGTGATTTCTCACTTTCTGTCTCTCTCTCTCTGTCTCTCTCTGTCTTTCCAGCAAGCACATGTGTCCTATAGCAAAAACCTCTCAAAAAAAAAAAAGAAAAAGAAAAGATAAGCACATAGGAGAAGAAAAGATATATCAAAGCAACAATATCAATTGACAATTACTGGAAAAATTAATTATTCCAGGTACTCAAAGACTTGCAATAATAGATACAATAAAGTATTCATAAATACATAAAGATTTGTTGTGCTTTGCATGCTAATATTCACACAAGAATAGTTATTTTCATATAATCCCAAATCTTCAACCCAGGATTCTTCGGTATTTCCCAAGGTTCAATTCCTGTTGAAAAATGTATGTCACATATCCTCTCAACTTGACTCACAAATTTTTCTTCAGATTTGCTAGCCTTTACAAATTAATGTTATGGGAAATATAATTGTTAACATGTTTATTATTCTAGCTAGTTCAGATTACAGAATTAAGGGTAAGTATAATTTAAAACAAGATAGATTATATAGTAGATGGCAAAAAAATTTTAAAAAATTCGAAACGGATCTGGAAAGATTTAGAAACTCTCTACTTCAGCTATGCAAGCCTTCAGAGGGTGTTGGCCATGAACTGGGTAGACATGAATGTCAAGTGGTCATCTTCGGCACTGTAGACAGATGGCCATCACCATGAAGAACCTATGTTTGGGACCAGCAGTTAGCGTAATGGCTATGTCGCTGGACTCCCATGTAGTCGACTGCGATTGGAGTCCCAGACCCGGTGGCTTAAAACTCATGCCGGGCGCGTGTGCATACGTGCCCAAGATCCCGAGAGGAGAATGGAGGAGAAGGGATTGCGGCGTGGCCAACCCCCTGGGAGGTGATTTCTTGCTTTCTATCTCTCTGTCTCTCTCTGTCTGTCTGGCGAGGGCACCCGCCCTATAGCGAAAACCTTTCCAAAAAAAAAAAAAAAAAAAGAACCTATGTTTGAGAACTGCATTTAGTGTGTTATGAAAAGTACTATAATTGGGGTAAACAAGCGGTATGGAGGTAAAGGCACTGAAATCCACATGGCCGATACTGCAGTTCAGGTTGCGGACCCTATGGCTTGATATAATGCTGGGTGTATGTGCATACATACCCAAAATCCTGACAGGAGAATGGAGGAGAAGGGACCCGTGGCATTTCCATCCCCCTGAGGGGGTGATTTCTTACTTTCTTTCTCTCTCTCTCTCTCTCTCTCTCTCTCTCATGAGAGCGTGTTCCCCACAGCAAACTAAAAAAAAAGTAATCATACTTTAAAGGTGAATAGGTTTTACAATCTTAAGAATTCTGAACTGTTCATAGCTTTAATTATGGCACTTCATATAGACTATAATTAGCAGACAGCCTTAAATTAATAGGGAAAAAAATCCTACCCAAGTGCCTAGTTTCACATTGTAAAGCATTTAGCAGTTAGGCTGAGCCCATTTAAAGGCAGCTTTAAATCACCTATGGCTGGTTTCCAAAATAAATAAATTAAAATTTGGCTGTAAGAGAATGTTAAGAGTTAAAAACAATGTTAATGAAAAGCAGTGGCAAAACAGCACTGCTGAGGGTTTTGTTTTGTTTTTAACTTTCTTTGTGAATTTGAATGTGGCAATATATTGGTAATAATTTAAACACTAGCAACTTAGAATTCTACAGGTCATTTCTTTCAATTCACATACATCTATCCCTTTACATTAGTAAAGTTTTTTTTAAAAAAATTAGAATACATTAGTGATATAACTGGAAACAAAATGGTAACAAAGAACCAGTAGTTCCTTAAGTCTACCTTTTAATCAATTTGAATCAATCTATTGACAGTCCCTTTCTCTCTCTTTCCTTTTTCTTTCTTTTTTCTTTCTCTCTCTTTCTCTCTCTTTCTTTCTTTCTTTCTTCTCTCTCTTTCTTCTTTCTTTCCTTTGGCTGACATTCCTGTTCCTGACATCTAAGTGATAACAAACTTTAGGTATCTTGATTTACACAACATTGTTGAAAACAAAATTCTAGAAATTACAGCATCTAATGAGTCAATATTAGCAGGAAGCCATTAGAGCTATAAAAGGCCTTCTTTACCCCTCTGTGAGGGAGGATGCACTGGATTCTGGCAACAGTATACCCTTCACCCATCTGGTGCCAGCTAAAATACTGCATGCTACTTTAATTCAGCACTTTCAATTATTCATACTTTCCAAGAAAGGTGTTTTAACTGGGACCGCTGGCCAGTTCTCCATTGTATGGAAAATCAAACAGAAGTCCAATTTACTGCCTGGAACATTCAAGTTTCATAAAGAAATATGTTTCTAGAAAATCCAAAGAACAAATATTGATGTTTGAACAGCTCATTATAGAATATGTTACTATTTTTAAGCTTGTGCCTTTATAATTGTTAGCTAAATTTACTCTTCCATACCCATGTTGATCACATTTTTTACTATAATTTTAATTAAATGTACAACTATGGCAATACTACTTGACCAGAGTATTGTTCTGAAATTGCCCGATTAAATATTCAAAAATTTTTAATGATTATTATGTAGTAATAGTATACAAAGATGCTATCTTTAGTAGGTAGAAATAATCCATGTTGCAAATTAAAACCTGGGTTTAGATTTATATTAACCATTGAATATTTAGTCTTATCTTTCACCTGCTTTTTTTTTTTTAATTAGGTCACAGAAAATGGTGGTGGTTTAGTCGACACTGTTTTAAAGTTATGTCTTAATCAACTACTGCTCACTTTTATATTTGGAGCTAGGAGTAGGAAATCTTTGTTCAAAAACAGATGAATGACCTCATTTAAACTCTCACCAAGTATTTTTGGCTCTGAGTTGCTTCATTAGATCCAGATGTTATGGTATTAACTGCCTGCAGCCATTTATGCTAATAATCCATGAATTGACATTTTTGGTAATAATATAGCAAGCTAAGGTTTTTCTTTGTCACTTTAACTTAAAATGGTGGATGAGAAGGAGAATGATGGCAATTCTCAGTTCCTTTATGAACCCGTTTCCAAGTTTCCCCCTTTGAATGACGCTATCCAAGAGGAAGAGACAAGATGTCCTTTCAAAACTCCACTGAGTAACGGTCATGTGATTTTTAAATAAAAATTAAAGACCTATTTTACCCATTTACGCACTTGATCAATCTGAGAACAAATGTCCAATAACTTATTAGTAGTCACAATACTAAATAAACAAAGGTCACATTTTGCTAGTGTAGGCTACTTCTAAGTTAAATATATTCAGGGACATTTCCATACATATGTTTATAAAAGGAATGTGGTCTGATTTCTTACAGAAGACTAAAGCTACTGTACTTCTAAAGTTAGTATAGCTAGTCCTTTGTTAATCTAGCTACTTAGATATTAGATGAAAACAGTCCTCATTTATCAAAATCAATAGTGTCTTATATATAATACACTCTTCTTAAAACTGACAGTCACCTGTGGTCTCTACCACAATTTTTCCAAATCAAAACCTACAATTTTCCTAAGACCTGCTGTCTCCATGACGACTTTAATTTGCTATGATATTTTCCAATCTTGTCTTAGTCTTGGTAATATTTATTTTTCTCCATTTTTGTTCCATTTTAATGACTGACATTCTTTATTTTCTGGCTGGCTCTTTCTTCTTTTCTAAGTCTGATGCCAACTGTTTCCTATTCATTTTTTTATCCTAGTCTGAATGGCACCAGTAATTAAGAGCCCTTCACACAACTTTTGCTTTAAACGAACATGAACAATTCTGAAATTTATTTCCACTTGGTGACACTTTTCTTTATACATTCTATAATGTTTAACTCAATAACCTATTTATGGTGCAATGAAAATACTATCATGCATAGTAGAGACAGATACTATTCATGTTTGGTTAGCATTTATGTCATACTTACCATATTTATTAAACCAGAAATATTTTTTAATAATTATTTTATTTAACTTTATTTATTTATTTACTTACTTTAATTTGACCAGAGAGGAACAGAGTGAGTAAATGAGAGAGAGAGAGAGAGAAAGTGAGAAAAAGCAAGCCACCAGGTCTGAGACTCAAACTGTGAGTCCAGCGCCCGTAACCACCACACCACCTGCTTGCCCCTTAAAACAGAAATTCTAAATTATTGTTGTTAAAAGTTAAGTGACAACTGAACAGCACTAAAGTATTACATGAAGACAGATTTTGTTAATAAGTTCAAGTATTTTTTAACTTATTCTTTTAAAAAGGGTAGGGATACACATAAGAAAAGAAATATACAATCAGGCATTGTCTTCAAGAGCTTTGCAATATGGCTGCTTCCAAATACCTAAAATTAAAGAGAGCGTGTGAAAAGTACGAGATATGACTGATGACTGGAGAACCTGCCATATTGTAAAGTCAGGGAGCATCTACAAATTTCTGAAATCTCACCTTGAGTAAGATCTGGGGAATCAAAATGAAAATAGTATAAACATGGCCAATTGTCTTAAGGAAGCATAATGAAGCCTAGGGGATGAGAAATATCAGCACAGACAGCCTCCAAAATGTTAGTCATTGTTGTCTAGAAACAACTGACAAGGGAGTGATGTAAGTGGAAATTATTGTCAATAATAAGATAGTTTTTTTTTTTAACAGAACATTTCTATAATGAAAGTTAACACTGATCAATGACTTCCTCTATGCTAAGTTCTATTCTTTTTTTTTTTTCTTCATTTTTTGGACAGGGTATTGCTATAGGGCATGTGCACTTGCCAGAAAGACAGAGAGAGACAGAGAGACAGAAAGTGAGAAATCACCTCCCAGGGGGGATGGTCATGCCACAATCCCTTCTCCTCCATTCTCCTCTCGGGATCTTGGGCACGCACGCACACGCGCCCTGCGTGAGTTTAAGCCACCGGGTTCCAGGTCTCAAACCACGGTCGACTACATGGGAGTCCAGTGACACAGCCATTATGCTAACTGCTGGTTCCTATGCTAAGTTCTATTCTAAACATACTGTTTTCACTGAATCAATACAAATAATAATTCTAAAAAGTAGGCATCACTTACCCCCCCACTTTACAAGTGAGAAAATTGAGTCATAAAAAGTCCAAGTAACTTCCCATAAATTACCCAGATAATTCCATTCTAGAAATTCTGTGACTTGCAGATAGTGTAATGGTTATGTCACTGGAATCCCACATAGTTGACCACAATTTGAGTCTTGGACCCAGCAACTTAAAACTCATGCCAGGTGCATGTACATGTGTGCACAAAATCTTGAGAGGAGAATAGAAGAGAAGGGATTACAGTGTGACTATTCCCCTAGGGGTGATTTCTGTCTATCTCTCAGGTTCTGTGTCTCTGGCTCTGTCTTTTAAAAATAAAATTAAAACCATCCTTTTAAGATAAACTTATCTTAGTCATTAAGAATAATATATATTGAGACACATAACACAGGATACTTTGAAAACATTTTGATAATAACAATTTTTTTTGGAAAGATTTTTTTGTTTTGTTTTGTTTTGTTGTTTTGCTATAGGGCACGTGCACTTGCCAGAAAGACAGAGAGACAGAAAGTGAGAAATCAACCCAACCCACCCCTTGGGGGGATGGCCATGCCACAATCCCTTCTCTTCCAGTCTCCTCTCGGGATCTTGTGCACTCACGCACACACACTCGGCATGAGTTTAAGCCACCGGGTCCGGGACTCAAACCACGCTTGATTACATGGGAGTTCAGCCACATAGCCATTACACTAACTGCTAGTCCCTCGATAATAACAATTTCAACCAAAAATAATATCCCCAGCAATATTATCTTTCATATGGGTAAAGAAAATAAAAACTTTCTTGGATAAACAAAACCTAATGGAATTTACCAACTCCAGACCAGCTCTTCAAGAAATTCTGAAAGAAGTAATATACCAGGAAAACTAGAGACAGACAGCAATAAGAGAACAAAAACCAACCAGGAATATGGCCAACTTAATGGCAGAGACAAGTCTGGAAATAATGATAATAACATTGAATGTCAATGGATTAAATTCTCCAATCAAGAGACATAGACTGACTGGCTTAATGGATTGAAAATCAGAAACCCTCCATCTGCTGCCTACAAGAAACCCATCTCACAGATAAAGACATACATAATTAAAAGTGAAGAGCTGGACAATGGTATTCCATGCAAATGGAAACCAGAAAAGAGTCAGAGTCGCTATACTGACTTTGGACAAAATAGGCTTCAAGACAAAAACTGTAAAAAAAGACAAAGAAAGGCATTATATAGTAGTAAAAGGGCTAATTCACCAAGAAGAAATAATGCTTATAAATATCTATGCACTGAACTAAGGAGCACCCAAATATATAAAGGAAAAACTGCTATATCTAAAAGGAGAAATAGATTATAACACTATAATAGTTGGAGATCTCAACACCCCATTATCTTCTTTAGACATGTCAACAAGACAAAAAATAAGCAAAGAGATTCAGGACCTCAATGATACCATAAATCAGATGGACTTGATAGACATCTATAGAACTTTCCACCCTCAAAACACAAAATATACATTTTTCTCAGCCCCACATGGTACTTTCTCAAAGACTGATCACATGTTAGAGCACAAAACCAGTCTTTACAGATTCAAAGGCATAGAGACTATATTCAGCATCTTTTCTGATCATGAAAGAATTAAACTTGATATTAATCTCAGGAAAAGTCCTCGAAAATATACAAATACATGGAAATTAAACAATCTACTTCTGAATGACTCCATAACTACTGCAGAGATTAAGATGGAAATCAAAAGATTCATAGAAACTAATGAAATGAGTACACAAGTTTCCCTATTCTATGGGATACTACAAAAGCAGGCATAAGAGAGAAGTTCATAGCAATTATTGTGGAAAGGTGGCAAGAGGATGACCTAACATGTCTCAGGGAATTGGAAAAAGTACAACAAAGAAATCCAAAAAAAAATACCAGGAGATAAGAAATAATAAATATTCAAGCAGAAATAAATGAAATAGAAAATAAACGAACAGTACAGAAAATAAAAGAACAAAAGCTGGTTCTTTGAAAAGATAAACAAGATTGATGCACCATTAGCTAGACTAATTAAGAAGAAGAGAGAAAGGAGTCAGATAAGTCAAATCTGCAATGAATCACGCAACATTACAACAGACATAACAGAAATACAAAACATCATTAGAGGATACTATGAGAGACTCTATGCCAACAAAGAAGAAAACCTGGGTGAGATGAACAAATTCCTGGACACATATAATCATTCAAGATTAGATCAGGAGGACATAGAAAAGCTGAATAGACTAATAACAAGCAATGAGATTGAATCAGTAATACATAATCTCCCAACAAAGAAAAGCCCAGGCCCTGATGACTTCACTGCTGAATTTTACAAAACTTTTGAAGAGGTAACTCCTATTATACTCACACTGTTTCTAGAGATCCAAAAGGAAAGAACCCTTCCAAATTCATTCTATGAAGACTCTATTACCCTCATTCCCAAAATGAATAAGGATACGACAAGAAAGGAAAACTACAGACCTATATCCTTGATGAATATAGATGCAAAAATTCTCAACAAGATACTTGCTAACAGTATTCAACAGCATATTAAAAAGGTTATTTATCACAACCAGGTAGGCTTTATTCCAGGGGTGCAAGGGTGGTTCAACATATGCAAAACCATAAATGTAATACACCATATTAACAGAAAGAAAGATAAAAACCATATGATCATTTCAATCAATGCAGAAAAAGCATTCAACAAAATACAACATGCTTTTATAATCAAGACTCTCAGTAAAATTGGCATAGATGGAATGTTTCTCAGTATAATAAAAGCCATTTATTAAAAACCTACAGCTCATATTATACTGAATGGGGAAAAGTTGAAAGCTTTTCCACTAAAAACGGGTACAAGACACGGCTGCCCACCTTCTCGGCTCTTATTCAATATAGTACTGGAAGTTCTAGCCAATGCGATCAGACAAGAGAAGGAAATAAAAGGGATTCCAATAGGGAATCCAACAGGGAAAGAAGAGCTGAAATGATCTCTGTATGCAGAAGACATGATTGTATACATAGAAGACCCAAAAACCTACACACAACAAGCATACAGAAACAGAATTGAAGAATGTAATTCCATTTACCATAGCCACAAGATGTATAAGATACTTAAGAATAAAAATACCCAAGGAAGTCAGAGACCTCTACAAGGAAAACTATGAAAACCTTAAAAAAGAAATTGAAAAGGACACTAAAAAGTGGAAGGACATCCCATGTTCCTTGATTGGCAGAATCAATATAATAAAAATGACAATCCTACTCAAATTAACCTACATGTTTAATGCAATCCTGATAATTATAAGAGACATTCTTCACAGATCTAGAAGAGATAATCAGAATTTGTCTGGAACCATGAAAGATCCCGTTTTGCTAAAGCCATCTGGCACAAGAAGACTGGAGTAGGTGGCATCTCACTCCCTGACCCAAAAATATATTACAGACCTGTGATAATCAAAACAGCATGGTATTGGTACAAAAATAGACATGAGGACCAATGGAACAGAGTAGAGACTCCAGAAATAAATCCCAAAACATACAGCCAACTCATCTTTGACAAAGGTTACCAGTCAATCCAGTGGGAAAAGGGAAACCTCTTTAGCAAATGGTATTGGAAAAACTGGGTATCCACCTGCAGAAAGATGAATCCGAACCCCTGTCTGTCACCATTAATAAAAATCAACTCAAAGTGGATCAAAGATCTAAACCTAACACCACAAACTATAAAACTACTGGTGCAAAACACTGGGGAAACTCTGGGAGACATTGGGGTAGGCAAAGACTTCTTAAGCAAGACCCCCCAAAGCACAGGCAATAATCCCCCAAATAGACAGCTGGGATTACATTAGATTAAGAAGTTTCTGCACAGCAAAAGACACTGTAATTAGTGTCAATCGATAGCCCTCAGAATGGGAGAGAATTTTTGTTGACTGTGCCTCAAATAAGAGACTGATATCTAGAATACACAGGGAATTCAAGCAGTTTACCTGGAAGAAGATGATTAACCCAATTAAAAGATGGGAAAATTAGCTGAATAAACACCTCTCTAAGGAAGACATATGAACAGCCAAAAAGGATATGAAAAAATGCTCAACACCCCTTATTGTAAGGGGGATGCGGATCAAAACCACAATGAGATACCACCTAACCCCAGTCAGAATGGTGAAGATTAAAAAAAACAAATAGTGATAAGTGCAATAATAATGATAAGTGCTGGAGGGGATGTGGTGAAAGGGGAACATTCCAACACTGTTGGTGGGAATGTAACTTGGTCCAGCCACTGAGGAGAATGATATTGAGGTTCCTCAAAGACCTTCAAATAGAACTGCCATATGATCCAGCAATTCCACTCCTGGGAATCTACCCAAAGGACAGGAGAGCACTCAGTCAGAAAAGCACTTGCACATCTATATTCATTGCAGCCTTATTCGCGATTGCTAAGACAAGGATCCAACCCAAATGTCCACAACCAGATAAATGGATTGAAAAATTGTGGCTGGAATACCATTCAACTATATAAAACAACAAGTCCCTGGAATTTGATAGAAAGTGGATGAATATGGAAGATTTGTTGCTGAATGAAACAAATCAGGCTATCAAAGAGAGACATTGCATATCTCGACTTAACATATACCGACTGTCTGCACTCTGTGGTAGAGACTGAAAGACTGGAGAGCATAAAGGTATTAATAATTGTACTGGACACTAGAGACGAACAGGAAAGAGAGTGTGAGTGTAGAAGAGTGTAGGAAATTTGGGGAGAAAATGGACCCCTCGTAAGGGAGATGCAAATCAAAACCACAATGAGATATCACCTAAATCTAGTCAGAATGGCAAAGATTAAAAATAATAATAATAATAATGATAAGTGCTGGAGGGGATGTGGTGAAAGGGGAACATTCCAACACTGTTGGTGGGAATGTAACTTGGTCCAGCCACTGAGGAGAATGATATTGAGGTTCCTCAAAGACCTTCAAATAGAACTGCCATATGATCCAGCAATTCCACTCCTGGGAATCTACCCAAAGGACAGGAGAGCACTCAGTCAGAAAAGCACTTGCACATCTATATTCATTGCAGCCTTATTCGTGATTGCTAAGACAAGGATCCAACCCAAATGTCCACAACCAGATAAATGGATTGAAAAATTGTGGCTGGAATACCATTCAACTATATAAAACAACAAGTCCCTGGAATTTGATAGAAAGTGGATGAATATGGAAGATTTGTTGCTGAATGAAACAAATCAGGCTATCAAAGAGAGACATTGCATATCTCGACTTAACATATACCGACTGTCTGCACTCTGTGGTAGAGACTGAAAGACTGGAGAGCATAAAGGTATTAATAATTGTACTGGACACTAGAGACGAACAGGAAAGAGAGTGTGAGTGTAGAAGAGTGTAGGAAATTTGGGGAGAAAATGGAGAGGTAAGACACTTGCAGGACACATAAGGTTTATTATCTGTTGACGAGGATGTGTATGGTGATCTCAACTGGGCTGGACTGAGGTGTATATCATGCTGAGTAAAGTCTCTTCACAATTCTAAATGATATATAGCAACTTAATTTGTGAACAATAATAAAAATATAGAAATAAAAATTAAAAATGTAAAAGAAAAAAGAAAAAAGTGCATATATATATATATATATATATATATTTTTAGAGATTTTTTGCTATAGGGTGTGTGTGTGCTTGCTATATCTATCTATCTATCTATCTATCTATCTATCTATCTATCTATATATATATAGAGAGAGAGAGATGGAGAGGCAGAAAGCAATAAATCACTTCCCAGACAGAATAACCATGCTGCAATCCCTTCTCCTCCATTCTCCTCTTGGGATTTTGGACACACATACACATACACACACACACACACATACACACACGTCTGGCATGAGTTTGAAGCCACTGGGTTCAGGACTTGAATCAAAGTTGGCTATGTGGGAGTTCAGTGACATGGCAATTCCGCCATCTGTTGGTCACAAAAGTGTATGAATATTATATAAGGTCAGAATTTATTGTGTAACTCAAGTATTCCCCCAAATACAATAGACCAAAAGGAAAACAATGTACTAATAGGAATATTAAAGTGTAAAAATAAGGAAAAAGTTAACAATTTATATGTATATATTTGACAGCAACTTAATCATATCAATGAAAAAATCATACAGAAAATCTCTATTTTTCTAGCTAAAATGATTTATCAAGCACTTTCAACTTTCTTTCTGTTGAATACTTTTACCCAGATTTCTCTTTTGCTCTACAAGTATATCTTATAATATTAAAAATCAGGATTATTTTTCTTTTTTTTTAATTGCCAGAGGGTGTGTTTGCTTGCCAGAGAGGAAGAGAGAGAGAGAGATAGAAAGAGAGAGAGAGAGACAGAGGTATGATCACACTGCATTCATTTCTCCATTCCTATACCCTGTCACAACACACACACACACACACAGACACACACACACACTCGATGTGTTTTCAAGCCCCTGGGGCTGTGATTTGAACTACGGGTGGCTAAGTGGGATATAGCTCCCTATACCAGTAGGTCATAGAGCTGGCCCTGAAAATCAGAATTATAACTTGAACCCTCTTATTGGCTTTTGTAGGTCTTCTACTTGGTACCAGATTCTTTCATCTATTATTCCTTGTAGATAGATCCTCAAAGTCATCCTTAATTCTTACTTTTCCTTCACTTCTTATTGCTAATCTATCCTCAAACCTTGAAAAGTCCTTTTCAGTTTCAATGTCAATGTACCATCATAAGTAAGGCTAAACATTTTATATCTAAACTGTTAAAATAGAATTTTATTAGGTCTTCTTACATCCACCTTGTCCTTGCTCAAATCACAATGTTTTTTTGTATTTAAATTAATTTTAGATCCCAGGTATTTTTCTGCTCAAAAACTTTCCTGCCTCCTGGAAGTCAAAACAATAAAAATTTTGGTCCCAAAGATGGATTTACTTGGAAGCTACAGAAAACTGGGCATCTGAGCCCCTATTAGCAAGGTAAACTTGTAAGTCTGAAACCAATTTCATCTGAGTACTTTTTTTTTTTTTTTTTTTTTTTAAGGAAGGATCCAAACAAAAGATATATCACAAATTTTAAAATCCTGGATCTATTGCAGGTTGGGCTTCACAATCACATTCTAAGTCATAAGTCCATTTAATTAGCTGAAATTAAAATGCAGTTGCTTAGTTAGAAGAATGTGTGAGAGAGGAAGAACAGCTTCAATCATGTGGAGGTTTTTTGTTTTTGTTTTGTTGTTGTTGTTCTTGTTAAAGGTTTTAGCCATAGGGCATGTGTGCTCACCAGAGAGAGAGAGAGAAGCAGTGAGATGGAAAGTGAGAAATCACCTACCAGGCATAAGGCCATGATGCAATCCCTTCTCCTCTATGTTCCTCCTGGGATTTTGGGCACAATCACAAATATGTCCAGCATATTCTCAAGCTAGCAGGTCTGGGGCTCAATCCATGGTCAGCCATGTGGACTCCAGTGACTTTCTATAAGTTCCCAGAGTAGGCTTGAGAGAAAGGACATAGATCTACCCCTTTCTCTCCTTAACCCTCTCTGTTCTTTCAGTGTGAAACAGTTCAACCTATATTTCTTCTCAGTATATATGGGCTGAGATATGATTTAACAAAGGTGTAATTTTGTAATCCCTGATAAATGAGTAAAATTTAGAGTCAAGCATATGAGAAAGAGCTTTCCTTCACTAAACCTTCAGATGAAAATGAAGGGGAAACAGATTCTCTCCTCAGGTTCATCACAGGAATCATCCTATCAATACTTCAAAACTGCAGTGAAACTGATTTGGACTTGGATTTTCCGGAACTGTGAGGATACTCACTCCAACATGTTCGTGGAAAAAATGGAATTACAGTGTGAGTTTATTGCAGTGCAAAATTTTTGAAATCCATGCACTTTAAAGAAATAATAGACATTTTCCATGAATTTTTGGAAGACAACTCCTCTAGCTAAGAGGTAAACTTTGAGTTGTTTTTTAAGTTCCTGAATTTACAGAAGCTTGTTATACTGAGTTTTGAACCCAAGAGGAGAAATAGACACCTAATATACAATCCAAGCATGGGGTCCAGATAGGGTTTTGGAGGTTACATGCAGAAAAAGAAAAGGAGGAAGGTCACCACACGTGTTGGTTCCCTGTCAATATGTTGGTAGACTGTTTGGAGGGACTGTGTATGTGCAGTCTCTTCTTGGGGTCCAGCTGCCTCTGTTGCACAAAGAAGGTCCCTAGCGTAGAGTTACACAGATGAGAAGAGGCTAATTGGCCATATGATCTCCAGTAGGGTAAAAGAAAACTCTGATGTGTTCTGTGCATTCTCTGGAGTTGGCTACTCAATAAGATGATATTTATTGACTTCTTCCTCTTCCCTTCACTTCCTCACTCTTAAACTGGTGTATCCTGGCATCACTTCATGAATATACTATTTATAATATATACAAGTCTTTGTCGCTGGACCTACTTTTGTGGAACACAGTATGAGGTACCATAATACTGGGTCATCAGAAAAGCCATGACATATTTTTCTATGCAAAAATGTGTCATGACTTCTGATAATCAAATATATCACAATTGAAAAAAAGAAATACTAGTCCAATCCCATTGCCTAGGAATTAAGGAAGCCAGATCCCACATGGCTAACCATGGCTTGAGTCTCAGTCCAGGCAGCTTGAAAAGCACACTGGGCTTGTGTGTGTGCATGCCCCAAATCCTGACAGAATGTTGAAATGAAGGCAAGGGGTTGTGGCATAACCATATACTGTTGGGAGATGCATTCTTCCTCTCCTGTCTCTAGCTCTCCCTTTAGTGAACCCACTCTCCCTCTGGAGCTTATAAACAAACAAAAGAATATTTTAATATTCAGTCATGAATACAACATTAGTTTTCAACATGCTTAGTCCTCTCCTGACTACTTTAGAGGAAGAAATTATTAAATAAACACAGAGTAGCTCATAGAATTTTTGGAAGACAAGCAAAGAAAGTTTGCAATTAAATACTCAGGAATAATTCTCCCACTGCACAAAACTAGTCTTTGAACTCCTGACATAGCTACTAGGTACTACTTCAGCTGAATTCACTTCTTCCTGAGATGGAATTGAGCTGTGAGTCCTTGGTCTGCTAATACAGCTGCTATTTCTGTACTAAGGACATCCTCTTACCAAGAACCTCCCCTATTGCTACCCCAGGGGAAACTGAGTTTCTACTCTTCTGTCACTAGCTCCTGAGTGACGTACAAGGTGAGTGCATGTGAATGGCAGGGTAAAGTAACATGACTTTCTGGCTGTAAGGGGGGAGAGGGGGCTGGGAAAATAAGTTTCTGGCCTTATGAGATTTCTGAGTAAGAGACCATTTTTACTTCTCACCAAAATTAATAATGTGAGGAATTCTTTGAATATGAAGCGTATTCTGCTATGGTTTAACCAAAAGAAGTATCACTTGTTTACTCCAGTGGTCATTTCTTGAAAACCCATCTGACAATTTCTGTCACTCTGCAATGACACACCTTTCTGAAACCAAACTCAATGTTACCAGCAACAACAGAAATTCTAACGCTGTTACTAAGCCTGGTTAGTGCTATATCAACTCCATAAAAGTAAATAACTCCAACTTTTTATGGCAGAGCTGGTGGTCCTACCAGGCTCCCTACCAATGTCTCCTGAATCTATGAAGTTGCTCCAAGAAAAACGTTCAGAGGGAATTGGGTTGGATTTGCTTAATCCCCACCCTTGCACATGCATAAACTTTAATTATCTGACCATTAAGTTGACTGCTACGGTTTGATTAATATGCCAATCTTACCAATCCTGGGTTTGTTAAAGGCAGAACTATTTAGAGCCCACCACAGCTTCTATTGCATGTACTCTCAGAAAGACCATGCTTTTAAAAACCACACAGTTCGGTGGATTTCTGCCAGGGGCGTCATCTTGGAAGACCTTGTTTAAGGAAGCGTGGGAATGGCCAGCAGATCCTACCCTAGTGTAATCCTCTGCAGTCAACTGATGCCATGTGAAATTCTGATTCACATCTGGAGGAATCTTCAAGGAGGACACAGCTCTTTTGTTGGTCAGCAACTTCCTCTTTCTTTGGATCGACTACTGGGGGCCGCATGGCACACACATATCATTGTCCTCAAACCTGAGAGTTAATTTCTTTATTTTGAGCAAAACTGAGTATTATTACTCACAGACTTTAATCAATCAAGAAATCCCTTGAATATATTTATCTCCTCACTTCTGTAATGATTCTTTTTCCTTCTACCTTAGTGGATAAGTCAGTGAAATAGTTTAAGATCAAGTAGCATAATTATAGTCTTCAATGCATTCTGAAAATTCTTCTGAAGACCCTTCTCTATTTGTTCCACTGCTTTCTAGATGATGCCATCTTAAAGTAAAATTCTATTGTTGCTTTTACATCCTTTTGTATACACCAATTTAAATATCTTCCCCAACAACCCATTTTAAGAGTTTTCCCAAAGCAACCTCTATAACATCTTCTACCTGTTCACTTTGTAAATATGCTCTAATTGTTAAATTACCTTTCCAGAAATATGTATTATTTGTGGGCGAGGATGAGTATAATGATTTCAAAATAATCATCCTTTTTTCTTCAGATAAATTAGAGACAAGACAGGTATCGTCAACTGGGGACCACAGACATTTTGGGAGCCAGTCTGGCTTCTCCTTGGCTACTGCAGGGGTAGCTAATAATATTTTAATCTGATTTTTCTATTTTTGTATCATGTATAAGATTTATCTCCCTGAAAGGCTCAAATGGTGCTAGGTAAAAGACCCAGCAGGCATGTCTACTACCCAGAAGACCGGCCATCTTAAAAAAACTGCCTTTGCAGTTTTTAACTTATGTTGGTAGCTCTTGATTAAAAGAAGAGGTGCTTTTGATAGCTAGGTAAGAGACCCAGCAGGCATGTCTACTAGGTATTAGTAACCCCCAGAAGACCGGCCATCTTAAAAAAAACTGCCTTTGCAGTTTTTAACTTATGTTGGTAGCTCTTGATTAAAAGAAGAGGTGCTTTTGATAACTCCCCACTGTTGCACTGAGTGATTGCTACTTGACAGTCAGGTCAGAGAACAGCTCCTGATAGTTTAGTTTTTTAAGGATTTTGCCATAAGGCCCATGTGTTCACTGGAGAGAGACAGAGAGAGGCAGTGAGAGGAAAAGTAAGGAATCCCCCCCCACCATCCCCAGGAAGGATAACCGTGCCACAGTCCTGTCTCTACCATTCTCCTCCTGGGATTTGGGGCATGCACACACATGTGCCTAGCTTGATTCTCAAGCCACCAGATTTGGGACTTGAACATCAGTCAACCATGTGAGGCCACTTGCAGGCCCCAGGTCCTGCTGTTCTTAAGAAACTACTACAGTACTGTTCAGTTTTGTTTTCAAATCCTATGTTTTTCTTAATAACCTTTGAGGACTGTCACTAGTGTTTGTATCATAACTTTTTGATCATATATCAAATTCTTATCATCCCTCCCTTTTGCTGGTCGCTGGTGTCCTCTCTTTCCAAGAGATTATTGACACAACATCACATTTTAGAATTACGTGAGATTTCCTCACCCCATTTCTCAACCTAACACTTAAGAAAAACCCTGACTTGAATAGAAATCTTCATGAAAATTCATCGAGGAGGGTGGCATCACTCAGAGTAAGGCAGCTGCAACCTGGCATAGATTTATATTTGTTTTGCAGGTGACATGATCATGATCATGTATATACAAAATCCTAAGAAACCAAAACACAAACAAAACAAAACTACCCAGCAGAGTCACAGAATATCAGCTGTGTGTGTAAATTACAGTTAAAATTTCAGGCTTAACAGTATTTTTTTTAAATTTGATACAATGAGGAATACATTTAACAAAATGTATTAACAACAACTACAAATTAGAAATCAAAACGGAAAAGGTAGCTGGAAAATGCCCACAGATTTATAAACCAAACAACCTATTTTTATAGTAACTCATTAGTCAAAAGAAAAAAAATGGAATAGAAATAAATTTTAAAGTTTTTAATTGAATTACATTAAAGTTATAACATACTGTAATTTGTAGAATGAAGCTAAATAAAATCAAAATGAGGAAAATTCAAAAATACCTTAACAGCTAGGGATCTATACTACAGTGATAGAATGAGAAAATGAATATTTTTATCAATTATTTAATTTTATTTATTATTATTATTATTATTTTAAATTTGATGAGAGAGAGAGGGAAAATGAGGAAGTACGACACCAGGTCCAGGACTTGAACCATGGTCAACCATGTAGGAGTCCAGCACCTTAACCACTATATCACCTGCCAGTCCTGGGTATCTATCTATCTATCCATATTTTTTAAAGAAGGTTTTGCCTTAGGGCACATGCATTTTTCAGAGAGAAAGAGAGAGACAGAGACAGTGAGAGGGAAAGTGAGAAATCACCATCCCCCTACTTCCAGGGAGGATGACCATGCCATAATCCCTTTTCCTCCATTCTCCTCCTGGGATCTTGGGCATGCTTGCACATGTACCTGGTGGGATTTTTAAGCCACTAGGTCTGGGAATCAAACCACTGTTGGCCATGTGGGAATCCAGTGACATAATTGCTCTGTCATGTGCTGGCTCTGGGAATCAATATATTTAAGTTGCCAGTTTTTCCAAGGTGGTCTATAGATTCAATACCATTTGAATCAAAATTCCAGAATAAGTTTCATAGAAACTAGTTAATTACAAAATGTATTTATAAACTCAAAGGACTTGGAATAAACAAACCAAGGTCGAAAGAGAACAATGCTGGCAGAGATACAAATCTGAAATGAACTCTCTGTACACATCCATAGTTACCAAGGTGATTAGTGTGGTACTGGCATAAAGACAGAGAAACAGATTAATGGAATAGAATAGGGTCCAATGATGTTGGAACAACTTGCTCTCAATTTGGTAAAACATATCAAACAAAAAATACATATACACACACAGAGCAACCAATAGAAACAAAACTTCAGTCTATACCTCACACAATATGTGGAAATTACTTCTTAAGACTGTACCATAAACTAAAAATATAATCTTCTACCAAAAAAATATAAGAAAGTATCTTCTCAGCTATGGTGTAGGCAAACTTTTTATTTGTTTGTTTGTTTATTAGTTTATTTTTGTGGAAAACCCATGAAACTAACTACAGACTAGAAGAATACAAAGAATTTGTACTCACAATACAATCAATAATAAAAATGAGTATAAAAGTCAGATATGAGAAAGTCACAGTGTAAGCTATATAAGTGCTCCATAGGCAAATGAACAAATGTTGAGCATTACCAATCATCAAGAAATGCAAAATTAAACAATAACGAGATATGACTATATTCCCATTAGAATTCAGGAGGACTGCCAACACTTGATGTTAGACATCATTGGTGAGAGGACAAAATGGTGGACAACATTTTAGAAAGTAGCCTCTTAGCGTTTCCTAAAATTAACATAAATATTTTAAAACATGACCAGGCTATTTTATACCTAGATATTTAAATAAGAGACATGAAAACATATGTACATTAAAAATATACAACAGAAGACCAGCAGTTAGTGTAATGGCTATGTCACTGGACTCCCATGCAGTAGACTGTGGTTTGCATCCCGGACCCAGTGGCTTAAAACTCACACCAGCTCATGTGCGTGCGTGCCCAAGATCCTGAGAGGAGAACAGAGGAGAAGGGATTGTGGTGTGGCCATCCCCCCTGGGGGGTGATTTCTCGCTTTCTGTCTCTCTGCCTTTCTGGCAAGCGCCACTGCCCTATAGCAAAAACCTCTCCAAAAAAATAAAAGAAAAAAAAATGTACATTAGGATGTCTATGACAGCTTCATTCACGTACAAATGAGAATATATTTAATATCCATCAGCTGGAGGGTGTTGAGACTAATTGTTGTATATTTACATAGTGGAATAACCTTTAAGAAATTAAAACAATAAAAAGGAATAAGCTATTGATACACACACATGGAAAATGACCAATTCAGAAACTTTAAGCTGTTCAAAAGTTGCTAGAAACTCTGAAGTTATGTTTGAAATTTTGTTATGGTGAATTGTAATAAAACAAATCAGAACAGAGGTTGCTTAATGACAGATAAAATAGAGGAAATGCAGATTTGCTGAAGAAGCACAATACAAGGGATTATTATTTATTTTTTTTAGAGATAGATTTTTGCTATAGGGCATGTGCACGCACCAGGGAGACAGACAGAAAACAAGAAATCATACCCCCCACCAGGGGGATGGTCATACCACAACCCCTTCTCCTCTATTCTCCTCTCAGGGTCTTGGGCACACATATACATGTGCCCGGCATGACTTTAAGCCTCCAGGTCTTGAACTTGAACCACAGTCAACTACATGGGAGTCTAGCTACGTAACCATTATACCATCTGCTGGTCCCTACGGGATGTTTTTAAGTGACAGCAATACTATGTTTTTTGATAGATATCTGAAATTACACAAGCAAAGAATTTTTTTTCAAAATATGTTAAATTAGCCATTTAAATTGTGTTCATTTAACTGGATATAAAATATACATCAATAAACAAAGATCATCATGCCCTAACATATATGTTCAATCTCCAGTGCAATTTGAAACACTTTAGTGAAATGTTTTAAAAAGCACTGACCTGTGAGAAGGAATCTTTAAAGTTTTTAATGTATAGAATTAATATGCTCATTACATTTTAATAATATATCTGTATTTTTGATAGACCAATAAAGGAACTATATAAATTAGGCATAAGCAACACTTGAGATAGAAAAATTAGTTAAAGTTAATAAAATAGTCTTTTCATTTAAAAAGTAATCCTATAAGTGATTTTCAGACAAGAATTACAAACCTGTATCTGCTACCCAATCTTGATTTCAGAGTCAGCCTCAGAGAATAAATTCAATAATTTGATCTTTGGTGTATTCTGGTAAAGTATAAACTTCTACATTCAGAGCTCACCCTGAAGTCATATTTTCCAAATATATTCTATACATATACCATCTTTAATATAAATTTTACAACTCCTCTTTGGAATTTTCCATCACTTTCTAAGTTTGTCATCAATGTGATGAAGTATACAAAGAAAATGAGAAAATTTACAATATTTTCTGCCATTATACCATCCAATTATATTTGTTATGCACTTAGTTTATTTATTTATATGGATACTACTATCCAAACACAGAGATGCATTTTAAAAGTTCCCTAATTTTGCCAGTGATACTTGGCTTTAACGTACTTTATTAAATGCACTTACTGAAACATTTAACCTTTTTGTTTGTTTTTGTTATAGAACACAAGCCCTTACTAGAGAGAATCAAAGAGAGCAAAAGTAGGAAATATCCCCCCACCCCCACAAAGGGACATGGCCATGCCACAATTCCTTCTCCATCATTCTCTTCCTAGGGTTTGGAGCATACATACACATGCACCTGGTGTGATTTTCAGGTCACCAGGTCCAAGACTCAAACCATGGTTGGCCATGTAGAATTGGTACTTTAACCACCATATCACCTTTTGGCCCTTACTTGATTATTTACTTATTTATTTATTTTAGAGAGATTTTGGCTATAGGGTGCATGCACTAGCCAGAGAGACAGAAAGCAATAAATCACTCTCCGGTGGATGCCCATGCCACAATCCCTTCTCCAGTCTCCTCTCAAGATTTTGAGCACACACATACACACACACACACACACACACACACACACACACACACACACGGTGTGAGTTTCAAACCACTGGGACTGGGAATCAAACCGTGGCTGGTCATGTGAGAGTCCAGTGATGCAACCATTTTGCCATCAGTTGGCACTCCATTTGATTTAATTTTAAATATAAATTTTCTATGTTATAGTTTTGATTTTGAGGCTGGATTTATACTAAATGAAATGTCATTCCCTTTGTTTGACTTTTGCTCTAATTAATGACACGCCTCTTGCCCTCTCCCTCTTCTCCCCACACAAACATGCACTTTTCTGCATTGTTCTGTTTTACTTTCTCTATGTTAATTATACTTGGCTGAAATTTTTTGCTTACAAGTTTTTTTCTATTTCTGCTTACTATTAGGTAAATTTTGCAGTGGCAATGATTTTTCATGTTCATGTAAGATCCCCACCACTTGTAATATGGTCAGGTGCACATGAGACACTTAATAAGCATTTGAATGAGTTCATGGGACAGTGGATAAATACATTTTCTACAAATATATATCTAATATAGCAGGTATCTATTGCATTTACTCAATTATTCTTATACTTGTCTTCCATTTCTTAAATGACAGGATGATGCTGTTTGTTCAGTTTTGTTCCTTTTTTCCCCAACTAATGTCGAGAAGAGTAAACAGAAATCAGAATTGTGGTATTTTAATAAATAATTGTGCAATTTGGTCTGTTTAAATGATGATAACCACATTCTGATTTGTGTCACAGTGGGAATAATTCTAGTCTTGAGAAATGAATTGGAAAAATCTCAAGCTTCAGTTCTCGCCATTTTGCATGTAAGTAGATGAGTAGGTTTAGGAAAAGGTCATGAAATATGATTATAACCATTTACTAAAGATAAAACTAGTGATCTGTAGCCAGAAGTCCCAAAGCTTTTCCTATCCTGATGACCAGAGTAAGAATCTAGTCCAGATCGGCCTCAGATAAATGGTTATTAGACTCCATCAGAGAGCGATTCTGTCTTCTCTCATCTTGTGCAAGGGAGAAAAAGAAATAAAACATAATGAAACCAGAAAAATGACCTTTGAATTCTTTGTAAAGTGGTTCAAGTCTTGGCAGAGCTAGAGGAGAGAACATATATGTGGTCTTCATGTCACTAAGGCGATATGGGTGAAGCAGTCATGGATTAATTTCTGCAAACCGGAGCACATCCTCATTACTGGAGTTTCATCTTCCTTCTTCATTCACTTGTCCATTATGATCCAAAGTACCAGTTTAAATCATTAATTTTAATGTAATCAGATTGGATAATTTAACTTCCTCATGCTAGCTTATAAAAACATCAATTCTGGAATGCTCTCTAATTCCAAAAGGAAAGTTACCCACTTTACATTTAATCATCATCATCATTATCCTAAGAGTCAAATAATGTCTGGACAGTGCCAAGACAGAAGAACACTTTCAGGACCCTATTATTATCAGTTTCAGCAGCAGCCATCCTTGTTTGGGCTCCTCTGTGTGATATTTATGTGTTTAAGAAGCAGAAAATTACATGAAATGATTTATAAAAGTTAGTTAGTTAAAAAGAAAAAAACATAAAAATTAAAAAAAAACAAGCTCACTCAGTTCTATTATTATTTTTGTTTTTTATTTTTGGATAAGCATGGTCTTGATCATTATTTTTTCAGTGTTTTTAGATTAAATCATTCAAGGTTAAGCTAGTGTGCACTGGAAAATTTTGATGTCATGCATTTATTCACTTTTCCTTTATTCATTTATTTATGCAACTCTGTTTGGATTCATCAACCATTTTTTGCTTACCAGGGTATGATGTCAGAGTCCATATGTCACAGAAAAGAATGATGGGAAAACATTCTACGGAAAGAATAAAGAACAAGTTTGTACTAAATAATGGATAACAAGAATGCATGTAAAAAATAAAATCGACCACAAGGTAACAGGGTCAAAGACGTTAAGGGAATAGAATGAGAATTTGAAGAGATTCCATTAAAGTATAACCCCCAAATATATAGTAGTTTATACAAGGTTTTAATTTTATGTTGCTTTGTTGATCTAAGCTAACTTTGTTGTTCAGTTTATTTATTCATTTATTCCATGAGTGAGAAAAACAGACAGACAGGGAGACAGCATCCACAATGAGCCTCAATGTCTCTGTCTCTACTCCCAGCCTCAGCCTGCCCCGATCATGTGCATATGCATGTCTGTGTACCCCACACACAAACTGGAAACCTTCCCTTGTGGCTCTGCCTCTCAGATCGTTGTGTTACACGCCTGTGCC
>NW_006159859.1:7298558-7323989 GCF_000334495.1 Tupaia belangeri chinensis
AATTGTAATGAAACAAATCAGAACAGAGGTTGCTTAATGACAGATAAAATAGAGGAAATGCAGATTTGCTGAAGAAGCACAATACAAGGGATTATTATTTATTTTTTTTAGAGATAGATTTTTGCTATAGGGCATGTGCACGCACCAGGGAGACAGACAGAAAACAAGAAATCATACCCCCCACCAGGGGGATGGTCATACCACAACCCCTTCTCCTCTATTCTCCTCTCAGGGTCTTGGGCACACATATACATGTGCCCGGCATGACTTTAAGCCTCCAGGTCTTGGACTTGAACCACAGTCAACTACATGGGAGTCTAGCTACGTAACCATTATACCATCTGCTGGTCCCTACGGGATGTTTTTAAGTGACAGCAATACTATGTTTTTTGATAGATATCTGAAATTACACAAGCAAAGAATTTTTTTTCAAAATATGTTAAATTATCCATTTAAATTGTGTTCATTTAACTGGATATAAAATATACATCAATAAACAAAGATCATCATGCCCTAACATATATGTTCAATCTCCAGTGCAATTTGAAACACTTTAGTGAAATGTTTTAAAAAGCACTGACCTGTGAGAAGGAATCTTTAAAGTTTTTAATGTATAGAATTAATATGCTCATTACATTTTAATAATATATCTGTATTTTTGATAGACCAATAAAGGAACTATATAAATTAGGCATAAGCAACACTTGAGATAGAAAAATTAGTTAAAGTTAATAAAATAGTCTTTTCATTTAAAAAGTAATCCTATAAGTGATTTTCAGACAAGAATTACAAACCTGTATCTGCTACCCAATCTTGATTTCAGAGTCAGCCTCAGAGAATAAATTCAATAATTTGATCTTTGGTGTATTCTGGTAAAGTATAAACTTCTACATATTTCAGAGCTCACCCTGAAGTCATATTTTCCAAATATATTCTATACATATACCATCTTTAATATAAATTTTACAACTCCTCTTTGGAATTTTCCATCACTTTCTAAGTTTGTCATCAATGTGATGAAGTATACAAAGAAAATGAGAAAATTTACAATATTTTCTGCCATTATACCATCCAATTATATTTGTTATGCACTTAGTTTATTTATTTATATGGATACTACTATCCAAACACAGAGATGCATTTTAAAAGTTCCCTAATTTTGCCAGTGATACTTGGCTTTAATGTACTTTATTAAATGCACTTACTGAAACATTTAACCTTTTTGTTTGTTTTTGTTATAGAACACAAGCCCTTACTAGAGAGAATCAAAGAGAGCAAAAGTGGGAAATATCCCCCCACCCCCACAAAGGGACATGGCCATGCCACAATTCCTTCTCCATCATTCTCTTCCTAGGGTTTGCGGCATACATACACATGCACCTGGTGTGATTTTCAGGTCACCAGGTCCAAGACTCAAACCATGGTTGGCCATGTAGAATTGGTACTTTAACCACCATATCACCTTTTGGCCCTTACTTGATTATTTACTTATTTATTTATTTTAGAGAGATTTTGGCTATAGGGTGCATGCAACTAGCCAGAGAGACAGAAAGCAATAAATCACTCTCCGGTGGATGCCCATGCCACAATCCCTTCTCCAGTCTCCTCTCAAGATTTTGAGCACACACATACACACACACACACACACACACACACACACACACACACACGGTGTGAGTTTCAAACCACTGGGACTGGGAATCAAACCGTGGCTGGTCATGTGAGAGTCCAGTGATGCAACCATTTTGCCATCAGTTGGCACTCCATTTGATTTAATTTTAAATATAAATTTTCTATGTTATAGTTTTGATTTTGAGGCTGGATTTATACTAAATGAAATGTCATCCCCTTTGTTTGACTTTTGCTCTAATTAATGACACGCCTCTTGCCCTCTCCCTCTTCTCCCCACACAAACATGCACTTTTCTGCATTGTTCTGTTTTACTTTCTCTATGTTAATTATACTTGGCTGAAATTTTTTGCTTACAAGTTTTTTTCTATTTCTGCTTACTATTAGGTAAATTTTGCAGTGGCAATGATTTTTCATGTTCATGTAAGATCCCCACCACTTGTAATATGGTCAGGTGCACATGAGACACTTAATAAGCATTTGAATGAGTTCATGGGACAGTGGATAAATACATTTTCTACAAATATATATCTAATATAGCAGGTATCTATTGCATTTACTCAATTATTCTTATACTTGTCTTCCATTTCTTAAATGACAGGATGATGCTGTTTGTTCAGTTTTGTTCCTTTTTTCCCCAACTAATGTCGAGAAGAGTAAACAGAAATCAGAATTGTGGTATTTTAATAAATAATTGTGCAATTTGGTCTGTTTAAATGATGATAACCACATTCTGATTTGTGTCACAGTGGGAATAATTCTAGTCTTGAGAAATGAATTGGAAAAATCTCAAGCTTCAGTTCTCGCCATTTTGCATGTAAGTAGATGAGTAGGTTTAGGAAAAGGTCATGAAATATGATTATAACCATTTACTAAAGATAAAACTAGTGATCTGTAGCCAGAAGTCCCAAAGCTTTTCCTATCCTGATGACCAGAGTAAGAATCTAGTCCAGATCGGCCTCAGATAAATGGTTATTAGACTCCATCAGAGAGCGATTCTGTCTTCTCTCATCTTGTGCAAGGGAGAAAAAGAAATAAAACATAATGAAACCAGAAAAATGACCTTTGAATTCTTTGTAAAGTGGTTCAAGTCTTGGCAGAGCTAGAGGAGAGAACATATATGTGGTCTTCATGTCACTAAGGCGATATGGGTGAAGCAGTCATGGATTAATTTCTGCAAACCGGAGCACATCCTCATTACTGGAGTTTCATCTTCCTTCTTCATTCACTTGTCCATTATGATCCAAAGTACCAGTTTAAATCATTAATTTTAATGTAATCAGATTGGATAATTTAACTTCCTCATGCTAGCTTATAAAAACATCAATTCTGGAATGCTCTCTAATTCCAAAAGGAAAGTTACCCACTTTACATTTAATCATCATCATCATTATCCTAAGAGTCAAATAATGTCTGGACAGTGCCAAGACAGAAGAACACTTTCAGGACCCTATTATTATCAGTTTCAGCAGCAGCCATCCTTGTTTGGGCTCCTCTGTGTGATATTTATGTGTTTAAGAAGCAGAAAATTACATGAAATGATTTATAAAAGTTAGTTAGTTAAAAAGAAAAAAACATAAAAATTAAAAAAAAACAAGCTCACTCAGTTCTATTATTATTTTTGTTTTTTATTTTTGGATAAGCATGGTCTTGATCATTATTTTTTCAGTGTTTTTAGATTAAATCATTCAAGGTTAAGCTAGTGTGCACTGGAAAATTTTGATGTCATGCATTTATTCACTTTTCCTTTATTCATTTATTTATGCAACTCTGTTTGGATTCATCAACCATTTTTTGCTTACCAGGGTATGATGTCAGAGTCCATATGTCACAGAAAAGAATGATGGGAAAACATTCTACGGAAAGAATAAAGAACAAGTTTGTACTAAATAATGGATAACAAGAATGCATGTAAAAAATAAAATCGACCACAAGGTAACAGGGTCAAAGACGTTAAGGGAATAGAATGAGAATTTGAAGAGATTCCATTAAAGTATAACCCCCAAATATATAGTAGTTTATACAAGGTTTTAATTTTATGTTGCTTTGTTGATCTAAGCTAACTTTGTTGTTCAGTTTATTTATTCATTTATTCCATGAGTGAGAAAAACAGACAGACAGGGAGACAGCATCCACAATGAGCCTCAATGTCTCTGTCTCTACTCCCAGCCTCAGCCTGCCCCGATCATGTGCATATGCATGTCTGTGTACCCCACACACAAACTGGAAACCTTCCCTTGTGGCTCTGCCTCTCAGATCGTTGTGTTACACGCCTGTGCCACCGTCCAGCCCCAGGGACTAATATATATATATATAATGATAGGGCACTTACATTTGCCAGAGAGAAAGATAGGGAACGTGGACAAGCACACCCCAGGGAGATGATCCCTTCTCCTCTATTTATCTCTCAGGAATTTGGACACTCATGCGCACACACCCATTGTGTTTTCAAGACTCTGGGTGTAGGATTTGAAATGTGCAATTAGTTGTATGAGATCTAGAGCCCTAATCATCATGCCATAGACTGGCCCTATGAGTTAACCATTTTCTAAAAGTTACTTACTTCATTTATTATTACTAATTTTCTATAGGGCATGCGTGAGCATCAGAGACAGACAGAGAAACAGGGAGAGAGAGAGAAAGTGAGTAAGCAAGCCATCAGGTCCTTTTTTAAAAACTTCATTTGGTAGTTAATTACATTACTAGAATCTCTAGATGGGATTATTGCCTGATTACAAATAGCTGGAGATAAACATTTTTCCAAATGCACCGCTTTAACATTTCTTCTGGATCCTGTTACAGCTGTAATATGAAACATAACACAGTGACAGTTTTATCTTATTATCTGTAGTGGGGATGTGACTCATCTGAACTTTATTATAATACATTACCTCATGCAATCACTAGTTATTTGATAGCATCATAAAATCTTTTAAGCTAGAGTTTGGGGAGACGATGATATGCTGTCCCATAATACATTTTATACCTGATTAGCAATTGTTTTGTGAAATAAAATGTAAATAAACTGCAAGACTTTATGTGTCTTACAGTTCCAGAGTAGATTTCATCTGCAAATGCTGACGTTTTCCCTCCTAGGGGATTTCAAACAATATCTTTTCAAAATTGTCATGCACAATTCTAAAATGATGAAATGGTACAAATCAGGCAGTTTCACTTTGATTTCTAACTTGCCACACAGTCATCGTAACTGGACCTCTTATTCAGTGTCTATTTCTGTACTATTGTAACTTCACCTGTTAGAATTCTATGTGAGAATTTCTTGAACCCTGCAGTAAGTTAATTTATCATTAAAACATATTTACTCAAATAATTTCAGTGAGACCTTTTTATAGATGTAATTCAAAACATTAAGTAGTGTGTTTGAATTGCTGCTCTTTGTGAGTATCTGGCCTAATAAAAATTTCTCAATCAAAACTTAAAAGCAGAATTTTTGGAATGCCAGGAGTGGATTTCTGAGAACACAAAGTAGTAATAAACAGACGTTTATTATGCAGAACTATGTGTAAAGTGTTAGGAGGGTACTTCAAAAAGTTTGTGGTAAAATGGAATTAAAGTATTCGTTTATTTCGGCGCAAATTTTTTTTTTTTGAAACCCATACATAGTTTTTTCATAATAGGCATTTTCCAAGAACTTTTGAAAGAGTTTCCATGTCTCAATATTTGAAAGAAGAATGAAAGTACTTGAATCAAATATTAGTTAAACATGGGCCAGAATGTGGCACGGTGGTTAAGGCATTGGATCCCATATGGTCAGTGGGATCACTGAGTTTCAAACACAGTGAAATGAAAAACACGCTGGGCACATGTGCATGCATGCCCCAAATCCCCAGAGAATGGAGGAGAAGGAACTGCAGTGTAACCATCCTCCTGGGGGGAGGGGGTGATTTCCACTTTCCTTCTCTTTCTGCCTCTCTTTCTCCAGTGACCACACACACTCCTTAGCAAAACAATCTGATGATGATGATGATGATGATGATGATGATAATCTAAATAAATCACTTAAAAACATCTCTTTTCAGTGAAATAGAGTGAAATTCGTCTTTAATTGTCATGTTTACTAGGGGTCTAATGGGTATTTTTCATAAATGACTAAATGAATGTGGAGATAGAAAGGAGTCTTTCTGCAATCATTATTCTAAGTGAAAAGCCTGTTTTATAGATGAATCTTCAAAACCAGTTTTCAATGTATGATGTATCCAAATTCATATAATAACATGAATATTTTAAATCAACTTTTTAAAAATTTTTGCTGTAGGGAACCAGCAGTTAGCGTAATGGCTATGTCACTGGACTCCCACGTAGTCTGCGGTTTGCGTCCCGGACCCGGTGGCTTACAACTCACGCTGGGCGCGTGTGTGTGCGTGCCCAAGATCCCGAGAGGAGAATGGAGGAGAAGGGATTGCGGCGTGACCATCCCCCCTGGGGGGTGATTTCTCGCTTTCTGTCTGTCTCTCTCTGTCTTTCTGGCGAGCGCATGCGCCCTATTATGGAAAACTTCTCAAAAAAAAAATATTTTTTTTTTGCTGTAGGGCATGTGCAACTTCCAGAGACAGATAAAGATGGGGGAGGGAAGTATTGAGGGGGAGTGAGAAAGCACTTCCCAATGGGGTTGGCCACGTCCTAATCCCTTCTTCTTCCTTTTCCTCTCAAGATTTTGGGTATACATAGATATGCACCTAGTACATTTTTCAAGCTTCTGGATCCCAGACTCCAACGTATAGTTGGCCATAGGGGATATCCAGCCACCCTAACCACCATGCCACCTGCTGGCCCTTAAATCAAAAATTTTATATCATTTATATATAATATATCTGTTTTGGCCTCTGGAATCCCTGGGGGCAAGCACACTGTGGGTCCTTGAGAATCTTTCATTGACAATAGAATATCTCTTCATTTATCAAGCAGGGTCTTCTACTCTGAGCCCATAACTAGTAATTTTTTTTGTCTGTTTATTTTATTTATTACATCTAGAACAAAAGAGTAATAGCACCCCCAGTGCCACAATTCACTCCCAGCCACAGCCAACCCTGGATCACGGGCACACATTTGCTCCGTGTTCTCAGATCTCCAGATGAGAACTTTGAACTTTCCCATGTGGACAGCCTCCAAAGGACCATGTTTTACCACCTGTGCTAGCCCCTTGACAAACTTCTTTCTTCTTTTTTTCTTTAACCTTAACCAATTTCAATACAACAGAAGTAATCTTACTCCACAGAGACAAACACACACATGCACGTGCACGTGTGATCTCAAATGTCATTATCTGAAAGTTTGCAATTCAAATTAAGGAACCAGGAATACTTGAATATCTAAGAAAAAAATGTATATCCCACTTATACTCCAACCAGTCTATACTAATATCTAATACATATTGTGTATTTACTATATCTGTGAAATAGTTCACCCCCTACAAATGTCAACGTATTCACATAAACGTCATCTAATATAATTATTTTTAAGATTTTATAAATAAAAGAACTGAGGAAAGGGAAGATCAAACAACCAACCAAGATAATAGCTCCTAACTGTAAAATCTGCTTTTAATCCAGAAAGTTCTTAAATTTTGTAATGTCTCTCATTTGATTATGTTTCTCTATTTCTTTTATTTCTTTATTTTTATTTATATTTTAGACATTTTCTATGGGGCAAGTGTACTCAGCAGAGAGAGAGAGGGAGAGAGAGAGAATGTGAGAAATCCTCTTCCATGGGGTATGGCCACTCCCTAATCCCTTTTCCTCCATTTTCCTTTTGGGATTTTGGGTAGGTATGCACTTGTGTCTGGCATGTTTTTCAAGCCTTTGAGTCTGGGCCTTGAACAATACACCTGGTCAGGTGAGATACAAACGCCTTAACCACCATAGGCTGGCCCTGTTTCTTTTTTGAGCTTGTACTCAAATACGGTTTTCTTGGAACAAACTTTCTAAGGTATGAATTCTTTGTACAACATGTTTCCAAGAAAAACGTGTTACTACTGATGTTTAAATGAGAGGTATTGTGATGGTGTGGCATTTGAAAAGCGTTGGATAATAAATTAATGCAATAGGGATTATATTCCACTCAAAAAATTCAGCAACGTGAAATTTTTATAAAGTAAATTTTGGATAGATGTTCAAGTGTGTGAAATGACATCATGAGAAAGATACTTCAAAGTTTTGTGGACACAATAATAGAGCATAACTAAAACTAAGCATAGGTTTTTGTAAGCCAGTACAGCCATTCTTTTTCTGCCCGAACTGCAAGGCACAGAGATGAATTAAACCTGACCACCCACAAGTTCACCATAGACTCTAAGCTCGCCCTTGAGTCCCTTCATTGAGAAATCCCAGTCTTAACTTCCAGCCTATCAAGACTGATCCCTTGCACTGTATAGAACATTCAAAAGCAGGAAAAAAAAAGGAAGGAAGGAAGGAAGGAAGGAAGGAAGGAAGGAAGGAAGGAAGGAAGGGAGGGAAAGAAAGGAAGGAAGGAAGGAAGGAAGAGAGAAAGAAAAATCACCACCGTCATCTAGTTTTCAAGTGGGTTTTAGTTGCACTCTAAAACTAGAAGAAAGGGGTGTTGGTTATTAAATCCGTATTTTCCAATTACATTCTTGCAAGGGCTCAGGTTGCACACAGCATTATCCTGCAGGATTATTTAAGGTGGTGCGCTAACTCTTAAGAAGTGGCACATGGTCAGGTCCAGACATGGCTTTCTATGACACATTCCCAGTTTCATTGATCATGGAGTAAATAATAACATAAAACCCCTCACGAACGGCCAGAATCAGAGTTATATAATCCCTCAGGTCCTCTGCATTTGGAGAAGTCTGCGTTTTGAACATTTTTCAGGAATGGATCTGTATTGTTTGTGTCTTTCTCATTAAAATATTTCAGATAAACTTCAGACAGATTGTGGGCAATTTCAGTGGTATAGTATCTGTTGGGTCATCAGAAAAGTCATGACATAATTTTTGCATAGAAAAACAGAAAGATAAGTCATGACTTCTCTGACAACCCAATATTTAGTTGGTCCTGCCTTGTATTATTTTCTTGGATTCCAGACTACAATATAAAAGCACCTGTTGTTTAAAGATGAGCTTTGATTTTGGAAATTCTGTAATGTAACCAAATTGTATCACTTATTTTTCCATTTTCACATCGACATCTACAGTGCAAAGCATTAGAATACCCCCCCCATAGTTCCACTGAAACAACTTGTATTTGAGTATTTAATGAAATCAACAAAAATAAATTCAATGAGACTTTTTACATTTTATAATTTAACCTTTCAGTAACATGAACCAGTGTGGTTACAGTCCCTCTCTAGGAAAATTTTGGTTTTCTTTCTACCTTTCTAACTCTTTCTTGTCCCTCTTTTTTCATAAAACCACACATTGCCATTCTTCAAGACTCAGTCCTGGGCTGTTAGCCATCTCATTCTCACTTGTGACTGGAAATAGGTAATCTTTCACTATTATACCTTCCCACAGGCCTGTTCAATGAATTTTTCCACTAAAAATTTGCAATTTGTTTCCCATTCCTACCAGGTTTTCTTTCATCCACTGCTTATTATATTATAAATAGGATCACTTTCTAATCCACTGCAAGAACAAACCATAGATATTATTCTTGATATACTTTAAAGTCTGTTCATTTAATACAATTCCTCATAGTCCTGCAGAGTTTTTAACTTAAATGACTCTCTACTTCTCCATATTTCTTTTTCTGTAGGTACATGCACTCACTGAAGAGACAGACACTGAAAGTGAGAAATCACCCTCTAGGGGAAAGGCCACATTGCAATCCCTTCTCTTTCATTCTCCACTAGCGATTTTTGGCAAGCAGGCACATGCACCTGGCATGAATTTTAAGCTGCCAAGTTCAAGACTCAAACCATAGTTGACTAAATGGGAGTCCAGCAACATAACCATTACGCCATATGCTGGTCCCGACTTCTCCGTATTTCAAAGTTCCAGTCGTGAGCAAGCCTTCTTGCATTCTTTTACCCTGAGTTGATCGACCCACACATGTTGTTTATACATTGCAAATAGGTTCTCTGCATATCAGTCAGAATTATACTGTCAAAATATAAATCTGATTATCCTTGCTTGCTTGAAAACCTCTAATTAGTTATTTCTTTCATTCTGATAAGGATAGTGCTTCTCAACATACCCTATGGAGGTCTTACCTGTTTGTTCCCTGCCTACCTTTCTGGCTGCTCCTGCACCTTATTTCCTGTATTTTTTTCCATCTTCATCTTTCATGTTTACCTTAGTCTGATCCTGCATTGCTAAGAGAAATACCTGAGGCTGTTGGAAACATGCATTGCTCACAGAATACAGAAATGACCTGTAAGAAGTCAAAGGACATTTAAGACAGGTAATGTTATGGAATGTCTTTATACAACATTAGAAAATAGAAGTGGGTTTTGTTTGTTTCTTTGTGTTTCATGTCAAGATTCAGAAATCCCTGAGCTCTCATAGACGAAGTATCCTTATGTAAAACTGAACAAAAATTATGTTATATGCTTAGGAGTGAAACAATACTACAAATAATATGGAATATTCCTGTGCCTTCCTTGATAGTAGTTAAACAATATTCTCTCTAGGGCCAAGCAGTGACACAGAGATAATGCAACTGGACCCACAAGGGAAAGGCCCTGGGTTCACATCCCAGGATCTCCCTGAGCAAGTGGGTATGCACACTGAGAGAAAGACAGAAGTTCCATCAGGATCCTGACAGCAAAGTCCACCCCCAGCATTCGTCAGCCCTGGACCATGGGCAGACGTGTGCCCAAAGTACTCAAGAAGAACTCTGGACACAGACCTAGAAACCTTCCCGTGTGCTACTGCCTCCCACAGTGTTGTGTTTCATCACTGCACCACTGCACAGTCCCATCTTCCTCCCTCCCTTTCCTTCTTTCCTTCCTTCCTTCCTTCCTTCCCACACCCATGCCATTGCTAAAATTATGCAGATCCCACCTGTATGTGTCTATTTGCATTCATGTAGTTTCAGACCTTTGTGAAAACAAATTGAGAAATTCATCCCTCTTTTTAAAAACATTTCATTTTAATTTTTTTTATTCTTAGAGAGTACATGTGCCTCTTCTTTCCAGAGAGAGGAAAGAGAGAAAGAGAGATACAGGAGAAGAAGCATCCCTCCAATGGGTGCCCTTTTCCTCCATTTCTCCACTGGGATGGGGGCCAATGCCTAGGGCTCACACACTGTGCTACCGGGCTGGCCCTCTTATCTATTTATTCCATTTTGAAGATTAAAAGTTGCTGACAAGTACTGCATGGGCTCAGATAGCACTGGTGCAGGCAGACTAGAGAGAAATCAAAACAAACCTCATGAAATAACATCCATCCAGAAAGTCTCCAATGCCCTGCAGAGAGGAGAGCTGATCTTGGTGAATCGAGGAGTTCACATGAACAAGAAGTTCTTCTGGTCCTGGGTGCTGGCGTGCTGAGCTGACCAAGCAAGGCAGCAGGTATGCTTTTGACAGAACTGAGAGGAATGCACAGCAAAGAGAGCTACAATAGAGGCTGCAGGCCAAGCCTGGTGTGGCAGACCATGATTGAGGGGGCCCAGTGGGAAGAGTGTTCTTTTACACACTGAACAGTGAGAACTTCTACACTGGAAGAGTTTGGGCACGACTAGGGGAAGCAAAGGGCCAGAAAATGACCAGAAGCCATATTTGCATATTACTTTACCTAAGACTAAAAAAAAATACCATGGAGGGGAGGATGGCAGGATGCAGATTACTGTGAAGGGGCTTTCTCTCACTTTCAGCACTGCCATTGCCAACATGAGGGTTGGCTTCTGTAGCAACCATGCTCTGTCATCCTTTTGTGGAGGGTCAAAGCATATGTTTAATCTACATATTAACTGATGGTGAACTGGGGACGCATGAAAGGTAGGGTGGAATGAAAGTGAATATTAGATCGTTTGAACAGGGATGTATTCTAATCATTGTGGCTTAAGAAAAATAAGTATTATAATGATGGGGAGTTTGGGCTGATGTTAATTGACATTTGGGTAGAAAATTCAAGAACAAAGATTCTGCACTCCATCTCTCACTACTCCCTGTCAGGTCTCTCTGGTCACTACGGTGACTGGAGATAATATTCTGATGACCACAGGTCTCTGGCCAAGTGTGTGATATAATCAAAAGGTCTGAGGGGACTTTGCCTTCTCCAATAAGCCCACACTAAAGTCTTACCACAACCACTCACGGGCAGTAAAGCAAGGGGGCAGGCTGGGGCTGGGTGGTGAGTGGGGGCAAAGGCAGGACCAGATGTCTGGCATTGCCTTTACGGACTGAAGATCACAGCTGTCTACTGAACATTTTGGTGTAGAGTGACCCCACCCACCCATTGATAAATGTACACATCCTCCTCGTTGGGAAGGACAAGAAGGCTGAGATAGATGGGATGGAGGCTTTGCTTTCTCAAGCGAAAATAAGACCTTGTTTTGGAGTGCCAGACATGGAGACATCTGGGTCACATAAACAGATGAACATTATTTATTATGTTCTAAGTAGTTTTACTGGTCTGTTTCATTCATGTTCATGCCATATAATTTAGGGACCAGTGATTAGCGTGAATAGCAACATGTGCTTGAAGAGAAAGAGTCTTGAATTCAAATCCTAACCCTTTCACTTATTTGCTGTGTGAGCCTAGCCATGGTCTCAACCCCTGAAATTTATTTTCCTTATCAATAAATGCTAATTTATAGCAGAATTCCAATACTGTGATGGCCAAATAAATGACAGAAGGTGCTTATCACTGTACATAGCCCAGGAAGAACATTCAATATGCAGGGAGAAATATGCAGAAACGAACTCATTCCCATTGGTAAGACTGAAGCGCGATCAGACAAGGTTGAAGTCGCCATGTGTGACAAAAGACCTACAGACGGTTTGGGGAACTATGAGCAAAGGCATGTGATTCTTACCAAGGCATGAGGAGAGAGGTGACAAATGCCTGCCCACGGATGGAGTGGAAGGCACATGAGGCAAAAGCAGTGAAGAGGCTAGAAATTGAGCTTAGAACAAAACCAACATTATTCCAGAGGTCTGTATTCACATGTATCGTAAATAGTAATCTGAAAGCGTTCGAGGTCTCATTTTTTATTATACCTAATCAAAGAGGGAATTATTTGATTTGGACTTTTTCATTAAACTGAGAGTAGAAACAGTTGAGGAAACCCTGAGAATTATTTTCACCTATCAGCGGGTCTAATAGCAAATGTTCATGCTGCGGTAGGGAATAAATGACATTATGACCTACATATAAAGTGTAATACAGATGAAATATTTTAGTATGGTTTTTGTTTTACTTTACCAATAGAGAGACCTGCAGAATCCCCTATTAATGGGATTGTTTTTAAAAAAGAGAAATTTCATTTAAGGAAGACAAGCAAAATTGAGAAGAAAACTAGGTTTCACTTGTCAGAAACAATTCATGCAATGTTACTTTCATCTGTCATCTCTGTTTTCATTATTATTGCGATATTCCATGTTTGCACATTCCAAAACCCAGTGAGGGAAGAATGTATGGGAGGTGATGAAGTCTGACCCCTCCTGATTTATATTCCAACTCTGCAAATCAGGTAGGTCCAAAGAGATTACAGAAAAACATTTGACCTTGTGAACCAGGTTTACATAAATCAAATATTCTAAGTGGTAAACATAAGTCAGATGCTTATTTTTGGTCTAGGCCAGATGCTAATTGAATAATATTCCCACACTTGTTAATATATTTGATAACCAAACACTCAATTTATTCTCAAATTTAAAGATAAATAACATGTTCAATAGTAATGAGTTAATATTAACAAAGTCAGTGTAAATAAAGAATATTTTTAAATGACAGGTAGTTCTTTTTGGTTTAAGGGATACCTTTGTTCTGAAACAAAACATATGTTGCTAGTTTTCCCCAGTTATAATTTATGTTCATCTAAGAAAAGAAGTAATAAAAATAATAATAAACAGGACATTTGAATGTGGCGAGCTCACAGTTGTTAACAGGGCAGATAGAAGCAGATCAACCATCCAAATGTTCCTAACTATTAATGGGAAGTCTTTATTTTTGACTATTTGATTCCAGCAGTAATTCTTAGAGCTGATGTTGAAAAATCCTATGGCATTTTCTTATGGCATATGGCCATTTATCGTATCTCCCCCTTCCTGCTGGCTCATGGACAAGACATTTGTTAAACAAATATCAGACCACCTCTTTTCTGGCCCAGATCTCATTCAGAATAGAAGACAGACACTCGTGCGGGCAAGCATTTATCTGGGAAATCTGTAAGGTGAAACTAAGAAGGGGAATGATGGACTTAAACCCAGTGATTTTCCTACGGAACTTCTAGAAATTAAAAGTTACCATCATGTTAATCTAGAATTTTAGCCAAAATGAACATATGTTGGGTCATCAGGAAAGTCATGATGCATTTTTGCATAGAAAAACAGAAAAATACATCATAACTTTCCTGACAACATATATGTGCCTGTGTGTGTACTTTTACTTTTTTGTTGTTACTTTAAGGTTCTATTCATTTGTTTTTTCCATGAATGAAAGAGAGAGAGAGAGAGGAAAAGTGATATAGGAACCATCCAACAGGGTCTTTCATGCTGTGATCCATCCCCAGCTTCAGAAATGCCTGGGTCATGAGCACTTGTGGACCAGCACACTCAGGGAGGTCTCCAGATGCAAACCTGGAACCTCACAGAGCACTGCATTGTATGGCTTGCACCACTGTCCAGCCTAATAGGGCTCTATTTTTCGTCACCTGATACACAGTTGCGTATGTTATGCAGAGAGATCTTGCCCACTTTAATATTTTTGGATGTATGTAAATATAATATTTATGCTACTAACTGAGATCTATTCTGTGTATCCATATCCTTGTCAGTAAAGAGAAATTCTATTTTTAAAACTAAGAAAAGCAGTTTATAGAACTTTTCTTTAGAGGGTTTTTATTTATTTATTTATTTAGTTAGTTAGTTTTTGCTATAGTGTGAGTGTGCTCGCCAGAGATACCAGAAAGCCAGAAATCATCCCTGGGGAAATGGCCATGCTGCAGTCCCTCCTTCTCCATTCTCCTCTGGGGATTTGGGGCATGCAAGCACATGCACCTGGCATGAGTTTCAAGCTGCTGGGTCTGGAACTCGAACCCTGGTCTGCACTGTGGGAGTTCAGCAACATAACCACCACACCATCTGCTGATCCCAGAACTATTCCAAGTAATCTAAGAATGACCCTTTATTTAATTTGCTAAGTAAGCTTCTCTAAAATGAGTCTTGATTCTGCTATCTATTATATACTCTTTGCATTTAGTATTGGGTAAGGAAGCAACTGTGAAGATACTTTATGATTATTACAAGTGACAGCCAGCAGTGTTTAAGGAAAAGGCTCAGACTGTGTATACAAATGCAATTCTTTCATTCATGCATTTCTACAAAATAATGTGTGTATGTGCGTGTGTGTGTGTGTGTGTGTGTGTGTGTGTGATGTTTTGTACAACAGGCAGTAGATTCAGAGAGAGAGAGGAGCAATGTCATTTTTGACTTAAAGAAACACATTGTCACTTAGGCTAGAGACAGGCACCTAAGGACATTATAAAGACCGATCATGTTAGGAAAGCACAGAGGAACCTCTCACAGAACAGGGTTTTAGAGAAACCATGCAGAGATCGCAGCCGAGCTGAGACTGTAAGAATGACAGGCAGTTATCAGGGAGCTGCATTAGATCTCTAGCATCTAAATGTACCCTCACTTGAGTTTTCTCAATCCTGAAGAATCCTTTGGGGGACTGCAAGTAACAAAAATGGAAACAACTAGTGAATGACTCCAAATCGAAGGGATTTTCATTGTTCTGAAAAGGTGGGCCTGAATATTGGAATCCCTTCAAATGTCCCTAGATAATTGTAATTTGCACCTAGACTTTAAAGCCACTGTCTCTCTAGGGTCTAGCAGGCATCATGGCGGTTATGGCACTGGATTCCAACACAGTCAACTGTAGTTCAAGTGCCAGAGCTGGAGGCTTGAAAATCATGGTGTGTGTGTGTGTGTCCAAATTCCCAAGACGAGAATGGAGGAGAAAGGATTGTGATGCAGCCATCACTCCTAAATAAACAAACCACTGTCTCTCAAATATAATAACAAAAAATAATTTGAATCTCTTTCTTTTGCATTTAAAAACTTGCTTTAGGAAACAGTCTAAAATAATTATAGGCAGTAAAACAAATAAGGTATTTTAAAATTCTGAAGTCTGCTTAGTTTATAAAATTACTGAAATAAATCCATACATAACATGTTTAAGGCATTAAGAAGATTAAGGCATCAGGCTGACTCTGTGGCCTGATGCTTAAGGCCGCCAGATCCCATGTGTCCAACCATGCAATTCGAGTCCTAGACCCAGAGGTATGAGAAACACACTGGGCACATATGCGTGCATGACCAAAATCCTGAAAGAAAGTAGAGATGGAGAAGAACAGATTGAGCTATGCCCAATCTCCAGGAGGGGCGGAGGGAGTTCCTCTCTTCTTTCCCTCTTGCTCAGTCTGTCTCTCTCTGATAAGTGAAGGTGTCATCCAGCAAAATAAAAAAAATGAATGAATAAGACATTGACAAGGTCTCTTATCAGAGCAATATGAATTCTGCTAAAACTGAAACAAGAACAAACAACAAATCTACAGAGAATCTTGGGTGAAAGAGTGGTGAAATCATGGATGCTTTGCAAAAAGATTAGCGGGACAATGCCTGCAATGAAATCCACAGTTTACAAATGGGTAGCACATTTGAAGAAAGAATAAGACAAGGTGGAAGCTGAGGCCCACAGTGGGAGCCCATCCACATCAATTTGTGAGGAAAAAATTAATCTGGTTCAGTCTCTGATGGAGAGGATCAACAATTAACACCAGAAACAACAGCAAACACCACAGACATTTCAACTGGTTCGGATTACACAACTATCTTCCAATGCGTGCCAAACTGTTGTGTCCAGATCAGCTACAGACAAGTGAATGATCCTGAACCATTTCATCAAAGAATTGTAACAAGAGAAGGCACGTGGGTTTACTAACACAATCCTGAAGACAAAGCGCAGTCAGAGCAATGACTATGGAGAGGGGAAGTGTTCCAGTCAAAGTAAAAGCAGACTGGTCAGGAGCAAAGATCTTGAGAAGAGTTTCTTGGAATCTTGAGGCATTTTGTTTGTTGACTTTCTGGAGAGTCAAAGAATGATATCTCTTTATCAGGAGAGTGGTGTGAGAAAGTTAGCTGAGTTTTAGCAGAGAAACACCCAGGAAAACTTCACCAGAGAGCCATCCTCCACCATGACAACATGTGTGCTCATTCCTCTCAGCAAATGAATGCAGTTTTGTGAGAGTTTTGAGGGGAAATTATTAGGCATCCACCTTTAGTCCATGACTTCTTTTTGCTTCTTAATTTAAATTTTTTTTAAATCTGTAAAGTACACTCAGTTTCTATTCAGCTAATAATGTAAAACAGGAATTAATGGACTTGATTAAATTCCCAGGACTCTCAGTTCTTTTAAAAAACTTTTTGAGAGAGATTTTTGCTAGAGGTCATAAAGAGACAGAGACAGGGAAACCCCCTAGAAGGAATGGCCATGGCGCAATCCCTTTTCCTCCATTCTCCTCTTGGGATCCTGGGCACACATGGATACGTGCCCAGCATGAGATTTAAGCCACCAGGTCCAAGACTTGAACTGCAGTCAACTACGTGGGAGTCCAGCGACATAGCCATTACACCATCTGCTGGTCTCAGGACTCTCAGTTCTTTAAGGATAGACTAAACATCTGAAGTGGCATCAACACGTACAAAGGCATCTTGAAATCAATAGAGTTTATGTTGCAAAATTTTTTACTTTTATGTTTGAATTCCATTTTTACAACTTTTTGAAATTCCCTCATACAGAGAGAAAGAGAGAGAGAGAGAGAGAGAGAGAGAAAGAGAGAGAGAAAGATTTATTTCAAGACATTGGCTCATGTCAGGGCCAGCCCCATAGCCTGGAAATTAGAGAATTGGATCCTACGTGGCTGACCAGAGTTCAAATTTAAGTCCCAGTGGCTGGAACAATATGCCAGGCATGTGTGTGTGTGTGTGTGTGTGTGTGTATGTGTGTGTTTGCATGTGCACGCCTGCCCTGAATCCTGTTAGGATAGAAAAAGGGGAGAGAAAGAATGTGGAGTGACGCATTCCACTGGATGGGGGTATGTTCTCCCTCTTTCTTTTCCCCATGTCTCTCTGGCAAGTGCACATGTTCCCTGGGAATTAAAACAAAAGAAATCTGCCTACGTGATTTTTATAAAAAAAAATGAGTATGGATTTTTACATCATCAAATGAACTTTCATCAGGAATGTCTGAACTCCTGGCCGCCATGGTGGCTTAGCAGTAATACAACATTCATGATGCTGAGGTCACATGGGAAGGTCCCAGGTTCACATGTAAAGATCTCCCTGTCCATGCTGGGTGTTCACATAGATGCTCATGATCCTGGCTGGCTGAGGCTGGGGCTGGATCGCAGCATGAAGACCCTGCTGTGTAGTACCTGTCTGTCTGTCTATCTGTCTGTCTCTCTCTCTCTGTATCCCTCTCATAGAATAAATAAATAAACATTTTAAAAAATAAGGAATGCCTTGGGGTTGGCAGGTGGCATGGTGGTTTAGGCACTGGACTGCCACATGGCCAACTGTGGTTTGAGTCCCGGACCTAAAGGCTAGCTTTCTTTCTCTCTCTCTCTCTCTGTTTCTCCCTAGTCAAATTAAGAAATAATAATAACAAATATAATTAAATGAAATAATTCTTTTAAAAAATAAAGAATTCCAAAGTTGTCATAATTTTATTTTTCTCATTTTACAAGATTTTAGAGAAAATAAAGTTAAAAAAGAATATGGAAAGTCAGGAATAAATCCTCTGGCACATAGAATACATGTCATAATATTAATTTCCTCACTGTACCCACATTTCTTCAGTGAAAAGTATTAGGTTTATTACTATTAATCCTGAAAGGAAAAATGCCAACAATTTAGTGCAAAACAATAATAAGGTGATGGATGCATTAAGACAATTTCATTCAAATTAAAAGTTCTATTATACATATTTTTTATAAAAATTTCCATTAGACATATATAATCAGTAGTTGGGGGAAGTAAAAAAATTCTCCATAGAAAATAAATTTTCAAAGCAAGTAATCAATATTCTTGGACCATCCTCACACAAAAAAAAATCTGACTGAAAGGAAACGAAATCAAATAACCTACTGCTGGCAACTCAAGATGCTATACACTTAAACTTGTGTTTAAACTGTCCTCTGTTGAATCTGGCAGTCTCTGTGTCGTTTAGCAGATAAATCTCTTTACCAGAACTCTCAGGTCAGCTCAAATGCACGCCAGACACATTTAAGCCAGACTGCTGCAGTAGAGGAAACACCGTTGGTGGTCACAGACACCCAAGATCCAGATATAGGAAATTCTGAATTAGGCAGTCTCCAGTTTAATTCTGCACTACCACCACCGCCCACCCCCTCCCCACTATCATTCACTCTCTCTCAGCTACTTCTAACATTCGGGATTTCAGGTTGACTAGATTGCACGTATCCACCATACACTGAAAAATAAACACAGATTAAGTGTGTGTCTAAGCTGGAAGTGTCCTTACCTTTCAGACAGATGTCTACAAATTCAAGTAATTTGCTTTGGAGGGAACTAAACATATTTTATCTGCTTGCCTCCTGGTCATTATGAAGCACCACATTGAGCTGGAGCCAATGCCGCTCCTGCAAGGCAGTCAACACCCTATGGTTCTAGTTAAAGCAAATGGTTTTCGACTGTGTGCCATGTGGCTCACTCCCACAATCCATCAGAGGGTCGAAATGATGTGTGAGTAGAAGGGTTTGTACATACACAACAGTACACACATACAAACAAAATCTTAAATGTGTCTAAGACATAAAACAAAAAAAAAACACTAAGAACTTCTAAAAACATAGAAGTATTAGGTGATACATATGTGGATGTTGCTATGTTTTATTATCAGTCCTAGTTTTATATCAGAAAACTTAAATAACATGGTGTATAATTAACATTTATTTTCCAAAGCCAGTAAATAGTCTTTGTTACACAGCTTGACTTACTTAAAGACAATTGAAAAAGTTTGCTATGATATTAAAAAACAATATTGGGCACTCTCAGCTTAGTGCTTATATACATATATGTACCTACTGGGCTGTCAGAAAAGTCATGGCATTATTTTTCTATGTAAAAATGTAAAAATAGATGACTTTCTGGACTGTCTCAGTGGCAGAGTGGTAACACACTGCCCAAGTGATGCTGCTTCCACATGAGGAGCACGGGTTTGCTTCCTCGATCAATCTACATGTGCCAGGTGCAGCCACCTGTGATCCTGGCTCGCTGGGAAGGCTGGGTGTGGGGATGTCATGACATGAGACCCTATTGAAGGCGCTTGTCTCTCTCTCACTCATGAAATATTGGGTTGTCAGAAAAGTCACAATGTAATTTTTTCTATATTTTTAATGCAAAAATACATCACAATTTTTCTAATAGCCTAATAAATAGACTTTATGGGCTAGCAAGTGGCATAGTGGTTGAGGCACTGGATTTCTATATGGCCGACCACAGTTCAGGTTCCAGACCTGGTGGCTTGCTTTCTCATTTTCTCTCTTTCTCTTTCTGTCTATCTCTGATGAGGACATGTGCCCTGCAGCAAATTTTAAAATAATAATAATGATAAATAAAATATAAAAAATTAAAAAACGGGACCAGCAGATGGTGTTGCTGGACTCCCAAATAGTCGCCCATGATTCAAGTCCCGGACCTGGTAGGACCAGCAGATGGTGTTGCTGGACTCCCAAGTAGTCGCCCATGGTTCAAGTCCCGGACCTGGTGGCTTAAACTCACGCCGGGTGTGTGTGCGTGTGTGCCCAAGATCCTGAGAGGAAAAGGGAGGAGAAGGGATTGTGGCATGGCCATCCCCCTTGGGGGTGATTTCTCGCTTTCTGTCTCTCTGTCTCTCTCTGTCTTTCTGGTAAGCACACGCGCCCTATAGCAAAAACCTCTCCAATAAATAAATTTGCTCTTTAAATGTATATATGATCAAATTTACATCACTTGCCATTGTCATATAAATGCAAGCAACTCAGATAATCATAGCTTAAATTAATATAACATTTCTATTACATAAGGCACTTTGTAACCACTAACTCATTTATTTCTGTCTACAATCTTGTAAATTAAATGAAAATAGGCACTACTCTTTTTTTTGTTTTTGCTTTCTTTTTTTTTTTTTGGAGAGGTTTTTGCTATAGGGCACATGTGCTTGCCAGAAAAGCAAAGAGAGCAAGAGACAGAAAGTGAGAAATAACCCCCAAGGGGGATGGCCATGCTGCAATCACTTCTCCTCCATTCTCCTCTCGGGATCGTGGGCATGCACGCAAAAATACATCATGACTTTTCTCATAATCCAATACTACTCTACAAGAAAGAAAAAATCGATACATATTGATGAAGAATTTGCTTCCTACACTAGACTCAAAAAAAAAAGCTAGTGAAGGTCAAGAGGAAAGAATTGAAGAGAACAAGAAGACAAGAGTAATGTAAGATCGATATAAGATCCCACGTGGGCAGATGTGTTTTTTTTTTTTTTTTTTTTTCACTTGATAGTAATTAAGGCAACTGGGTGCCGAATTAGCTTACACCTGACTCCTCAGAAATGGTATAATGTAAAGTATGATACTACCTGTTCCTTCCAAAATGATATTTTAAGAATTTTAGTTTTCCCAAAGCATAACTACACAGTAATGAGTTTGCTTTCTACCACTCCATCATTTTAAGTCCTGAATCTGTTCATGCCTGTTTCCCCCAAGTTTCTCATTATTGGAGCTGAGTTTGCAAATAGCTTATGATCTCTTTATTTGGATTCTTGTTTGTAAGCTTTCAAAACTAATTAATCAGCACCTGCATAACTGTCTTCATGTTTATTACAGTTAGAAGATTCCCAGGGGATCAGACGAACCATATTAACCATAACCAACATCTGTTTATAAGCTACTTGTGCACTGAAATGCAGATGATTAAAGTCAACAGTTCAGAACTTGTTCCAACCTTTCTGTGCATTCTGTCAAGAAAATGGCTTTGACATATTGAATATTATTGATAAATGGAGTTAATTCATATTGTACTTTTTAAGACAGTCAATTATAGACTCATATTTATTTATTTATTTCTGAGACAATTTTTTGCTATAGGATGCATGCATTTGCTAGAGAGATAGAAAGACAGAAAGCAAGAAATCACCCAGCAGGAGGATGGTTACATTGTAATCCCTTCTCCTTCATTCTCTTCTCTGGATTATGGGCATGCACACACACATGCCCAGCATAATTTCAAACCACTGGGTCTGGGACTCAAACTGCAGTCAACTACACGGGAGTCCAGCAACATAACTGTTATGCCATCTGCTTTTCATCCCAAGACTCATTTTTAAAAATATCTTAAAAATAACACTTATCCACATTTAAGAAGTTAACTCAGGGGTTGAGAACTGGTTGTTAGTCCTGTCAGAATCAGCATTGGTTTTGTTTGTGCTATTGCCCTCTCTTACATTCTCAGTGTCCTGTGCTATGCTGTCTGACTGCCCAAAATAATTTAATATAAGTTTCACGTGTTACAAATGTGTGTGATATTGCTTTTAGGACAATAAGCTTCTTCCTTACTATCATCTTGACAAGTTAATTTATATACTTACCCCTTTAATTCCCTTGAACATATAACTGAAAACAGAAACTTTACCATTTGCATAGGAAAAAATGTACAAGTCTTGAGTTTATATTCAAACCATAATACATGACTTGGAAAAGAGGGTAGACAACACCATCAAGGAAAAATCTTTCCCAAATTAAAATCCAGCCTGAGTTTGGTTCTTTTTTTTAGTGCAAAAATAATATTCATAATCTTTTTTATTCTTTAATACTATTTGAGTGGAAAAGATCACGTCTGTGTCTTTATACTTGAAACTATAACCAATTTAACATGAGTGTAGGATGATGTGATGAAATAAAGTTCAATGAGATTCTGGAAATTAGCTTATTGGGATGGTTGGGCAGTTCAAAGCCTTGGGATTTTCTATATTCAATTTCTTCTTCCACCTTAAGGACATAGTGATTTTTATGCCAATTTGGAATCATTTTGACATCTCTTTGAGGCACCAGATGTTAAAGAAAAGTCCATTTAGCTACTCAAGTAGTTATTTCCATCAATGGCTATGCTATGATAGCCAGAACAAATACCATTGTGTCAAGAACTCAACCATTGAATACGCTTTCAACTCACCATGAGATCTCTAAAGAATCATACATTTTCATTTCCATTTCATATTGATAGTTTCTTTCTTGGCTGATTTATTAAAAATATACTAAAATAAATTCAGATGATCATTGAATAATTCTTTCTGTATGAGCAGAACTTTTATTCATTGACTAAGGACACTGCTCAGCACCACAGCGTGATTAAGTGGGGATGGAAGGCACTTGTCTGAAAAGATCTAAAGCAAATCATATCAAATATATGTCTGCCCACCTATCAAATAAATTTCTACACAGCTGGAAAATATGTGGCCTATATTAACTTGCAAGCATCACTGGAAAGAAGGCATGAAGAATCCAAAAGGGGGGGGTGGATTCCGAGTTTGGTAACCACAAAAAGTTAATGAAGCAACTATAATGAAGAGGCATGGTCACTGCTACATAATGCCAAGTGATACGTAAGATAAGATCCAGGAAACTTCAGTACTCACTTTAATGAGGCACTGCAGTCTTTACCACAAACACTAAAAATATATAGTCATTTAGATGTCTTTATTCAGTCTGAAACCTGAAGATTCAAATAAAATCTCCACTGTGGTAGGTTTAAATTCCAAAAGTTTTGTTAACATACTCTTTTTTTTTTAACTTTTCTTTAAAATTCATTAAATAGGTTGGGGCCAGCAGGTGGTATGGTGGTTAAGGAAAATTCCAAGATCTGTCCACATAAAAAGTTTTGTTAACATACTTTTTTTTTTTAACTTTTCTTTAAAATTCATTAAATAGGTTGGGGCCAGCAGGTGGTATGGTGGTTAAGGAGCTGGACTCTCATATGGTCAACCACAATTCAAGTCCTGGATCTGGCTGCTAGCTGTTTGCTTTCTCACTTGTTCTCTCTCTGTCTCTGTGTGTGTGTCTCTCTCTCTCTGGTAAGCGAACATGCTCTATAGCAAACCAAAATGATGATATGATAAATAAAATTGAATAATTATTTTTAAAAAATTATTAAACTGTTGCTGGCTATATTAATCACCAATCATTTACAGTTATGTTTGAATTTGATCACTCAGAAAGAAAAAGAAAAAGAAAAAGAAAAAGAAAAAGAAAAAGAAAAAAGAATTTAGTCACTCAAAGCCATTATTGTTATTGGTTTTTTAAAAGCTGCTCATAAACTATCAATATTACGCTGCGCAATATTTGGAAAAGACTTCAACCTTTTTTCCTTGAACATATAAAAATCCCCTAGTATAAGAAATGTTCTTACAAACTGAAACCTAAACAAATAACTCAAGGGAACTAAAAAAAAAAAAAGGAAAATATTGGGACCAGCAGTTGGTGTAATGGCTATGTTACTGAACTCCCATGTAGCCGACCGCGGTTCAAGTCCTGGACCTGGTGGCTTAAACTCACGCCGGGCGCGTGTGCATGTATGCCCAAGATCCTGAGAGGAAAATGGAGGAGAAGGGATTGTGGCGTGGCCATCCTCCCTGGGAAGGTGATTTTTCACTTTCTATCTCTCTGTCTTTCTGGTAAGCACACGTACCTTATAGCAAAAACCTTTCCGAAAGAAAAAAAAAGGAAAATATTTGTGAAAAATAGAAAATATAAGTTTATTTTGGTGCAAAATTTTTTGAAATTTCATTCATATGATTTTTTATAATATGCATTTTCCATAAACTTTTTTTAAAATGTTTTTTGGGTTTTTTCCATAAGGTGTGTGCACTTGCTGGATGTTTTTTGGGTTTTTACCATAAGGTGTGTGCACTTGCTGGAGAGAAAGAGACAGAGAGGGGGAAAGTGAGACATCACTCCCCCAGGAAAGATGGCCACACTGCCATCCCTTCTCCTATATTCTCCTCTTGGGATTTTGGGCACATATGTCTAATGTGATTTTCAAGCCACTGGATCTGGGGTTTGAATCACAGTTAGCAATGTGAGAGACCAGTGTCTTAGCCATAACACCTGCTGGCCCCATACATTTTTTTAATTGTATAATTTATTATTTACATGTAATCATTGTACATCTTTATACTACGCAGCATGGTTTTTCAAAGTATACATGCAGTGCATGTCAATCAATTCAAAGACATTACCATATAAATCATCCTCAATAGCCTTCCATTCTTGTGTCTGTTAATTTTTTTTTTCTCCCTGAGGCTACCCCACCGGCTCTCTCTACTAATCATAACCTTCCTATACAATCTTTGGTATCTACAATTGTCCACTCTACTCTGATATCTTCAAACCTCCTATTTATCTTACTTTTCTAATTACATTTAATCATTGTGCATCTTTACAGCATGCAAAATAGTTTTTCCCAGCATGAATACAGTGCATAATAGTCAAGTCAAAGGTAATAACATATACATTATCATCAATAGATGACTTTTTCAAGGTTTTTGCCATAGAGTGCATATACTTGCTAGAGAGATACAGAGAAAGATTGAGAGGGAAA
>NW_006159859.1:7324000-7361563 GCF_000334495.1 Tupaia belangeri chinensis
CACCACCCAGGGGGGATGGCCACACCACAATCCCTTCTTCATTTTCCTCCTAGTATTTTGGGCATGCACACACTCACTTCTGGCATGATTTTCAAGCCACCAGGTCTAGGACTTGAACCGTAGTCAACCACATGGGAGTCTAGCCTCTTAATGACTATGCCACTCACTTGCCCCAACTTCTCTTTGTGTCTGATAATTTTTCTCTTTTCCTGATACCCTTTTTCCCACTCCTATTACTCACCTACTCCTCTACTGTCTCTTTTATCTAGAGTTGCCCTCCCTGCTCTTACATGTTTCAATCTTTCAGTTTCTGCCAAACAGTGCAGACATTCAGCATATATTAATTGGGGATATACAATGCCTCTCTTTCATAGTCAGGCTTGGTTCACTTAGCATTAATCTTCCACATTTATCCACTTTGTATGAAATGTCAGAGTCTCATTGTGTTTTATGGCTGAGTAGTATTCTATAGTGTGTATATGCCACATTTTTTCAATCCACTCATCTGTTTTCAGATGTGTGGGTTGATTCCATGTCTTAGCAATTTCAAATAATGGCACAATAAACACGGATGTGCAAGTATTCTTCCAACTGAATGTTTTTCTATCCTTTGGTAGATCCCCAAGAGTACAATTGCTGGGTTGTATGGTAGTTCTATTTGTAGTAAACTTATTATTATGTTTTTTAATTTCCTATAGACCATGCATGTGTACTCACCAGAGAAAGACAAAGACAGAAAGAAAGTGAGAAAGTTCCCCACAGGGGGATGGCTACAAAATAATCCCTTCTCCTCCATTCCATTCTTTCCTCAAAATTCTGGGCACATATGCACATGTACTGGGCATGTTTATCAAGTTATCATGTCAGGATTTGAACCAGTGTGCTGAGTAGGATCCAGCACGTTTTATATTAGGTAGTTTACCAAAAAAATATATATGTAAAATGATGTAGAACAAGGAATGGTATGTATTTAATTAAAAACATTAGAAAAATATAATTAAAGGGATGTAAAATCTAGTGTTATATCTATAACTTAAATATTATAACACATTTTCAGTAAAATTTAATAAATTGTTCCAAATTTTCTGAAATATTTTTAAAGAAAAGCATTTTTTTTTTTTTTGGAGAGATTTTCACTGTAGGGCGCGTGCGCTCGCCAGACAGACAGAGAGAGACATAGAGACAGAAAGCGAGAAATCACCCCCCAGGGGGGATGGTCACGCCGCAATCCCTACGTGGGAGTCCAGCGCATAGCCATTACGCTAACTGCTGGTTCCCAAGAAAAGCATTTTGATAAACAAAAAAGCTTTGCAAATAATACAATCTCTAGATTTTTAAACAGAAACTGTAAGTTTAATGCTACCAAATTCAAAGAAAATGATGTTTCCTTGACCCATGTTTGATAGGTTGTTTTTTGTTTTTGTTTTATTTATTTATTTATTTATTTACTTGAGATTTTTGCTATAGGGCACATGCACTCATTAGAGAGACAGAGAGACAGAAAGTGAAGAATCACGCTCCAGTGGGGATAGCCACACCACAATTCCCTCTCCTCCACTCTCCTCTCGGTATCTTGGACTCACATGCGCACACACACACACAGCGTGAGTTTTAAGCTGCCAGATCCAGGACTCAAACAGTGGTTGATTTCGTGGAAGCTCAGTTATGAAACCATTATGCCATCTCCTGGTCCCCCTACTTTTTTGATTTTTTTGCCATAAGGTGTATGGACTCACAGGAAGGAGACAAAGAGAGAAAGAGAGAGACAGAGAGAGAGAGGGGGGCTGGTAAGAAATTACCTCCCAGGGGTTTAGCCACACTGCAATTCTTTCTTCTCCATTTTCCTTTCATGATTTTAGGTATATGTGCACACACGCCCTGTAGAATTTTCAAGTCACTGCAGTGGCCATAAACTTGAACTTGGGCATGTGGGATCCAGCACATTAACCACCATGCCACCTTCTGGTTTTAATTAAACATGTGGAAACATTTTGTTTTTAGGTTGCCCAGGAGATACTAATCCACTTGTGATACCAGGTAATTAATAAAATGAATGCAAAAAGTCTAATGTCTTATTTTTTACTGCCAGGAATTATATAATTCAAGCATATGAAATAGAGCAAAGTTGTAGTCAATACCAAAATATTCATGCAAAACTATGCAAAAAGAGTGATTTATCAAAGCACCTTCTGCTGTAAACAGTCAGTGCTGGGAAACCGAAAGAGAAAAAAAAAAAAAACAATGATTTTCCTCCTGAGAAAATATTCAGCTTTTTCTTTCAAGTCTGTTCAACATTTTTGTGCATTTTCTTCTTCTAGTATTTTTCTACTCTTCCTTACTTTACCAGTATTGTAGCTGCCACATGAATAATTCTAATAATTTCACACCAAAATGTTAATATTAAAGGAAATAGTACAAAATAATAATTTGCGTCTTTTCTTGTTAATGATTTATGAATCACACTTATGCTCTAAAATATTAGTTGAAAGAGATAATAAATTTTTTCACTCATTTTTCTCACATAAGCCTGTAATTCCCTGAGGCATTTCTAAGGACTGGTCAGGAGATTTTTCACGCCACTGGGTGTCTACAATGTAAGCATCTCCACTCTCCAAGAATGTCAGTCAATCTTCTGAATCCTGTGCACTTCATTCTTAAAGCCTTGTCATGGTCAAAAAATTGACTTTTTTTTTTTTTTTTTTTTGGAGAGGTTTTTGCTATAGGGCACGTGCGCTCACCAGAGAGACAGAAAGTGAGAAATCACCCCCAGGGGGGATGGCCATGCCACAGTCCCTTCTCCTCCATTCTCCTCTCTGGATCTTGGGCACACACCCTGCGTGAGTTTAATCCGCTGGGTCCAGGACTCGAACCGCGATCAACTACATGGGAGTCTAGCGACATAGCCATTACGCTAACTGCTGGTCCCAAAAAATGGACTTTTCTAAAATATCCTACCTTATATTTTAACATAGTATTTTGAGCATTAGAACATCTAATTAGTACTTTTCCCTATGACAGCACTTAAAAGTATTTAAAACTGGCATTATTCCCTACTCATAAGAGTTCTCATTCCAAATGAAATGTAATCAGTTTCTTCAGCTGATTTTCATACATAAAGGGTTACAGCTCCTTTGCATTCCTATCTACTCTTACATATTTAATCTAATTTGATCAAAAATTAAAATATTTGCCATTGACTGAGTCTGGCAATGAAACAGTCTGATCACTATGGTTTGAAAGCCTCCACTCCCAAATTCACATGGTGAGACTTAATGGCCAGTGTGATGGTATTAAGAGGTGGAATTTGCTGCGAGTGATTGCTACAGAAGGGTTCTGCACTCATCAATGGAATTAGGAGACCTTATAAAAGAGCTCAACAGAAGGTGTTTGCCCCTTTATTCCTTTTTATTCCTCTGCTATGCAAGGATGCAGCATCACCCCCTGCAGAGGATGTAGCAAGAAGGTGTCTTTGTGGGAGAATAGGCCCCTCACTAGATACCAACCTGCTGGCACATTAATCTTGACATTTCAGCCTCTACTGCTGTAAGAAATAGATTTCTACTGGTTATAAATTACTCTGTGACTGTCCTCTTTTGTTATATCAGCACAAGTGGACTAGTGCAATTATTAAAGTGTATTTGTCTTTATTTGGAGGCATACATCTACTTATGCAAACTATATAGAAAGCACAGTTTCTGTTTCTGCAATATGAAAGTCACTGCAGGATAAACTGTCCTTGGGAAGCTTCCACTCATATATGTAAATAACCTTTTTTTTTTTTTTTAGAGCACATTATACTATGAATTTTCTTCATTGATCGTGTAGTCAATGAAAACCTATCTTTTAAAAATAAACTCATACTTCTCCAGCCTTGTGTTCTATTCGAAACTAGGCATTAGAATATACAGTCACTTGTATTAAATGTTATCTTACTTTTCAGATGCACAGTAATTTTAAAATGTAAACTGGTTTGTAAAATGTAAACTGGTGATCTCAGCCTTTTGTGTCATCCAGACTTGGTAAGTACATATATTTCAGTTGTTCAAGAACAGAGACCACTTAGCATTTTCTAATGTAGGCTTTCCTGAAATATAACTGCCTATAATATTTGCGTATGTTGACATCTTCAAGGAAAAGCATAGAAGTTAGCAAAGATAATAGTAAGGAGACAGGAAGACTTTGCAAAGTATATAAGTTTATAAAATATTTTTGTGAATGATCAGTAAGGATAGTTTTACCCACGTCATTTCTGAATACATGCCAACTGCTCACATGATATTTCCCCCCGTGACCATGAAAATAATTATAGGAAAGAATCCAAATAAGTAATGTAGACAATTTCAAAGTAAATATCTTGGAAATAATTTTCAGGAGTATTTGTTCTGAAAATGCCTAATCTTACCTAAACTATGTATAATTCTTTAAGTATGTGAAAAAGTGAGGTTTCACTTACATTTTCTTCAATATATATCAGTCAAAAAGGAAATCAAGTTCAAATAATGAACTTTTAAAACAAATTTATATTTGGCTTTTTATATTATCTTCTTCTACATATGGTAAGATAGGCTTGTAACTAACCATTAGAAAATGATCATTTCTAGGAAGTAAAATATACTAAAATTTGCATGAATTCCTTTACATTATATATGCATTTGTTATTTTCTTTCTCCAATGAAATTGGATGATTTATAGAAAGAAAATGTTTTAGGGCTAGCAGGTAGTGTGGAGGTTAAGGTACTGGATCCTACATGGCTGACCATGTGGTCTGAGTCATGGACTAGTGGATTGAAAATCATGGCAGGTGCTTGTGTGTGCATGTCCAAAATTCCAAGAGGAGAATGAAGGAGAAGGCATTGTGTCACGGCCCTCCCCCTCAGAGAGTGATTTCTCACTTTCTCCCTCTCTCTGTCTCTCTCTGTGAAGCACATGTGCCCTGTAAGGAAAAAAAAAAGTTTTAAAGTCATTTCTCAAATTTCTCAAGCTATCTCAAATAGGCTCAGCTGCAGTCCTGGGTTCAGCTCCTGGGTTAACCCCGAGTGTGCTGGGTGTATCTAAAGACATATGCATAATCTTGTCTGTCTGGAAGACTGGGGAAAGGGTTCAAATCAGGTGTCTCTCTCTTTGTTGCTCTCTTTCTTTCATGAAAGAAATAAATAAGTTAAATAAAAAATGAAACTGAAATAAACATTTCAATCTAAATCTTCCACCTGTCACTTTTTCTTCTTCATTAATACCATTGATATGAAATAAAAATAAACAGCAATTTAGTTTTTTACTTATTTTTTACAGTGAACCTACTTATAAGTTAAATTAAATGGAAAAGTGAGATAATTACAGTATTTTAATCATTCAATACAGCATTAAAATAATAAATATGGCTTAATTATTCAAAAGGAAAAATAACAGTTTATTCTTCTTTTTAGAAAGAGAGATTTTGCTATAGGGCATGTGTTCTCACTGAAGAGAGAGAGAGACAAAAAGTGAAAAATCACTACCCTCCCCCCCAGGGGGTATGGCCATGCCACTATCCCTTTTCCTCTCCTCCATTCTCTTCTTTGAATTTTGGGGACACACACATATGTGGCTGATGTGAGTCTTAAGCCACCAGATCCAGGTCAGGAATCAAGGTAGACTATGCGGGAGTCCAGCAACAGAACCATTATACCATCTGCTGGTCCCAATAACAGTTTATTCTTTATTTCTAGTTTAAATTTGAACATTATATTTTTTAAAGAATTATTTTATTGAACTTTAATTATTTACTTACTTATTTTATTTTAACTTGACAAGCAAGGAAGGGAGGGAGGGAGAGAGGTAGAGAGAAGAGAGAGAAGGCAAGCCACCAGGTCCAGGACTTGAACTGTGGCCGGCCATGTGGGAGTTCAGTGCCCTTAACAACCATGCCACCTGCCAGCCCCTGAACATTATATTCTTATATATAAGAACAAAAATCCATGTTTTTATTGGAAATAGTCTTTGTATTTTTTATTTTTATTTCTTTTTAGGTTTTCTAAAGGTGCACGTCCTCACCAGAGGAAGAGAGTGAGAGAGAGAGAGAGAGAAAGAGCGAGCGAAAGTGAGAAATTGCTCCTTGGGGGAATGACTACACCACACTCCCTTCACCTTCATGCTCCTCTTGGGACTGTGGGCACATATGCACATATGCCTGGGATGATTTTCAAGGCTTCCTGTGGGACTCAAACCCCTCAGTCTGCCATATGGAATCCAGCTACCTTAAACTGTGTGCCACCTGCTGGCCTGAAATAGTCTAATTTTTAGTTTAACTTTCTTTGGATCTGTTATAAAAAGAAGGACTAGTAGCTATATCCATTAACCATTCCAAAATATTTTACAAAATTATATTTCTCTATTTTAATGGTCTAAAGCTATGTGAGGTGTATGAAAGCTGGTCATCAGCTCACACTGCACTCACTACATGAGGAAAATAAATCAAATTGGTCATTTAGCCAACAGTGAGACTCTTGAAGCATTTAAGTAGTACATAATATTCCACTGCAGATGACAAGGTTGAGCATTTTCAGTATACAGTAGTGTCACCAAATTCCTTCTAGACACAGTGTAGCAGACAAGCTATGTTAACTTCTATAACATAACAGACAGGTAAAAGAACAAGTCTTCATTCCTGAGAGTTACAGTGCACCATTTTTTCTTGATTGAATCCCTGGATGTACAAATCAATGCAAAATTATAATTCTATAAATAACAGTCATAATATGTATATGTGCACATGAATCATAATAAAAGCTGTGCTATTTTTAAGAAGGTTTTTAAAGCAATGTTCTGTGCTTGACACACACACACACACACACACGCACACACACAGTCTATATTTTGAATTGTGAACCAACTTCATGCTATTAGAAATGAAAGTGTCTTCCAAGCCAATGGAAACTGGCATTCTCATCTGAACAGAAACAGTCTGGAAAAAAAAAATTCTCAGTTTATAATCATTTCAGTATAGGCATGATGACATTTAAAAACATCTGGTTTTAATGATGTCCAGAGGACATTCCAGAATGGTGGGGTCTAGATGTGTAGATATGCAAAAAGCACTTCTTGTTAATTTTAATAAATGGAATGCATAAAATGGATAAATTCGGGCTAGAGAAAGATAGGAATTGTTATTTGGGGAGTTCTTTGTAAAAAGGATAGCAAAATTAATTTAAATAGCTTGGTCCTATACTGTCTGATGAGTAATTACTTGACTTGCTGATCTGAAATCAAAGTCACAGTTGATCTTTATCCAAGATTCTTGACAAGCTGAAATAAATGGCACCCATTCAAGCCATTCTGGCTCAGCATAATTGAGAATCAGTCTCCAGAACAATAGCCTGTTAATCTACTGTCACAGGGGAGGAAAATTAAACTTGGCTTTGTCTCCAGTGACCTTAGAATTTTTATTTTTTAAGTCTTAATTTAGATAAGCTCTATACCCCAAACTATTCATAGTTTATACTCAATAATTGCTAGGTTATATAATAAGTGCCATATATGGATAGTAAAATTAATCTATAACTAATTGACACTAGAACATTCGGTCATAAGGAATTATATCAATTATATCAGGCTCGGTTATTGAATGTGTATGTTATCTAGGCCTGAAAATATTGTTTCAGATTATAGAATTGTTAGAAAGATTTTATCATCAAGGAAATAAAATTCGATCTTGGGCCAGCTAGTGGCACAGTGGTTACGGTAGGTGGATCTCACATGGCTGACCACACGGTTTGAGTCACTCATATAGTGGCTTAAAAAATATGTCAGACATGTATGTGTGCATACCCAAAATCACAAGAGGAGGATGGAGGAAAAGGAACTGCAATGTGACCATCCCTTCCAAGGGGTGCTTTCTCACTTGCCTTCTCCCTTTCTCTCCCTGGCAAGTTCATGTACCCTACAGCAAATTAAGGAGAAAAAAAAGTTGTTCTTTGCTTTTCACCTTCCATAAAATAACAGCTGAAGTTTCATTTTATGTGCAATTAGATGTAGTCATTGTCTTCAAAGTTGCTTTACTTTTTGAGATTTTAATTTGAGGGCCACCAAATAACCCTACTTACAGAGAGGGTTATGTCTTATTATTACTTTGCTAGAAGGTAACATCTTCTTGTCTCAAATTATCTATTCATTTGAGTAAGTGGATAAAAATTGAAGGCTCTTTTCCTGGAAACAAAACTTTTAATTATATGTACGTTTTTTACTGTACTGGGATAGTACAGTACTTTGAACAGAGAAGAAAAGTCTTTTGTAACATGATGTTTTGAGAGATGGAGAGTGAATAAGCTGGTAAAAAGAGACTTTGAATAACTAGCTGCCTAGAATGTTGAATGAGGCAGTTTATTGAATACAAGTTACAGAAAACAACAAAACTATTTGAGGGGAACTTTCCAAAGATCAACTATTAAATATTTATAATGTATTAATTATATTTATTTATAATTTTATTTATATGCATTACATTATAAAATAAATAATAGATCATATTTATTTTACATATTGTAATTATTAAATATAGATGCATATATACATAAATGTGTATATATATTTATATGTATGTATATAATTTGTTATGCACCAAGTTCTATTCTATATGATTTAGAAATATTAGCTTACCTAACTTAATATCAACTGAGCCAGGTATTATTATTTTCAGTTTACATGTAAAAGTAATCAGTTGACTTGCTGAAAGTTTACAGAACTAGTAAGAACTAATAAGTAGCAGAATTAATGTCACTTGTTTTTCATTTGGTGTTGACAAAGGCTGTATGATAACAGTAATGCATTTACTATTTAGAGACATACTGAGAACATTCAGTAGACCTATGGTATCAGCTACTTTGATCACAAACTTATAAGAGTCCATTTAGGAATTAGCTCTAGGATTTATTCTAGAAAGTCACGAGAAGTCTGATTGCACTAAAAGTAGGAAATAAAGATGGATGTTTGGATAATGAGCACTCAATATAAGTACACAATACAGTAAAGAAAGATATTTTTTTTTTATAGGTTTTTGCTATAGGGTGTGTGAGCTTGCCAGAAAGACAGAGGCAAAGAGACAGAAAGCAAGAAATCACCTCCCAGTTGGTTGGCCATGCTGCAATCCCTTCTCCTCTGTTCTCCTCTTGGGATCTTGGGTACGCATGCACACGTGCCCAGTGTGAGTTTAAGTCACTGAGTCCAGGACTCGAACCATGGTCCACTAAATGGGAGTCCAGTGACATAGACATTACACCAACTGCTAGTCCCAGAATGAGGTGGTTTTTACCAACACTCAACTCATAGCTGATTCTGGGATGTTTCTAAGCTTAAGCAACTCAAATACATACATTAACATCTGACTTTGCTGTAGTTTTCTTAAACATAAAAGCAGACTAATCTACTAGCCCAGTTGTGATGGTTCATCAATAATACAATGCTCTTTGGTGCTGGAAGCCCTACAGAGAATCGGGTTAGGTTCCCAGGTTGAGTTCTACATGCCATGTGCATGTACATGTACCCACAGTCTTGGCTAGCTGGGAAGGCTGGAGGTGGAGAACAGCATGAGATGCTGTAGAAGGTGTTTCTTTCTCTCATAAAAAAAAATAAAGATAAATTTTAAAAAGTCAATGACCTCTTAAAGTAGGTTCTACAAGACCAACATAGGCCTTTCTATCCATATCAGAGTTCCAAACTCATATGTAGCCTCCTAAGCAATTTAGACAATTCAATTTAAGTTAAATCTCTGTCATTCTACCTCGTGGTAAGCAGGATCTCTTACCTAAGAATAAGAAAGATTTGTGTAAAGATGAAGTTTCAAACAATTCTTTCTTACATACACACACAATGTTTATTTACATGGTATACATTTGTATACACACCTGCATATACATACACATATGTATAAACACACACATATATATAAAGTGCAAATTACAATGCCTTTATTAATAGAATTTATAATTAGAGACCCCAAAAACTTCTTGAGTAATTATTAGGTAAAAATAAATAAATAAATAAACACTGTGTGGTGGCAGTAATTTTAAGGGTGGTCTTTGTTTTTATTTTGCCTACAATCTTTTTTTAAGTAATGCCTTACCTAGAAACTGAACATGCCAAAGATATAAAAGGCAGCTTCTGTATGTGGAAAGACAAGAGGTCTCTCATGTGAGCAACACCATCCCTATCAAATCTGCTGAGAAACTGAGCCATGGCACAGATGGAAGAGGGAACGAAAACAGAAATTCAGCTCAAAGTCTGTAAAGTAATAGAAAGACCATCTGGTAGGAGATATGGTCGATCAACTCCACAGTGATGAGTTTCAATAAGAGCTATAAAATAAATGCAGAATTTAGGTTTATTTATTTATTCATTTATTTGTATATTTTCATATTGACTAAGTGGTTAAGATACTCAACACAAAGCATTCAATCTGGTAATTGTTTACACTTTCCAAGCCCAAGGCAAGAATGTCAAATCTGTCTTTCTTTTTAAAATTAACATTTCACAAATTAATTCGCTCTGCTGCCTTCAAGAAAAGTCAGTAAAGGTACTTAGAGTATTTCATTTAAATAAATCAAAAATACTAATTTTTGATGTGCTTTTTCTTTTCAAAAATAGGTTATGTGCATTTTTTATGAGCAAAGATTAAAGAAAAAGAACTATTGGGAGCAAGACTTCTTGTACCAGTATTTTCCATCTTTAAAATAAAAGCACTGTATGTACAGATATGTAATAATATTATATGGTTTATTGAAAGCTGGTGAAAATAACTCATATTATCATGAACTAAGATCATTCAATGTAATTAAAATAGAAAGAGAAAGCTTAATCTTGCCAATTTGGCATATTTCTTTTTTTTGGGGCATATTTCTTAAAATAATGAAATAACTTTGCAACAAAGATGTTAGTTATTAATTTTAAAGTATGTCTTAGAGCAGCTACATTGGAAAAATAAACATTATGCTAGAAAAAAATAAAATGAAAAATGCTACATCTTTATACATGTATGTTTTATTTAAAAAGTAAAAAGTATATATTAAGCTTTAATTGCTTTTTTACTAATATTAATACTTTGCAAGGTAGTATCAGCTATTAATAACTGAGAATTTAGAAGATTCATACATTCTGCTAAATCTGCTGCCAAATTTGATCCATAAATATACATCAACTTAATTTAATATTTAAATAAATTTGCAGAAAACTGAGACCTAGAGAGACTTAAGATACTTGTCCAAACTTGAAAAATCACAAATGAAAAAATTTGTTTTACAAACCCAGGACTCTTTATATATGATTCTGTATCTTGAACCTTTTCACAGTAATTTTAGAAAACTTTTTGAAACTACTCATTTTAACTATATGTAAATAATAAACATCAACACCTTCACTAGTTGTATTCATTTGTTACCTGCTAATTGAGTGATTAAAAACAAAACAGGTATAGTTATTGACATTAATCCAAATGTTCCTTCCAGACCCAAACGTACAAGGAGAAAAGAAATAGAAACAATACTATCACAAAAATGACCTTTTCAAATGCATGGATTGCTTAAAGATTTTTGGCAATTATTAACTGTAGTTACCAAATGTATAATTACACAAATATTTTTCTTCTATCTGGCTAGTTTATATGTGTGTAATACTTATTATTGTCCATTTTAGTTTTTTTGTTTTGTTTTGTTTTGCCATAGGGCACATGAACTTGCCTGAGAGAGACAGAAAAAAGAAAAGGTAAGAAATGACCTCCTGGGAGGGATGCTCCCACCACAACTTCTCCTCCATTCTGTTCCTGGGATCTTGGGCATGTACATACATGTGCCTGGCTTGAGTTTCAAGGCACTGTGTTCTGGAGTCGAACTATGGTTGACCATGTAGGAGTGCAGCACCTTAACCACCATGCTACCTGCTGGCCAAGTGTAATATTCATTTTATACAACAGAGTTATGCCCATTTTTCTCACTCCATTTGCCTTTGATTTCTCATGACAACTTCATCAAATAGTTCATTATTGTTCTCATTTTATGGATGTTCCTAGGAGGTTGATGAATTTGACCAGCAGCACCAACAGCAGGATTAGGAATTAAACTGAAGAATTTGACTTCATACCATATTGTCAAAGCTCTGTGGTCTGTCTCTCTAGAGCTTAACTATTAATTTATGTGCTATCAATTCTACCATTTTTACTAAAAATGATGTTTAGCTACAAATATACATACATGTTTTGATGAAACATCTGTATTACTTAATGTCAAAATACTTATTCGATTTAGTGAGCATTTTGAGCATTGTAGTAGGGGTAAGGAGAACAATCACACTGTTTGACTTTGTCTAAGCAATGTAAATATTTGACTTACAGAATTTTTCATGCAGCAGTAATTCCACTTAGCTGTGTCTATTCTGAGTAATACTTTTTAAATGTTTATAGTCATAAATTACAGACAATGTTACTAATACAATGCCTGTATGGAAGATGTCTATTACTATTTATACATTTATAGGAAAAACACTTATATTTACACTAACTGAGAAAACACTGTTTGAACCCACAATCACATTAATTTAAATGTCTAACATATAAAAACTGTCACTCACTATATTATTCACCTGCCCCTAGTCTACAATTCACATTGGCCATAGTAGAAAATCTTTATTTATTTATTTATTTTATTAGAGAGATTTTTGCTGTAGGGTGCATGCACTTACTGGAAAGAGACAGAGAGACAGAAAGCAAGAAATCATCCCCCAGGGGGGATGGCCATGGCACAATCCCTTCTCCATTCTCCTTTCAGGATTTTTGGCATGCATGCACATGCGTCCAACAAGAATTTTAGGTCATCAGGTCAGGGACTCAAAACATATTGATTACATGGGAGTCCAACGATGTAACCATTATGCCATCTGCTGGTCCCCATAATAGAACATCTCAGTATTTGTTACATATTTGTTATTTAACAAGGCATCTCTTTAATTGAGTAATTTAAAGTAGCATAGGCATTTTTTTTCTGGAGAAATTTTTGCTATAGGGTGCATGTCCTCACTGGAGAGACAGAGAGAGACAAAGAGACAGAAAACAAGAAATCACTTTCAGGGTGGATGGCCATGCCACAATTCCTTCTCTTCCATTCGCTTCTCAGGATTTTGGGCACACACACACACGCGTACTCAGCATGAGTTTTAACCCACTGGGTCCAGGACTCAAACCATAGTCGATTACATGGGAGTCCAGCAAAGTAACCATTTCACCATCTGCTAGTCTTGAAGCATAAGCATTTATTTCTCTCTTATATCAATCTTTCCCATGTAATTGCAGTAACTCTACTTCAATAGATCATTTGGGGAACCAGATCCTCTCATTTTCCTCCAAGATCTTACAAGGCATTATTTTTTTAAATGGCCAAATTCTTACCCTGTATCCTTTTGCCAGTCTCTGTATTCCAAAGGGCACAAAGGGAAAAAAACATGACTGAGCAAGTGCAGAATATTAACACTTAGATCCTAGAAAGAGGAGACAACTCTGGTGCTCACATCCTGTGAGTAAGAACTCCACATGGTTATAGCTACATGCAAGGCTATGTAGCAGCCAGTCATAACTCTATTATTGTGCTAGAAGGGCAAACAGTTTGGTGTGTGCAACTATCTGTCAGCTATGGTTCACTTCTTTATATTTTATTTTATTTTATTTGCCATGGGATGTGTGTGCTTACTTGAGAGAGAAAGAGAGAGGGAAAGTAAGAAGTTACCCCTTCCTCCAGAGGGATAGCCATGCTGCAATCCCTTCTCTTCCATTCTCCTCTTGGAATTTTGAGCACACATGCTTATGTGCTTGGTGTGTTTTTTAAGTTACCTGGTCTGGTACTTGAACTGCAGAATCAGCCATATCCAGTGCCTTAACCACCACACCATCTGCTGGTTCCCAGCCCACTTCTTTGGTCACTCAAACATCTATGTTCACTCTTCCTTCCAAACATAGATACAAACACTCTCTCCAAGCAAGACAACCCAATGCTACATCTCTATACTACCTCTGATTAAGTTCAGGGAGCACTATGTAGAATTGATGGGTATTTCTCATAAATTCCATATTAGGCTCCTTATGATTAGTGACTTTAAAACTAAAATCCATGATCCAATTTGTAATTCTACCAACATATACTTTTACCCTTGAAAAAGACGGATGTTATTATCTTGTCAATAATTTGTGCATAAATTTTCATTTCCCCCAAATCTTTGCTACTAGTAGCCACTGTTGATCAGAAGCTTTACCAATAATACAGTCAATTAACATATATTTTGTAGTATATGTATGTGTTATGCATTATGTACTATAGCCTTACAATAAAGCAAGTTAGGGAAAGTACAATGTTGTTAAGAAAATCTTATGGGAAAGAATAAATACTGTACTCTTTATACATGGTTATACACTGTATTCTTACAGTAAAGTAAGCCAGAGAAAATGTAATATTATTAGGAAAATCATAAGAGAGAAAAAAATACATTCATAGTATTTTTAAAAATCCATATATAAGTGGACCCATACAGAGGAAGCCCATGTTGTTCAATGGTCAATTTATATGCACATCTAATAAGTGCAAGTACTATGAATAATCATAATCATAACATCTTCTATTTAGAAATGGAAATAATGAAAAATACCAATTAGACACTAGTTTCTAAGAATAACATAATCCCACAAGTCTGGAATCCCAAAGACACCTCCCCTGACTTGACAGGGAAGATTGTCCTTGATTTAAAGCATGGTATTCTCTAGGAAGAATTCCCTATACTATTTTAGGAAGGAAGAAAACTCTGCCAGTGTGTGTTCATCCTTGAAAGTGAGAGCAAGGGAAAGCTTAAATGAACATATAGCTATAGAAAATCTGTCTGTTAAGAAATGATGAGGCTGATAATATGCAAGGGATCTTTAAATAGGATCACATTTAAGAGTAAAATGTAATAGTAGTACAGCAGTAAAACATGTCACTCAGTGAGACTGGCCCATATGGGAAGGTTCCAGGTTCATGTCCAGAGATCCAAGTACACTGGGGCACATGCATTTTGTTGGAAAATCATGACTTTTTTTCTATATATTTTTTCTGACAACCATATATACATGTATGAACAGGACTGGCTGAGGCTGGGGGTGGATTGTGGCATTGAGAGACTGTTAGGGATACTGTCACTCTCTTATGCTCCTGCTTTCTCTCATGAGAGAAAAAATAAATAAATTAATAGCCCTTAACTGATTTACTATGAGTATTAGCCAGGATTTCTGTAGGCAAACTGCAACACATGCTCATTCTATTTCAACCTGGAAAATACCGTAGCCATTGAAGAAGTCCCATGTAATGAAAGCTGTGGTCATGAATCATGGAATATACATGTTAGGAATACATATTTGACACCCAGCCTTCTCTCTCATTCCATCTTCCTCTTGCCAATGCGTCTTATTTCAACTCTAATGGAGAAACCCTTATATGCCAGCTAGAGAAGGAGAACAACCTTTGTGTGGTGGTGGAAGAAGTGTTGAGGATTATCTAACTTATTTTCTAATAGGAAAACATCTGTAAATACTTTGAAAGCATTCTCACATTCATTGACTATGTATTGATTCAACAAATAGAGCAACTATATGACTGCGCTCAATCTTTTTTGAGCAGAGACTCTCCAACGTTTTGAACTCTCCACTTCATGCTAATTTCCACATGGGCTCCTTCATTTGCTTTCGTCACCTGCCTGTAAGTGATTTTAAGTACCTAGAAGCATCAAATATTAGAGGAAAGAGTAATTCAGCAGAAAAGAGTGGTCAATATGGAAAAGTAGAGAAAGAACTGGAATAAAATCTGGCAGGGTTTATTTAGTGCATTCCAGGAAAGAGAGTCTTTATATTGGTCCATTATTGTATTGCCTACCAAAGTATGTGAGACTAGATGATTTATGAATAACAAAAAGAGGTTTACTTGATTCACAATTCTGGTGGTTAAAAAACCTAAAGGCATGGGCTGACATCATAACCTGACTGACAGAAGCTCAAAGGAGAGGGAGTGCATGCAGAGAGAGTGTGGTCTGGGTTCCAGGTGGGTCTCTGCCTGTCTCATTTCCTCTCCTTACAAACCCTCTAGGACTCAATTATGGATGCCCTCACATCACTGAATGACTAAGCTTCTCCCAAAGATTCTACTCTTCAATACAAGAATCAGATCATGTTTTCATCCTTTTAATCTTTTACCGTGGCTCAACACATAAATTTTGGGGGACATATTCAAATTATGGCAGTCATCTAACATCCAACAAACTCATTCCTGGTACTAATACTGAAATACATAAATCAAGCAAACTTGGCCTAAAATGAGCAAATATTTGAATGGTATAACTCCTTTTGTCCCATATCAAATTTCTAAGCAACTTAGCAGCTGCTTCTTTATTTTTTAAAATTATTATTTAATTTTTTTCCAGAGGGCATGTGGGCTTCCTGGAGAGAGACAGAGAGATAAATGGTAAGTGAGAAAGTATCTTCACCCAATGGGGAATGGGTATGCTACAGTCCCTTTTTCTCCATCTCTCCCTCCTTTTGGGATTTTGGGCATACATGTAATGCACCTGGGGTGTTTCTCTGGGTCTGCGACTCAAACCATGCAGTTTTCCATGTTAAATCCAGTAGTCTCAACCCTCATTCCACCAGCTGGCCCACAACTTAGTTTCTATATAAAGATTCTTCAGCAGTCAAATTAATAAAACTTAGCACAGCACTGTCAATAAAAATATAACGTGAGCCACGTGTGTGATTTAAAATTTTCTAGTTGCCATATTGAAAAAAAGAAAACAGAAACAGGTAAGATTAATTGCAATTACTTATGTTATCTGACTACATATAAAATAAATGTAATATATAATGGAAAATAATTAATGAGATATTTGAATTCTTTGTGTGTTTTTTGTTTGTTTTGTTTTGTTTTTGGTACTTGGTCTCTTTTGTTTGTTTATGAAATCCAGTTTTATTGAGCCACTAGGTGGTATGAGGGTTAAGACACCAGATCCCGCACAGCTGACTGTATGGTTCAAGTCCCAGATATGGCAGCTGGAAAATCATGCTGTGCACATGTGCGTGTGTGCCCAAAATCCCAGGAAGAGAATGGAGAGGAGATTGTGGTTTTGCTGTCTCTCCTGAGGGGTGATTTCTCTCTCTTTGATTCTTTCTGTGGAGCACATATTCCCTATAGCAAAAATAAATAAATAAATAAAATAAGAAAGAGAGAAGTCCAGTTTTTTTAGTTTTCACTCACAACACATCTCAATTAATACTAGCCACATTTGAAATGCTCAGTGGACACATGGGGTTAGTGAGTACCTTATCAGATAAGGTGGATCTATTCTATTTCAAACTGGTTTTCTCACTGTAAATTTTAAACTGTATCAAAGTCTTTCACATTTAGTTGCTTTTACTCTCCCCAAGTCTAATGTAACTTGGATCACAGATATGATAGAACTTCCTGTAAGGTTAACATCCAGACATTATTATGTAATAACTCCTTATCTAGATCTGCCTGAACTATCAGTTGATTGTTAGCAAACTACTTTTATCAGCAATTACTATATTCCATCTCTTTGAATGTGGGAATTATCGAAGTACACTTTCTCTTAGAATATCCTCTGATACTATATTTGACTTTTATTTGATTTATTTGGGGTCATTAATCCAATAGTGTAAAAAAATTGTTGGCCATCTCCTTTAAATGCTATGAGAAATACTCTTAAGATTTTTTTTTTAAATAGCCCTTCTGATCATAATGTATTCCACAAGAGCGTTGTGGAGTCCCTTTGGGTGTCCCTTTGATTATCACAAATTAGTTCTAAAGGTTCAAGGCAAATATTTAACTCTCCATTGTCATTGGTCACAGACATTTCCCACAGGTATTTTTTTCGCTGCTGTCTTTATTTAACATTACTATGAAAGGGAAAAGGGAGCCTCTTCTCACCAGCTTTCTGCTTCCTGTCTTGAGTACTTTGCTTTATGTCACTGATCTTAGACAAAATCCAGTCTGTTTAAATGAAAGTACATGGCATTATCTAAATTCTTCTGATGAATAGCTTCATTTTGCATGTTGAAATGCCATTCATTTTGTATTATTTACTGCTTGTATAAATGGACTACTTTCTAAGATGCTGTTGAAACAAAAACAATAACAAAAAAGAAATGTTCTATTAGGGAAAAGAACCCGCTAGCAATTCTGGCTTCACAGCCCATTGCTTCCCATAGTCAGTAAACTGTGGAGTTTTTGCTAAAAGTAATTTAGACTAATGGTTTGTTAAAAGGCAACCCAAATAAGATGTCATTATGGAATAATACAAACTGCGTTTATTTCTTGGCCAGTCACTGGAAGAAATCTTGCAGAGCCCTTGGAAAGAAAGCTTTGAACACTTTTCACAGGTCTTCCTCAAACAGGCGGTGTCAAACAGGGCATCATGTTTCTGTGCAGTGGAAATATCTTTGCTCTAGTAAAGACTGACACACAGTAGAGAATGCAGATTTGCAGATCCCAAAGATTTTAGAGATTCCACTTTGAGAACTCGGTAAATTATTAACGGTAACAAGTAAGAAGTATGTAAATTTGTAAAAATTGTGAAGCATTCCAATATTATAAACATTGTAACTGATATAAATCCAGACAGCCTAAAATTAGAAAAATTAATAGGGATATAAATACAACTATAATTATATTAATAAAATTCTAATATTGGGGCTAATAGACTACATAGTGGTTAAGGCATCAGACTCCCACATGGCCGATTGTGGTTCAAATTCCAGATTTGGTGGCTTAAAAATCACATCGGGCACATATGCATGTGTGCTCCAAATCCCAGAAGGAGAATGGAGAAGAAGGAATTGCAGCATGGCCATCTCCGGGGAGCGGGGGTGGGGAGGTGTCAAAAACCTAAAAGTAAATAAATAAATAAAAGAAATACTAATACCAAAGTATTTTAGAAAGCTGTAGAATTTCAGAGCAGAGGTCTAGCACTTGATGTACAATAGTGTTTGAAAAGAAATGTTCCAGATTATGCCTTGCTTATGTTTAATCCATTCAAAATAAATCATGAACACAAGTTTAATAATATAAGATGATATGGTTAATTTGTGCATTTAATAAAAAATCTAAATCTAATTTAATTCTTTGGAAACATTAAACACAGAGCCCTCTCTAGTTTTCTTAGTGAATTTTATATTTTGCCTTGATAGTTTATGTGATGGGTAAGATCATAAATCAGTTTTTGCACATAGACCATATTAAAAGTATTGGGGTGGGGTATGGTTGTCTAGTGAGCTTGCCCACTTAGTCCTTAACTATAATTTTTCAGCAAACTTCAGTAGAAAAAAAAATGATTCATAAACTCAGGGTCTTGGATGCTTTGTAATGCTTGCACATGGAAATGATCATACGAAGAACTACACCACCCAAGCGGCAGCTGCAAAAAATAATGTTTTGAAGAAAGTTTGAAGTCGAAATACAAATGTGAGGCAAAATTTAAAAAGTAAAATTTAACACAGCAACAAAATAAAAATAAAATATGTCTACAGTTTTCATGTGTTTTGGAATAAACATGCAAATAAAGACTTAGAAAAAAGTTATGTATGAAATGATTTGGTATGACACTAACACCAAGAGTGAGCCTGAATGTAGACTATGGACCCTCGGTGATAATGTGTCCAGTAGATTCCTCTATGGTAATAAATGTCCCACTTTATGGGAGATAATGGTGGAAAACTGGGGAAGTTACATGTATGTGAGGGCAAGGAATTTTATGGGAAAACTCTATATCTTCTGCTCAATTACATTTTGAACATGAAACTGCTCAAAAAATAGTCTATTAAGAAAATTAGGTGCCATGAACTTTATAGAAGGTTTTACTATAGTACTTCTAGATTTGTGTGTAAACATATCCAAACCCAAAAGAGCTATGATGTGAAGTCAGAATTTCCTGACACCATCAATTCCAACTCTTCCCCAAAGTACTTATGGCGTCTAGTGCCATAAATCCATTTGTTCTCTTTCGTAACTCTTAAGAAATCTATGTATTTTTAGGCAGCTATTTGAATAAAAAATGATCTACAGTATTCAATGTTATCTGTTATTGTGAGTTTTCTGTTTTTTTTTTCTTTCAGATTTATTTTTATCACACTAAGGGAAACCTTTTCTTCTTCCATTTTACTCTACCATATACCAGAGATGTACAAGTATAGCATAAAATAATAATAAAGTACTCACCACTGTGATCTTTTGAAAAGCAACAGTTAATTGGCTTGACCTTTATGAGCCACATATTGATAAAATACTAAACATATGCATTAGATATTTGGCTTTTGACATCATCCCTATACAACATTTATTCAATCTTTAACAGTTTGTCCAACTTAAAAATAATTCCACTCATTCTTGGAGTTTCTGTAAGCAAATGATCCTCTTTTTATTGGGTTGTCAAGAAAATTATGGACCATTTTTGCATAGAAAAATACATCATGGCTTTCCTGACCACTTAATATTTCTGCCACAACAGGTATGGTTCTGAACGCTCAAAATTCACACTTCTAATTTAAATAAATGCCCAAGAAATTCTAAGTTTCTCCTAGAGTTCAGAACTGGGCAAAAATATAAAATATACAGTATGATCAAAACAGACATTAATTGTACTTTCTAAGATATATTAGTCAACATTGCATGTTTTATAAATTAAATTTTTGTATGATTTTTTTTAAATAAAAGAAATCACTGAAAATAATATTTTAAAACTACTAATTTTAGGAACCAGCAGGTGGCATGGTAGTTAAGGTGCTAGACACTCCCACATGACTGGCCACAGTTCAAGTCTTGGGCCTGGTGTCTTGCTTTCTCACTTTCCCTCTCTCTTTCTGTCTCTGTTCAAATTAAAGTAAATGAATGAATAAATAAAATTAATTAATTATTTTAAAAAATACTAATTTTGATCCTTCTACTGTTTCTGCTGTCAGAAAACCAATTATCTTATATAAGGATCAAAATAGTATTAATAAAGACATGTTAAAATTAAAGTTATGACAATAATTTATATGGAGACAAAGATTAAATGATTATTTATTTCTGAAATATGATGAGTTACATTATCTTCTATGCTTTTAATCTTAAAGAGATTATTCATAAACCTAAATTGGTCAGAAACTGTTATTCATGAGGTTTTTATGAATGCCTATTATATAGGTAATGATGAAGATGATTAATTAGGGAAAGTTATATAGTAAAGTATTCTTTTATTTTTTTTTGGTCTGAATTACTGACATTAATCTGTTGATATACATTTTAGAGTCCAAGAACATACTACATTTCTGAAATAATCACCAGGACATAATGGAAATGACAATGACAATGACTAGAATAATAAATCTGTTTTTATTAGAACCATCAAGTCCTTTAGTCCAGAGAAGTGAAAAAGAGAGCAAGAAAAATGTATACATACATTTGCATTTTGTTAAAATGCAGGTGTTATCTGTTGCCAAATCTTACATCACTAGATGTGGTCGTGAGGTACCCCGAATCATGTTATGACTCCTGCATTCTCAGACAGTTAGATATTCTTTAAACCTCTTTGAAACTTTTCAGAATAGTAGAAGCAAGGGCAACTATTGTTTTATGTTTATGTTTTATATTCCAAAGAAAAATATCTTTCAAATAAATAGTCTTTATGGGTTCTTAGTAATTTTTAAAAGTCAGCAGGGTAGATTTACACTCAAGAAATGATTTGAAAGTTCGAGACTTTTTTCCCTCATCTTTTTACCTAATTGACAGTTTTAAATCAATCATATTGGTTGAAATATTGCAGTCTTTAAAAGGAGGTGTATGTGTGGAAGCAAAACCAGCTACCCTGGGAAGGCATTAACCTTATCCAAATGAGTTCAAGGTACATGAAAGCAAATGAGTATTTTGTTTCATCATATTTGGATTTTATTTTATCAGAACTTAACAAGGAGCACTGTCTGCTGAATGTGAAATACGATGTGATTGGCTGCCCCTTGATAGTTATAAAGTGATTCTGATGTTATAAATAGCCAAAAATTTAAAAAAATGATTTAGAATTTTTCCAAGAGTTCATAGAAGTAAACATTTTATAGTATTCATTCCACATTTCTTTTTCAGATGAGGTTTTTTCCCCAGGGACACATTGATTACATAGAGCCCTAAAGTCCACCAATGTCTTAATCAATTAATTGATCTATTTATCTATCTATTCATAAAAGCAATAGAATAGACTAAATTGTAAATAGATTTTCATTGATATTATAATTATGTAATTATTTGGGAAATGTTCATAAAGCTATACACTATGTTAAAATAACTTATGATATTTTAATTGTAATGGATAAATTATTTGTGACATAGCAGATGTATTACTAAATCTGATGTCATAAGAGAAAGATCCCAGTCGTAATCTTTACCTAATCACATATTTCTTTTATAAAGTTTATTCGTTTATTTCATGCATGTGCAGATAGGCAGGTACCCTCCACACAGTCTCATCATGCTACAACTTCTTTCCCCTACACTCCAGCTAGTCAGGATCTTGGGCACACACACTCATGGTGTGTTTCAAATATACTTGTGATCTAACTCCCTTGTCAGCCATGTGGCTTCCAGCACTGCAGATCAGTATGCTACTACCTGTACAACTACCACTGGGCCACATAATCACTTACTGTGTCCCTTGACCTTAGTCTGTTCTCTCGATCTAAAGTAGTACATTTTAGTAAGCTATCATTATATTTAGCACTGTGTTTTCATCAAGTCAATACTCAATAAAATACAAATTATATAAGTGCATTGCATTTAGTAAGGTATCAGATTATATACATGCTAAAATGTTATACTCTCTAGAAAAAAAATATCAAAATACTTTCAGTAAGAATTCTTGACCATGGGGCCAGCAGATGGCATAGAGGTTAAGGCACTGGACTCTCACATGGCCAACCATGGTTTGAGTCCCAGACCAGGTGTCTTGAAAGTCATGTGCCCAAAATATCAAGAGGAGAATGGAGGAGAAAGGATTGCCCAGTGGCCATCCGACAGGTATGGGTTGTTGGAGGTGATTTCTCACTTTCCCTCTCGCTATCTCTCTCTCTCTGTCTCTCTTCAGTGAGCACACATGCTCTATGGAAAGAACCTAAAAAAAAAAAGAATTATTGACCATTAGTAAAATTAATTTTGTTTTGTTTCAATTTCCTCAGATTGGGTAATGATTATTTCATAGAGATCTTTGAGAAAAGTTATCATATATTACAGAAAATGGTTATATTTAAACTGTATGCTGCTAATTGACTTGGTTTTATTCATGTGAGATATTTCTTACATTTATTAATTATGTCATCACATGGGTCATGTTTATCATTCAGATTTGATGAAATACTATTGCTAATATTGAGTTATTATTAAATATCGTACAAGAAAACAATCTAAAGGGAATGCATATATTGACTACATTTTTTACTTACAGAAGAACATAATTTCCTTCTTAGCCTCCTCCCTTTTTGATTTGCTAAATTTTCTTCCTCTTCCATTGATTTCTCCACTATTTTTACTAACTAGAAATGTCATGCAGTGCATATTTTTCTAAGATCTGAATACAACCTACTTTTGCTAACATGAAAAAAGGACTTTCTTGGGGATGGCAGGAAGCATTAGTGGTTTAGATGCTGGACTCCTATGTGGTCGACTGTGGTAAAAAGTCAAGGATCCAGCAACTTGAAACTAAAGCTAGGCATGAAATCCCAAGAGAAGAATGGAGGAGAAGGGGTTGCAGAGTGGCCCTCCCCCCGGGGGTGATTTCTCGCTTTCTATCTCTCTGTCTCTCGGTTGGGCACAAGTGCCCTATACTAAAAATTTCTCAAAAAAAAAAAAAAAAAAAGATGTTCTTTCTCTTTTAATTGGCATGTAGAAGGTAAATTTCACAGTAATGTGTTCTTTTATGGAGACTTCTCCACGTCCTACATCGTATTTACACTGTTTTAATCACCTGAGTTATCCAGTCACTGGCTCAAGGCAACACAACAGATAATGTACAAATATGTACTATCTTTATGTACTATCGCTACTATCTTTACAAGTCTTTTTTTCTTCTTTTCTTTTCTTTTTTTTTTTTTTTTGCGAGACAACAGAGAAAGTGGAACACATTTAAATATATTTCAAAGACTTTATGTATTTTGGGTTACATTTTCACCTTGGTGTTCTATATTTCTGTTGGTTAGCCCCTTGTGGCACCTTTTTATTTTCTTATTGTCTAAGCCATTACTAATTACAATATGTTACTTGATAGTCTATAAATCAAATGCGAAAGGACCGAATAAAAGTACAATTCAACTTTGAACAAAATCACTAATGTAGTTTAATAGTGTGAAGGTAACATTTTAAAGGTGGTAACATTTAATTCTTTTCTTTACTTAAAGTCAGTTGACGTTCACTAATGAAGACTAGAAAGGGTGCAAAAAGCTTAGTAGACAGAGATAAACAGGAACTTGAACTATTTCTCTCATTTCTCTTTATAGCGATTGTTTTAGTATTGAGTGCAATTGACTTCTCCCAGCTTTTATGTTCTTGGTCTGGGTGAGGTATTGCTTATGCTTGTCACGTCTCCTACTGTGGCTTTAAAAGTGATTTGAAAAGTCTGTTGTTTAAAACTTTCGGGCAGATGTTACTCTTACCACCACAGTCAAGCATGGCTCCTGTGTGTTTGACTTTCAAAATCCCTGCTAAGTTTCTTGCTGAGATCAGAAACGGTTTGTTTATTAAATCTATATCTTTACGTAGTGTGGGGGGTCTAGGGAAAAATACCATCTTTGTGACAGGATCCCAAGGGAATATATACCCACTTAATCTTTCAGCCATACCACTTTCCAGTCACAAAGATGTATGCCTAGAGTTATGAAATGAACAAACAGTATTTTGGTTTTCATCAGTACGAAGTCGGTTTATACGCTGTCAAGAATTTACACAGCAGACTCTATAGTTATTTTACATATGAGACTGGTATATCACAAATGTCTATTTTTGGCAAAAGTCTATTTTGGCAAAGTCTATTTTCTATTGAGTTTTCATCACAAATAGTTTTTATATCATCAATCAGCACAAATTAAAGATAAGCAACACTATAATTAACTTGTGACTTAACATTTAATTTCAGCCATGATTTCAGTATAAATTAATAGCAGACAATTAGTATCATTACGATATTAATTTACACGCTTTGATCATAGTAAAATTATTTAATTACTGCCCCTAAATATAGGGGCAGTAATTAAATCCTATGACGTACTTGTACAGCCTGCTGCAAAACACATCACAATCAATGAAATTAACATTTAGAAAAAATAAAAAAACTAATTATGGGGCAAGCCGATGGTATAGCAGTTATGTCACTGGACTCCCACATGGCCAACCATGGTTTGAGTCCTGGACGCAGGACTCAAAATCACGCCAGGCACATGTGCGTGCATGTCCAAGATCCTGGGGATGGCCACACCACAATCCCTTCTCCTCCACTCCTGGGATCTTGGGCATGCATGCACACATGCCTGGCATGAATTTCAAGCCTTGAGGTCTGGGACTCAATATCAGTCAGCCATGTGAGACTCTAGCAATGTAACTATTACACCATCTGCTTGTCCCAAGATAGTTATTCTTTTAGGAATTTATTTGGAGAAATAAGAAATAGAAAAGATTTTTTTAAGTGTTAGTTGCTTCAAGGATCAGAAACTAAGACAACTCAAACACAGAATTTATGGATAAGACCATGGTAATTTCCAGGAAAGATGATATGCATGACTCTCATGATGTGAAACTAGGGTTTGAAGTGTTGTCAGGATGAGAGGTGGTTACTCTGAATCTGCACCTCTTTACTTGCACCCAGAAGAAACACTGTCTCTCTTTCCTCCTTGAGTCCTTGACTTGGGATCTGATATCTCTATTGATTCCCTAGACTCTGCTTCTCATTTGCTGTATTAAGTTTATGCAAATGCTGTTTCAGGCCTTGACTATAAATGAGACCAGCTCCAGAGCTTACAGTAAATGTCCCTGAGTTGAATTTTTTTAATAAACATCATTCTGTTTCTTAGCTAGCCAATTAGTTGACATTATTTAGGTCCAATATATATTCTGGTCTAATCTGACATGGCCAGAGGGTGGGTCGAATAATACAGACATGAAGGTCCCAGTGTATCTATTAGGTTGTCAGAAAAGTCATGATGTATATTTCCTATGTTTTCCTATGCAAAAATTGCATCATGACTTTTCCAACAACCCAATATGACAAATAATTTGAAATTTCATAGGAAGTTTTATGAAGAATTATTAAATGTTAGAGTTCCAGAAAGATTTACTTTATAATTTTAGAAAGATTTACATTAGACTTTTATTTTTCCAAGAAAAGGTCTGTTGTCTACACATATACCAGAACTCTCCTTCTTTCCACATTGATCTCAGTTGCTACAGTCAGTCTTCAAGTCCTCCAGAAGAAGGCACTCAGATGTTTGGTAGATAACGTTCTTCTGGATAAGGTCAAACTATTTTGCATCTAAGGAATTTCTAATAAAGTCAAGAGCTAGAATAAAATTTTATAGAACAGAAACACATGAACCCTGACTGACAAAACTATGTGAGGTGTGACTGACAAAAACAATAGTCAGGATTTCTTGGGAAAAAAAAATCACCTAAGTCTGGGCAAAACTACCATGACTATTAGCAGATTTAAAGTATGACCCCTCAGAATCAACAAGCAACTTCTGATTATTGTAGATTTGGAGATCGACTTTGTTTTCTTAAATAACATTTCACTTTGAAATAATTACAGACTGACAGAACTATTGCAATAATAATAGAAATAATTTATGCATTTAATTTACCACCTAGATTCCCCAAAAGTAAAAAACTAACCGCATAGAATGTATACACACACACACACACACACACACACACACACACACACACACATATATTTGCATATATATATATCAATAAGCATGCACTTCTTTTCTTTTTTTTTTTTTAAGAGAGAATTCTACTATCAGGCACATGCACTCACAGGAGAGAGAGAGAGACAGAAAGGGAGAAAGCACCCCCTCAGGGGGTTGGTCATGCCATAATCCTTTCTATTCCATTCTCTTCTCAGGGTTTTGGGCACACAAGCACACATGCCTGCCATGTTTCAAAGTGCTGGATCTGGGACCCAAACTACAGTCAACTACATGGGAGTCCTGCAATGTAACCATTATGCTATCAGCTGGTCCCGAGCATACACTTATTTTCAAATGGTGTAGAAATTTTCATATGCATGTATATGTATATATATGTGTATATATCCATGCATGTATGAATGTATATAAACATATATAAACTTTACTGAGCCATTTGAAAATAAGTTGCAGATACGATCCCACCTGCCTATAAATAATTTCCTAAAAACAAGAACTTTCTTATATAATCATCATAAAATCATAAAAATCAGGAAGCCACCACTGATACAATAAATGACCTAATCTGTAGTGGCACCAAACTCTCCAGCAATATCCTTCACCTGGTCTGGGGTACAATCCAATACCACATGTAATCAGCTGTCAGGCTGCTTTAATCTTCCTAGTTTTGAAACAGGTCTTTAATCTTTCTTGGTCTTTCATGATCTTGCCATTTACAAATACACATTATCTCTCACTTTAGGCTCATCTGATGTAACCTCATGATTATTTTTGGATTATGCATTTTGGTAGAACAACAGCATAGAAATGAATCTATACTCTTCTTGGTCTGTTGTATCAGGAGGCCCGGGCTGGGCATTTGCCCCTTTATTAATGATATGAAATTGACTGCCTGGTGATGGGAGCACCTGCAAGATTTATCTACTCTAAAGATAATGTATTTCCTAAACAATAGGCACATCATGGAGAGCTAGTTTGCTACTTTGTAAATGGCCTGTTTTTCATCAAGCTTTCATCCCCTAGTGTCAAGCATCCATTAGTGAGATCATTTATTGTGATGATGGTCACCCACTGACGGTGATGATGCTGTTTCTATTAGGCAAACTGTTTCCAATGTTCCGAATCATTCCTAAAACCAGAGTAGAATGAATATATGCAAATTTCAAATACCCAGTTCCACATTTGTTTGTAGGCAAATTTGCCATTCTGCTTTCTCAGGGATGTACACAGCCTTACTGATGGCAAGCAACTTTTCAAGGGAAGGAATAAAATGACTAGAAGTATGCACATCTTATCTACAGTGGCTTGCATTCTTAGACTATGTTAGAATCTGAAAGGTAAATGCATTGGCACTTTATTTCAACTTCATTTCACAATTCTTGTTGATTTGGTTTTAAACTTTTGTTTATTGTTTTCTTTCCCATCTGACAGTTCTCTCCCCAGGTGACAATTTCATTTTGAATAACAGATCTTATCTATTTATTCAAAAGTGTCACAGCAAGCAATATTAAATTCATCATTCTAAATATAGCAGATATTTGCTTAATTTGACTAATCACTTTCCTCTGTAAAACACTTGGTTTTGCCTTTCTGCGAATCACCATTGCTTTCGGTCTAAGATCACCTTTTCATGGCTCCTTTCCCACTTATATGTCTGTTGATGAACAATGCTTTAAGCAAACTCTGTGGGTTATTCATTTAAGTGAACCTGCTATTCTCACTCTCAAGAGCATAATTCATCTGTGTTGAACCAGGTTTTCCTTGAATCAATAACAATGAACTCCTTTTAACCTCATTATGTCTTTGACTCTTTACATTTCTTTTATCAGTAATATGGCACTATCTTCAAAGACAGATGTAAATAACACATGAAAACTTGGATATGGCAACCTTTCTTTAAATAAAAAGTATTGGCCCAATCTGAAGAGTAAAGTGATCTTTCAAGGATAAGTGCCTTATTCTATACTATCGTTGCACATCCCCTAATCCCATTAGGACACAGAATATTCAGTGTTTGTCAACCTGCTTAGGCCAGCACATTTCTGGTTTATGAGGTTTCAGTGCAGGGTAACTTGGGACAATGGAGACAGGGGATTCTCAGTTTTGCCTGTGTCTGATGGGGGCCATGACTAGAGATGTTTATACTAGAGATGTATACATTGTATACATAGTGGGGTTAAGCAGATAGGAATTTACAGATTAGTGTATTATACGCTATAAAGATGTTTGTGTCTAAGCTTCACTTAAAAAATAAGAAGTATGAGGGCTTTATCTTCCCCCAATATGAGTAAACAGATTTGTTAAGGAACAAAGGCTATTCACTTCCCTTGGTGTTCTTTGTATTGATCCAATGAGAAGTGAAACCAAAACAAACCAAAGCAAAACTATATCAAGTCAAGAATAAGATAGATGTGAAAGTGGTCTTAATTGGCACAACAAAAAACAATTTTCCTTTGTTTTTATCCTGAATACATTTTTTCAAAGACTTTGCCATAGAATACATGTGCTCTCCTGGAGAGACAGCAAGAGGGAAAGTGAGAAATTATCCTCTAGGGAGGATGGTCATGCCAAATTCCCTTCTCTATTTTCCTCCTGGGATTTTGAGCATGTATTCACACATGCTTGGCATGAATTTCAAGTTGCTGTGTCTAGGAGTCGAACCACAGTTAACCATGGGGATGTCCAGCACCTTAACCACCATGCTGGCCCCTCCCCAATGTATTTTTAAACTCTAACTAGTTCATGAAAGTTGGAATGACTGAGCTAAGAAACCTGAAAATTGATTATTTGTGACTTACCCGTAGAGATTTTATGGACTTAAACTTTCATAGTTTAATGAGAAAATCAACATTTTGGAATGAAACAGAAATGCACCAGCATCTATTCAACCATGGCAAAATTAAGCAGGTTTCTTTTTCCCTGGCTTTATTGTTTGTTTGCCAACAATAGAATCCCTGCTTTAGAAAACTAAATATTTTCTCAAGTCTATTCATTTATTTATTCCATGAAGGACACAGAGACAAAGGGATAGCATCCCTAACAAGGTTTCCATCCTTGATTCACCCCCTGTTTTTACTCAGCATGCATACACACACCAGTTGTGGTCATGGAGGTCCAAGGTCATGAACCCAGGACATTCCCGACATGGGTGCAATCACATTACCACAATGCCACTGCCAGGACCCAGAAGATAAAATATTAAAAATACCAAAAGACTAGGAAACTCAAAATGCAGGGGAAAAACTTACCTACAGTCATCAAATCTTAGTATCGTCAAGCATCACCGATGCTCAACATCCAAAGGCACATTGAAGGCCATCTTGCTCTCTCTCTGGCAGAGGTTCAGTTGGTGCTAAATACCCACAGCGTACTTCAATGTCCATTTATTACCATACTCTCCCCATATCTAAATCAGAGCACTGTTTTAGACTGTGTAGACAGATTTCTGTGCATCATGATTTTCCTCTGTGTTATTATAAAGGAACATTTTGTATCTGCGTTCACTTCCCAGGAGGATATCAGATTATCACTTTTGTCCTGGTGAGACAAAACAAAAGGTTACTAGCCCTTATTGAATAAGCCAATATCATCATATGTGTGTTCTGCTTTGTATCTGCTTTTTATGAGTCTGCACATGTGGGTCCTTAAAACAAAGAGAGGAATCAACTCCTAGAACTTCAATACTCTATTAGTCAAACTCCATTTCAACACTCAGGATGCATTAGAATTGGCATTGCTTAGTAATAGTCAAAGAAAAACAGACAAAGAAGAATAAAACATAAACCCAGACTAGGAGAATTTATCTTGTTACTGGATATTTTGTATCCATGTGCCGGAGTAGGGCTATCCTGTATCTTCAAATAGCTCTAGATGATTCAGAAATGAGCTTAGTACTGAAATTTTACAGAGTAGGGAAGGGTGACAGATCTAAAGGAGGCTGATAATATCATAATGCTACAGTATGTCCTACAAGATTCAGTAATTAATAATAACTCACTAGCTCTAAGGTCTAAAGATCTTTAGCAACCATGAATGACTTCCAGTCTTTTTTAAACATTGCTCAAACTGCTTTTTGACAGGGCATTACTCTACTGACCGAGTGTAGTAAATAACCAAAAGCATGGAATGTAACATTGGAGGACCTACTGTTGATGAAATCATCGAGATTTTTATAGCCTAGCTCACTTTTACAAGCAGAAGTGTTGCAAGGGTCAAACCCCTGCTTCATGTCATATGGCAACTGAGTGAAGCTGAACACCCACCGTGAGACACCGAGGTGGCCAGCTGGCATGGTGGCAGCTCCAAAATATTATTTTGCCCACCCACACAGTGTGTTTTAAACCTATAAATAAAGAATACATGGCCATTTTATAAAATGACCAACTATAAGCTATTAACTCATTAGATAAAATATTAATAATGAAAAAAGAGGAGACTACATGTGGATCTTAAATATACTAGAGGATTAAGCCCTTTCCAGATGCAGTGAACAGACTAGGGGGAAAAATCCTCTTAAAATGCTATATGAGACAATACAGTCTGCTACTTTCAAGTTTCAGCCAAGAAACTGCAGATCACAACTAGTTTTAACTACCAGTTTTAGTCATAATACTAACATGTAATACACTGTAGGATATATTCAGTATTCCTTTTGGCATTCTAAAAGGCAAGCACTCTGTGAAGTAGAACAGGCTATGCGTGAAGTGGTCTGACATGAAACACTTGTCACGCTCCAATTGCAGACCCTAACAAGAAATCTGACATTCTGATAAATGAAGACCAGTGGTCTAGCTAGGATCATTTGGATAGGAACTCTTGAACAGATCATTTTACTTGTTGAACACAAAGTTTTAAACCCCCCTATGAAAGAACTTGACTTTATTTTCCAAATGATTAAGAGATGCATTAGGAATTGTTTTTATTATTTAAATAATAAAACAATTACATGCTAAAAATTATTTCAGTCAAGAGGATAAACCTAGATTGAAGGAAAATTTACACAGGATTAGGTCAGCAGTGGACCAAATTTTCCCACGTAGAAACTGTATATTTTTCCATGAATAAAAATTCTGGATAGTTTAAAAACGAAGAGGTCATTTCAAATATGTTCATGATTTTTTTTTTTAATCATAAAAATTCTGGTCCTCTACAACTTTAAGTTCTATGTAATCCATTTTTCCTTTTCACTTATTTCTGTTTAGTTTTCATTTGTGGGGTATTTTGTACATATCTCTGCATGATATTTTTGCTGGCTTACTTTGTAAACTTTCTGCAAGATTTTTTTTTTTCAAATAAGCTAAAGACTGAATTTTGTTGGATGGATGTCATTGCCAAGATAAAAGATAATCAGAGAAAATATTATTTTTAAATGGGCCAGGCTGTGACATAGAGTAAGTTATTATTGATTCTTTTATCTCACTGGTTAAGGTTCTGTAGCTAGCCATAAAATCTTGAGGTAATTTAAAAGATTTTTAAAGATTCACTTGATCATAATTTATTTTTTCTATAGCCCTCTTCAGCCCACCTACTTTAAAAAATACAAGTTGTAAGGATTGAAAAGCATAAAAAATAGGGTGTAGCACATTTGTTTTCTCTGAGGGTATTTTGATTACAGAATTACCAGAAATCTTTTATATAAAATTCCCTTGTAAACACATGGAAAATGCTCTCACTTTCCTTTTCAAAGTTGGCCTAGACTTCTGAATTATCACAGCATACAATGGTTAGAATTTGTCTTTGGTGGAATCAGCAGATGGTGTAAGGGTTATGTCACTGGACTCCCACGTAGTCGACTGTGGTTTGAGTCCTGGACCTGGGGGCTTAAAACTCATGCAGGGGGGACCAGCAGATGACATAATGGTTATGTTGCTGGATTTGTATGTGTGTGCCCAAGATCCCAAGAGGAGAACTGAGGAGAAGGGATTGCGATATGGCCATCCCACCAGGGATGAACAGACTGAAATGGGCAATATTTGTGGGCAAGGGTACTGTGTGCTGAAGCTCTTAAGAGGACTTCACATTCTCATAAGCAAGAAGTCAATAAAGTGGCACTCAGAAAATTTTCCTGAGGAGAGGATAACAGGGAACAGGAGAATTCATGGTATGTCCCTTCGGAGTTGATAGAGATGCTACTTAATATGCAAAATGTGGACTGATAATCAAGGGCAAACAGAAAGATTGAGATATTGATGAAGTATGGAAGGAAGGAGGTGCATGAGACAGAAACTGATACAGTTCACAGAGAAGAACTATTTCTGAGGGCTCATCCAGAAACTCACTGAATCCTACAGAACTGGAAACAAAAAAGATAAAAATGACACACCTAGAAAAGGCTGGGCATTTGTGTAGAGTAGACTCACAATACCAAATGCTAAATAAGAGCTCAGAAAGCAGAACCCAGAGATCTGCATAAACTATAATCAAGACTCCTTTAATTCCCTAGAACAGAATTGTGTAAAAATTATTTCACATCACTGAGGTGGCATATCCTCATTTGGAAATATTAAATAAAAAGATAGAGAAACTAAGGTATCTTCCATCTCTACATCTATGTCCATAATGTGGGATACTGAAGAGGAGAGAATTTCCCACTACAAATACCACCAGGCTCATGGTGTCACACCGATTGTGTACTTGCAGGTATTTTTCACTTTTAAATCCCTTTATCAAAGGACATCAAATACTGATTGGAATTAATCAGGATTATTTTAAAATTTTCTTTCTCTACCACCCCAGTGGAAGCAAAGAACACTTTTTTTTTTCCTTTTTGTGGTACATACTCTTAAGTGATTTAAAACAATCATTAGTTCTGATTTATGCTTTGTATATACAGAGTGTAAACTATTCTCTCCCTCTAGTAATTTCCAAGATACCATTTTATAAATGACAAAGTATCTAGTTAACAAAAGAAACTGAAGTCATTAATAAAGATAACTGCTTTTCTAGAAACCCAAACATGGGAACAGCTGAATTCTGAATAGAAAGAAGCAATTAAAAATCTTATGATAAGACAAAAATGTTACTGTGACACTACTGGAGGTACATACGTTGAACTACTTTTTCTCCTGGGAGGGAATCCATCAGTCTGGGGTGTAGACTGGGAAGGAGGGATGTCAGAAAGAATGTCTCCCTATTTAAACGGTGAGAGTGGGAAGTAAATCCCATAGCCATTGCAAGAGTCTATTGAACACTAAATAAAAACTTGGATATTTTGGAAACTATGCTGTTTGAATTTCTGGAGTGGGATCTTCTCTTTCTCTCTCTCTCTCTTTTTGGATTATTATTTTTTAATTTAACTTTATTTTTATCTATTTTTTTTTGGGGGGGGAAAGGTTTTTACTATAGGGTGTGTGCACTCACCAGAAAGACAGACTGAAACAAAGAGACAGGAAGCAAGAAATCACCCCCGGAGGGAATGGCTACACCACAATTCTTCTGCTCCATTCTCCTCTCAAGATCTTGGACACCCATGAACACGCGCCCGGTGTGAGTTTAAGCCACGAACTGCAGTGGACTACATGGGAGTCCAGTGATGGAGTCATTACACCATCTCTGGTCCTTATTTATTTATTTATTTTTAAAAATTTGACCAGAGAGAGAGAGAGAGACAGAACGAGAGAGCAAGAGAGAGAAAGCAAGCCAAAAGGTCTGAGACTCGAACTGTGGTTGGCTGTGTGGGAGAGTGTATACCTTACTTGCAAAAACCATTTTAAAAAAAAATTGAAAATCTGAGATTCCGTAATTGTAACTGTATTTTGTTCATCTAGTCAACTGACTAAAATAACAGGATGAATATTTTGTATATTTAACATATTCCTTATTCTAACTTTGTTAAGATATTCGAGGAATATATGTTTTGAAAATTTTACATATTTATTTCATAGTAGGGAACAGAGAAAGAGGGGGAGTGAAGGAAGAGGAGAAAGAGACCATCGCCTGCAGTGGGGTCTCATGTTGCAATTCTTCCAGCCCTTCCTTTCCAGTGGGATTGCAGGCACACATAGACTTTCCCAGGATGTATAACTCAGCCTGGGAGCCAAATCCAGGTCCTCCTTATGGATTCCAGCACCAGAGTATTGGGCCACTACCATGGTAGAGCCAGGAACACTTTTAAAAACTCACCAAGTACTCATAATTCTGTTCTTGTTCTATCCATTTGCTACTTAAATCCAAATTTAGAAAAAGCTTAGAGCTCAAACTTATCCCGTGCTTCTGTTTTAGATGTAGTTAGTTGTCCCTTCTGGTGTGACATTGTGGCTATGCAAGCATTTCTACTATTGAAGGAAATAGCTGCAGGGGATGAAAGTTTTAGACTTTCATACAAGATGAATAGAGTTAACTACTCTACTTGACAGTTCATTCTCAGAAGTCTACACCCATCAGGTTCTTAATGATAATATTTTGCAAGGAAAGAAAATTCACAGAATAAAAAAGAGACAAGGCAAATGCTTTATAAATTTAGGGTCAAGTTCCAAGAAGTATGGCAAGGAGAGATACCTCAATAATTATTTCTCAAACTTATAATCGTCTTATAAAACATTGTATGATATAGTTCTGTTTCTCTATGCTTCATTTTTCAGAATTGCCACAATATAAAGCTATTAGGGATGAAAGTAGCAGATGCATTTGTATTAGCGGTAGTAACTAACAGTTTTTTCAAATAATATACTGTGATATGACACTGAAATAAAATTATTAGTTGCATCTTACTATATCCTTACACGCTGGTTGGAAAAGTTCTCAGGAGCCTATGAAATGTACTTTTTTGTGGTTGTTGTTGCTAGAGGGCACGTGCGCTCACCAGAGACAGAGAGAAGGAAAGGAGAATGCACCTCCCATGAGGATTGATCAGCTTCAATTACTTCTCCACGTCCCTTCCTTTTGGGGTTTTGGGCATGTACAACAGGTATCCGTTATGTTTCTCAGCCCACTGGGTCTGAGATTCCAAATGTGTGGTCTTGCCAGAAAGAGACAGAGAGAGAAAGCAAGAAATCACTTCCTGAGGGGATAGCCATACCACCGTCCCCTCTCCTCCATTCTGCTCTCGGGATTTTGGGAACACACACACACACACGTGCCTGGCATGATTTTGAAGATGCCGGATATGGGACCCAAACCATGGTTGATCATGTGAAAGTCTGGTACCTTAACCATTATGCCACCTGCTGACCCAAGGTTAACTTGTTATACTTTGTATCCCAACTTGTTCAGTCACCTGATGAGGATTCATCTATCCTGGGAAGGAAGTGTCCTAGGATGGCTCCCTGCAGTTGCGTTAGCTCCTGAAGTTGCCCACAGTAGAGGGTGTATACACTGAGTGTTCTTCTGGCCATTAGGAAGCAAGTCCTGCCTTGAACTGGGTTCTGGGCAGTGGATCTGCACATCTATCACTCTGGAGAGGGTAGAAGATGGTCAGATTATTGATGTATTTTGTTTGTTTGTTTGTTTATTTATTTATTTATTTTATTTGTATTGAGTACAGTATGGCTTCTTATTATTTTATTCATAGTTTATTTGATTTTTTGGTGTAACTTTTTAATTATTATTTTGTTACTTTATTTTATTTTATACATTCAATCATGTTATTTAGCTTACAAAGTGAATTTTTCAACATGTGAACATGTCTCCCTAATCCAGTTGATAAAACTATAAAGGCAGGGCTGAGGGACTATTCTGATGGATTAAATGTATGCAGTAAGAAAAAGAAATACTTGTCAGGAAGAACCTTAATTTGTTGGTTTTCATAATAAATTCATAAATGGTGAACCATTTTTGTAATGAATAGATTTGGAACGTGGGGAAATAAAAAAAATTATATGAGGCATATGAAGTTTGACCCATACGTGAAATGTCTCATGTAGATGTCAAGTTACGGAGTTAGACACGTGAGGTTAGTGGGGAGACTAAAGGTGGAAATTTACATCTGTACATCTTTGCACTCATTGGTTCAGAAGGTACTGAGAGGGAAGGATGGAGACAACATTTAGAGATGATCCAAGAAGATGTTGGGGTGATGATAAGGATTTGGGAAGGATACTAGAAAAACAAATTCCAGTGAGATGATGGAGGTGGTGAGAAATGAGTCACCTGAAGCCAGGTTTGGGAGATGGAGATCTTTTCTAAATCACTGCATGTGAATTTCACCATGTTATGATACAAAGATTCCCTTGATTTTTTTTTTGAGAGATTTTTTGCTATAGAGTGTGAGTACTTGTTGGAGAGACAAAGAGATACAGAGAGACAGAAAGTGAGAAATTACCCCCGCCCCCGGGGAGATGACCAGGCTTCAATCCCTTCTCCATTCTCCTCTCACGCACGTACATGCACCCAGCGTGAGATTCAAGGTGCCAGGTCCAGGACTCAAACTATAGCTGACCATGTGGGAGTCCAAGCCTTACTACTACACCACCTACTGGCTCCAGAATGACTCTCTTGATATAAAAGAAACACAGCTGCCTTCTGAATAGTGCAATATTGTTGAAGTAAGATACTTTCTATATAGAAACAAATGACTAAGCAATAGTCATTAGCTTTCACAAAGTTGTAGTTAACTATGAAGATGTTTTTTGTAGTGAAATATAAATTATGCT